>NC_134118.1:2876250-3195833 GCF_040939455.1 Microcebus murinus | reverse complement strand
TTCTAACAGTTTTGTTTATGTATTCATTTGAATTTTTAATGTATCCACTTATGTCATCTGTTAATAATGAATAATTTCAATGTTTATATGTTTTATATATTTTGTCAGGTTATCAATAGCTCTTATATTTTATAATACACCTAATCTTTTATAGATTGTTAAATAGAAGAATGAGGACAGACATCTTGTTTCATTTCCAATCTTGAGGGAATGCTTTTACTATTTCATTTTTATATAGAGAGTTGTATTTTTTTGTAGATACTCGATCAAATTAAATAAATTCTGTGGCTTTTCTTTTTAATTATCAATAAATATTCATCCTTTATTTATGATTGATTTGCATGGCTGTCTGATTTACTAGACTTTGAATTCCGACTTATTTTAATTGCAGTAATATTTATTTGTTGAGCATCTCCAATGTTACAGTCCATCTGCTAGTTACGGGAAATACAATAATGAACTGTCACAGAGTGAGTATTAAGTGTTTCTGAAGCAGAACTAAAAAAAAATAACTAATTGTGAACATGAAAAATACCAAAGAAAAACTATTTTATTAAAATAATATATTTAAACAAAATTTAATTGGTTATGATTATTCAAATAATTTTAATACAAACGAATATGCACAATTGAATTTAAATTATTTTATCTTTCAGAGTTGGGATGCAGGTTTAGCGAAGATGGCTAAAGCATGGGCAAACAAGTGCATATTTCAACATAACAGCTGTTTAGATCAATCATATGGATGTTATGCAGCTTTTGAATATGTTGGAGAAAATATTTGGTTAGGTGGAACGAGGATATTTACACCAAACGCTGCCATCACTTCTTGGTATAATGAAACTGAATTTTATGATTTTGATAGTCTATCATGTTCCAAAGTTTGTGGCCATTATACACAGGTAAGTACTTGACATCTTATTGATTAGGTCTCATTTGTGCACATTTGAACTGAAGGACAAATTTTTTAGTATTTTCTTCTGAGTTTCTTTTGAGTTTCTAGAAAACTCACCTTCATTTGGAAGATATTTTTATTGAGAATAGAATTTTGCAGTGTGTTTGTTTCCTCTGAACTATAACAAGCTTATTCCATTATTATCTTACTTGCATTGCTTCTGACACGAAACCTACTGTAACCCTCTTATTTATTCATTTATATGTAATGTGCCTTTTTCCTTTGGCTGCCTTTAAATTTTGTCCTTTATCATAGGTCTTGAGCAATTTAACAATAATTTACTATAGTTTTTTTTTTTTTTTATATTGTGCTGCAGTTCACTGAGCTTCTTAGAGCTGTGAGTCCATAGTTAAATCAAATTTGGAAAAATGTTTGCTATTGTTTCTTGAAATATTTCTTTCTCTTACTCTCTTGTCTCTCATCCCAGAGTCCAGTTACCCATGCAGAATGCCACTTAAAGTTGTCCCACTGCTGATTGATACCCTTGTCTCTTTTTTTCTTGAAATTTTTCTCTATTTAATTTCAGATCATTTTATTGCCATATCTTTAAGGTCACTAACCTTTTCTTCTGTAATGTTTACTGTTAGTCCTATTTAGTTTACCTTTAAAGTTTACATCACTAGAAGTTTTAATTTGTGTTTTTTAAAATATCTTCAATGTATATATCTCGTATGTTTGCTCTTTCATCTAGCGTTGTAAGCATATGGAATACAGTTATAATAATTATTTTAATATTTTTCCTGCTAATTTTAGCATCTGTGTTAGCTTGTGTTTATTTCAATGTATTGATTTTTATCTTCATTATTAATCTAATTTTTCTGCTTCCTGTCATGTTGAGTAAGTTTTATTATATTCCCAACATTGTAAATGTTGCCTTGTTGAGTGCTGAATTTATGTATACTTATAAATATTCTTGATTTGTCTTCTGGGGACATAACTAAGTTACCTGAAATTTGTTTCATCCTTTTGGTTCCTGCTTTTAAAATAGGTGGAATGAAAGCAGTGTTTGGTCTAGAGCTAATTGTCACTCACTGCTGAAGCAAGATTCTTCTGCATGCTCTACCCAATCCCAGGAGAACTGTGACATTTTCCAGTTTGGATAGTGGGAACAGTTCCTATTCCTGGCTTTGTGTAAGCCTCAGTATTGTTTTCTCTAGTTCTCACAAGTGGTTCTTTTCCAGGCCTAGAGTAGTTTCTTCACATTCGTGTTCTGATTAGTTCTCTTCTGAATAGATAAGAACCCACTTCAGATCTCCACAGTTGTGCCGCTGTACAATTCTCACCTCTTCAGTACTGTGCCTTTTAACTTCCTCCTTCTGAGTCTCCCCAGACTCTCAGTTCAGATCCTTTTGTGTACGTTGAGTCCATCAAGCTTCTAGTTTTCTACTCCCTGAGCCATAATCTGGAAACTCTCTCAGAGCAATAAGTTGGAACAATTACATGGCTTACAACTTTTTTCCTTATCTCTCAGGGACATGATCTTTTGTTGCCTAATGTCCAGTAACTTGGAAACAATTATTTCCTATAATTTTCCCAATTCCTTGTTTCAGATAGAAGTCAAATGTGTCCCTGCTACTCCTTTTTGGTGAAAAGTAGAATTCCCTTTTTAGCCAAGATTTAATCCTACACATGGCACTGAGCTCCTAGGAAGGCCTGTTGAAGCAACAGAAATAGCTCACTTCTCCAAACTTATCCATTTGTATGAGCTGAATTACAATATAGTGTCTTAAAGTGAGTCATTTTTATCAGAGGTGCAGTGAACAAAGGATAGCAGCTTCCACGTCCTCTTCTGTTCACTCTTTGTTCTGTAACAGGATGCTTTAAGTCTGAACACCCTTCAAGACATCAGGACAGAGACTGTGGGTAAAGAATATGGCTTGGCTATTGCTGGGAATAGCAACAGAGAATGAATCAGGTGTCAGGTGTCCTGATAGCAAGCAGAATACAGTATCACTAACATGGCATCAAGGCTGAGTCAAAACCTCTATATACCCTTTGTCTTCTCTTTGGTTAAGGATAAAGGAACTTGTTCCCAAGTGCCCCTTGTTCCTTAACATTGCTATATCAGAAATGGGAGCTTCTCTTCATTGGCTAACTTGTACATAAGATCAAAGAATTATGAATGGGTGCATTCTTCTTATAAGTTCAACAATTATGTCTTGCTTGATGTTCTAAACAAAATAAGGTAAATTTTCTTGCATTTACTATATACTGATATTTGTTTTAGAGTTACATCCAATATTTGTATTGATGTTACATGTAGTTCCTTTAATGAAAGCAGTATATTTTTAGCCTACATATAGTCAATAATTATTTTCACCATTCTCAATGGCAAAGAAAGATCTCAATTTAGTTACATTAAGCAAATAGAATTTCATAGTGTGGTTAAACATGATTTCTTGAAAATATATATACTTGGCAGTTGTATTGTTTATCAATATTTTTAAAAATTCAAAAGGAAAGGAATCTTTTAATGATCCAGGTTAATCTCATTTTATTAAATGGTAAACTAGTTCAGAATTGATCTGTCACTCTCCAAATCCACACACATGATTGGAAGCAAAGCTCATCTCTTAATTTTCAGTCCACTGTGCTTTTCATTGCACTTTGCTACATCTTAGGCAATCAAAGAGCTATTGAAATATATTTTTAGAAAACTATTGACTCTGGCTAAATCAAGACCATGATAAAAAGTGATTAATATATCAGTTTATGAAATAGGTTATTACATTTTGCTAACAGAGCTGTAAAAATAAATAAGTTTCAAAAATGTATTTTTGTTGTCAAAATCTATTCTGTATTAAATACCCTTGGATTATTTTTCAGATGGAATAAACCAGCATTTACCTCTTTATTCATTTGGAAAATTAAGAAAAATTTCATTCTATCATTGTCACAAAGGACTAGTAATGCTCATCACCTTTTTATCTCTCTCCATGGATAGTTTCCCATGGCTGTCTTCTTCCTTTTGAATAGCTTTGCTATTCTTTGCAACTAGATAAAAGTAAAGATTCACCATCTATATGGGAGAAATATTTTTTTAATTAACTCAACATATTTTTAATCCCTACTTGTCTCTTGTGACTTGACAAAATAAGAATATGGTTAAGACAACAAAACTAAAAATGTAATTATAAACTTTGTAACATTTTCCTGAGAAAAGCAAATAAAACTGAGTTATTGTTTTCATTTGTAGTTGGATGTTAATGCTGTTTGCATGATAAGCTCACGGAGAAAATTAAAATATATTTCACAAATCATCTAGAACAAATTATCATTTTGGCTATGTATTATATTATGATTTGGGCTATATTTTATGTTCTTTTTTTGAATTATGAGAATGATCAATGAGGAAAAACTAGTTAAGTAGCCCTCACAAAGGTAGCCTTAATGAAATAATCATTTTAAACTAAATATTGAAAATTATAAAAAGTAGCCAATAAATATTTTTGTACATTATATTTTGATAGCATGACAGAGATTATATGTATTCCCACAATGCATTATTTACATAGAATTGTTTTATATATTTTATTTTAAAATTGCTTTTCTTATAGCTAGTTTGGGCCAAATCATCTAACGTTGGTTGTGCAGCTACAATGTGTCCTAACCTTGGGGGACCTTCAACTGCAATATTTGTATGCAACTATGGACCTGCGTAAGTCATTTTGCTCTTAAAAAATATTTTGAACTGACATTAATATTAACAACTGTTTCAAAAAAGGATCTTAAACTAGAGACAGGTATATTTTTGTTAAGTAAATTCTCCTTCTACAATGCTAATACAATGAAATAGGTGAAAACAGAAGATGGTAATAGAATATTGCCTTGTATAAAGAAGACCTATAACCTATAAGATATTTAAACTTGAAAGTGAAAAATATATTGTTATGTAAAAAAGAGAGGAAATGATATACAGTGGTACAATAATATCTAAATGCTGGAACACAAAAAGGTTGACAGTGTTACTGAAAGCTTGGCACTTGTCCTGGAGCCTGCATCTGAAGAATGAGGACAAGTGGTTTGAAGAGAAGGAAAGAGAGATTTATTAATTTGCCAGCAAATGAGGAGGTTGTCAGACTCACATCTCAAAGTATCATCCTCCTCCTGAGCAAGAGTACAGAGCTTTTAAAGGTTCTGATCATTCCCATAGTCCCATTTTTGGCTAAAACAACCTCATGGCCTCCACCATGTTCAGCTAAGACAATCTTATGACCTCTGCCAGGCAATTCCCTGGAGCTGTCTCCTGTGCCACAAAGAACAAAGGACACTCTTCTGCCGCTCCTAACCACTGGCCTGAGGCAGAGATGTAGGTTTTAGTTCTCAAAAAGGGTGAGGGATTTTGAAGAGACAGAAAACATTTTTACTGTTTCACAGGCCATTTTCTCTGTTACAACAGATGCTTCTCTAATATAATATAACAAGTGGAATGAGAAAGTGATGAAGAATGATGGTAAAAGTACATTATCCCAAGAAAAGAATAATAAAATTTTTATTTGCCTTTCTGATAATTGGAAATATAGCATAAGCCTAATGAAAGTCACCAAAAATACAATTCTGGAACTCTAATCCCAGTGGATCTGTACAAGAAAGAAAATAAAAACAATTCATAACCAACTCTCCAACAAAAAAAAATTTAAAAATAAAATTGTACAAAAGATAAAATTAAAGACAAAGAATAAATATACAGAACTAGCAAAAATGAGCTGAGATATGCCAAAAATTACTATGCAGAGATAGAAATGTGTATCTCTCTCTCTCTCTCTCTCTCTCTATTTTCTTCCATTATCTCTTAGAAGCAAAATAAGAATGACAGATGCATAGCCTTAAAGCTTGGGGCAGAGTACAATTTTTATAAATTCCAGAGGAATTGTAGAACTGCTGACATTTATTACCATCTTTTCTCTTAAGGAGACTAATCACTGAATTTAAAAGGGAAAGAGAAAAATAAGTAATTGGAGATTAAGGTCAAAATTTGATGAAAAAACAATTAAAGCCCCATGATACCTAGAATAAGTCAGGTATGGGGTCCAGACAAATTATGTAGATTTACTAGGTACCAAATGAACTTCACAACACCACTTATAACAGCAGCATATAAATTAAATTATCTAGAGGTAAATCTGGCAGATTTACATAACAGATTTCTTATGGGTCTGAAAGCATAAAAGGATATTATTACATTCACTCCTGGCCAAATAATGGGGGCCAATATACTCTACTGCCTGAAACAACAACAGCAAAAAGAAAACAGACAAAATATACAAAACAACAGATTTTAAGACACTGGCTATCATAAAAGAAGGTCTGTGATCTCTGGGAAACAGAAAACAAAACCAAAAAAATTAGCCCTACAATCGGCCCAGCTTACTACTTTGAGAGGGTTTTCAGGCCATGGCACAGGGAGAGGGGACTAAGGCTCTACCTCTAAATTCCCTGAGTTGGAGAAAGGCAGCTAAGGGTGCCATAAAAACCCTTCAAGACACACAGTCCCTATAAAATGAGTGTATGTCAGTTATAACCTTAGGACTGTAGCCTAAATAAACTCTGAAATGTCAATTACAGATTTATCTGCATAGTTGCAAACCAAGGAAGAGATATGATCACTCTTCTACCCACCCCGAGAAGATCACAACATTGACAATTTCCTCTAACCTGATTTTTGAATGTTCATCTTATGTTATATAGATTTACTGAGCACCAAATGAACTTCACAAGAACTTCACTATCAACTACCTCTCTGCTCACCTCCTTCACCTCTCCCTTTGTCCTGTGCACTCCCTTTCCCCTTTAAATGTGAAGTTCTCAACCTCTGCCATGGAGAGCCTATAACCGGCTCCATGAACAAATCTCAATGGCCCCAATACATTTTTATAATCTTCTCCCTAACTAAAATACTTGACCTTTTGAGTTGTTTCCCAGAAATGGTGGATTTTCTGCAAGGCAAAGGAGTTGAGATTCTGAAGGACCCTGGGCAGACTTCCTGCTTCCAAGACTCACCATCCCCTTCAACTTGCCCCAAGGATCTGTGCCCACATGAGGACTTACACATGAATGTTCAAAATGTTCACAGCAACTTTATCTGTAGCAGCCAAAAAATTTGAACAACCCAAATATCCATCAATGGATAAATAAATTGTGGCATATTCTTCAATGGAATACTACCCATGTTATTATCTTTTTCTATGTTTAATCAAGGTAAATAAGTTTTTAAGTTTTAAGTTTTCCACAGACACAGAGATTAAAAAGTGAAGCTTGCTAAAATATATTGGCTTCTACTATTGAAAAGTAGGCATTTTGGTACATCATCAAATAGAACTAGATAAAGACTGTTCTTTGTACTTTCTTCTATTTTTGTAGAGACAAGGTCTCACTATGTTGCCCAGGCTGATCTTGAACTCCTGGTCTTAGTGATGCTCCCATCTTAGCCTCCCCAAAGTGCTGGGATTATAGGCATGAGCCACTGCATCCTATACTTTGTATTTTTAAACTAAACTATAAAGCACATGTTTTCATTCGCAATTTAAATTTCACTTATTCCATTTGCAAAATGAAGAAATAATTATAGTGTCTATGACAAAAACATTGTAGCTATCACATTGAAGTCACATCTAATTTGTCTTCTATGGGCTATTTAAGAATATAGCTGTCACATGGTTTAGGGATATCCTGTAAAGAACAGTATTAACAGTTTCTTTTTACAAAAGAAATGAGCATAAAATTGGGACAAAGGTTGTTCTTTTCCTTTTCAACATTTATGACTTAGTGAAGGACCAAAGCTGTTAGGCTGGCTTAGGATGGGAACCCAAAAACTATGCGTAGGACGCGATACTTAGATAGTGAGCATAATGTCGTGAAATAAAAGCCACAGAAGTCTGGAGAGTCCAAGGTCATAAATCTAACTTTGACCACAGACAGCTGCAGCGAGGCCGGTATTCCTGCCTCCCCCGGCCATGAGGACTGACGCTGCCCTCTCCCCTATCTCTACAGGTGTTAGCCACTCCCCCGAGAAAACCCTCTATAAAACTTTCCCTTACCTTGTGGTGGAGGCTTTTTTTTTTTTTTTTGCCTCCACCCATCTGCACCCAGATGTTCAAAATAAACGGCATTTTGTTACACCTGAGGCTTGGAGCGTCTCTCTCTCTCTCTCTCTCTCTCTCTCTCTCTCTCTCTGCTCCGGACCTAACAAAAACAACCTGCGTAAATGAATGCACAAAATTAGAAAAATTAAAGTAACAGCCATTTAATGTTTCTAACAAATGTTTCTCTCTTTTGCAGAGGAAATTTTGCAAATATGCCCCCTTACACAAGAGGAGAACCTTGCTCTCTGTGCTCGGCAAAGGAGCGATGTATAACGAAGCTCTGTAGTAAGCAAAAAGGAAAAAAAATAATCATAACCCTTTATTTGGACAGTAAAGTTTCCAGAAATTCATTATCTTTTCAAATTTATCTTCTCAGATTTATAATTTATGGATAAGATTTGATTGCTGCTGTATAAAACATTTGTCATAAATTATTGCAGTTAAACTTAGATGATACCTTGTTTTTGTCACTGATTATTTTCCTTCTCAAACAAAAGAGCGGAAAGGAATGAAGTACAACTGTGATCCAGTTTGCTGCCACCAAAATACGATTGGTTGACATATTTCTTACTTGTATTTTTTTTAACTCACTGCCTTTTATTAGTTTTTATAAGAATAGTGACTCATTCAGAAGTCATACATTAATCAATGTCCAAATTAATTGTGACTTAAAACTAACATGTTCTTTTCCATCACCAGCTTTTTGGCTTCAAAACCAAGATACTTTTTAAGGGTAAATATCTAAACTTGTGGTGGAGGCCGAAGTGAAAAGGGTACAGAGAGTAGACAATTTGGAAATTGTAAGGAAACAAAAGAAATGTGGTGCCATGGAAGAAGACAGACCCAAAAGAATGGATATTAAATGATTCCATTTATATAAAGTTCAAAATCAGGCAAAAATAATTAATGTTTGGAGTGAGGACAGTGGATACATTTGGAGAGGAAAGAGGAGTTAGTGAATGGAAGAGGACACTGAAAGAACTTTCTGGACCTATTCTGTGGCTACCTAGGTATGCTCACTTTGTAATAATTCATCAATCTTTCCATTTATGAGAAATGAATTTTTCTCTATCCAAATTATACTTCCATTAAAAATGTATTAGTATGGTCTCTCTAATTTCAGATTTAATTCAAAGCAGTTTTAAAAATAAATTTACCATTTACCTCCTGTTGGCAAACTAATGCTTCCTAGTTAAAGGGATGTAAAGATAACAATGACAAATTCCTTGTTTTCACTTCTTTCCTGCCAGTATCTAGGCCACTGACATTTCTTATCTGAACTAGTGCAGTCTCTCCCACTTCTCTTCTTATACTGCATTCCAAATTGTTTTACAGAAAAAAAGTCTGATCAAATCACTTTTTCTTATATCCTTCAATTGCTTTTTATTTCCAATTAAGGAAAAATCAGATTCTATCCCATGTGCCTGACGAGCCAAACATGATCTGGCTCGTGCTGTCTCTCTCTCATAATACCTTTTGTACCTCTCTTTGACACCCTAAGCTCTGTTAGCACCACCCTCAAATACTCCAACCTCCTTCTAAAAACTTCAACATCTGGATCACCTGTAGTCTGTTTCTAGTTTCCAGTTTGTTTTCTTTTGTTTTCTCTTGGTTTTGGTAGTATCCTGTTTCTTGGTGTGGTGAATTGTCTTCAAATGGCCACCAACAATTTCTCCCAACCTTTCCTTGCCAGTACATGCCAATCCTCCCATCAAGAAGGGAAGCCTGTTTCCCACCCCTTGAATAAGGACTTGATGTTGTTAACAGTTCTGGGTCTACCCTTGAGAAGACCTGGCAGCTGTGGCTTTTGCTCTGTCGGAAGCTGCCCAGCATGTAAAGAGTCCATGTTCTCCTGCTGAAAAGGCCACTTTGAAAATGGCCGTGGACAAGGGAGGGACTTGTTCAACCCCACTGAGCTCCAGGTAAATGTAGCCATGACATCGAACCTGTGACACTGCATATAGCAGAGGAATTACCTAGCAGAGCCAGGAATCCCTGCAATTGTGAGAAATACTAATACATTGTTTGGGTTTTAAGCCATTACATTTTGGAGAAGTCTGTTTTACAGCAGCAGATCATGGAAACAGTTGGTATGCCTGAATGTTTAGCGAACCCTTAACAACACACATAAAACAAAAATGTAGAAGTTTCTGCCTTTTCCCCTGCTGGACAGTTAGAGTCAGGGTTGTTCAACTTAATCCAAACGCCATTTGGTTAAGTCTGGGTTAGAATCTGTCTGCCTAGTCTGCCTTCGCTGCCCTGCTCCAGAGGGTGCAGACCTGCACGGTTTCAGCGAGAGCCTGGCCTGGTCACTGGGGCCTTCTCCCCGGTGGGTTCTGAACTCCAATCCTTACTGCTTCAGTACTCTGAAGTTCCTGAAAACTATTTTGCATTCCAGAGCCTTTGAGCCTAGGTTTTGAGCATTCTGCCCCTCATAGTTTCAAAATTAAGCAAATATTAATAACTTGAGTATAAAATGGGAAACTCTCAGGCTCACTTCTCCACCTGCCTCCTCTACCTGGATCTTGACCCCTCTGTTCTTCAGTGTTGTCTCTGTACCCTTCAAGGCCACCAAAACTCTGCTGGTTTCCTTGTTTTTCGAGAATTTGCCTCTAGCTGGGCAGAGTCCAGATTTTCAGCCTTAGATCTGAGTCCAGGACCAACAGAGGGTCCCAGGAAAAAGCCTCTTTCACAACATCAGCATATCTCCTGCTCTGCAGTGTTGGTGCCTCTAGCTTTTGTTGCCTTAGCAAATCTCTGATGCTCTTAAACTATGTTTTGTTGTATTTTATTCGGATTTTCCAGTTGTGCCTGCTGAGAGCCTTTGTCTGTCACAAGTTACTCTGTCCAGGACACGTGAGCAGCCATTGGCCGCAGCCTCCAAGACAGCACCAGAGAGACTGCAAAGGCTACGATAAGTTTGATGCCCATTTGGAGGTGTTTTCCCAATCTGTTCTTTTTCCAAATTATTCTAAAATTATTTGACTATTCTTGGTCCTTCATTCTTACAAATTAATTTTAGAATAAGTTTGTTAATTCCACAGAAGACCTAGTTAGAATTTTGGTTGGAATTACAGTCATGCATAGCTTAAGGACAGGAATATGTTCTGAGAAATGTATCATTAGGCAATTTTGTGGTTGTGTGAATATCATAGAGTGTACCTGCACAAACCTACATGGTACGGCCTACTACATACCTAGGCTATATGGCGTGGCCTATTGTTCCTTGGGTATAGACCAGTACAGCACATTACTGTACTGAATACCTTAGGTAATTGTAACACAATTGTAAGTACTTGTGTATCTAAACATATGTAAACATAGGAAAGGTACAGTCAAAATACAGTATAAAAGATAAATAGTGCTGTACCTGTTTAGGACATATGCCATGAATTGAGCTTGCAGAATTAGAAGTTGCTCTGGGTGAGTCAGTGAGAGGTGAGTGAATGTGAAGGCCAGGACACAAGTGTACACTGCTGTAGGCTTTATAAACACTGCACACTTAGGCATCATTAATTTATTTCTAAAAATTTCTTTCTTCAATAATAAATTAACCTTAGCTTACTATAACATTTTTACTTTATAAACTTTTTAATTTTTAAAAACTTTTGACTCTTTGTAATAACACGTAGCTTAAAACACAAACACAATGTATAGCTGTAAAAAAGTATTTTCTTTCTTTATATCCTCATCTATAAGCTTTTTTCTATTTCTAATTATTTTCTCTTTTTAAACCTTTGTGTTAAAAACTAAGACGAAAACAGTTACCTAGGTCTACAGAGGGTCAGGATGATCGGCATCACTGTCTTCCACCTCTGCATCTTGTCCCACTGGAAGGTCTTCAAGGGAAATAAGATGCATGAAGCTGTCATCTCCTATGGTAACAAGGCCTTCTTCTGGAATAGCTGCTGAAGGACCTGCCTAAGGCTGTTTTACAGTTAACTCTTTTTATAAGTAGAAGGAGCATGTTCTAAAATAATGGTAAAAATATAGCACAGTAAATATTAATACATAAATCATAGTTGTCTATTATTATCAAGTATTATGTACTGTATCTATTATAATTATACTGCTTTGCTTTTGTATGTCTGGCAGTGCAGTAGATTGTTTACAACAGCAGCATCACAAACATATGACTAATGCTTTGGGGTGTGAGGCAAGACCACTAGGCAATAGAAATTTTTCATCTTCATTATAATTTCATGGCACCACTATTGTATATGTGGTCTGTCATTGGCTGAAATATAATTATGTGGTGCATGACTAAACACTGAATTTCTACATAAATTTGGGAAGAATCAACATCTTTACAACAATGACTATTTCTGTTAATAAAAATGCTTTATTTAGGTCTTTTTAGACATCTTTCAGTTAAGTTTTGAAATTTTTTTCAGTAAAGAATTTGCATATCAAATTGAATTTTCAGTGACATATATTTGTTACTATTATAAATATTTTAAAATTATATTTTCTAACTGATTTTTACTGGTTTATAGAAATATAAATGCTTTTTTATATTAGTCTATTATTCGGAATCTTACCAAAGTCTCTTGTTATTTCTGATAGTGTATTGATTCTCTTGGATTTTCTATATTGACAACCATGTTTTCTATTAAAAAGTGCAAGCTTTGTTCTTACTTCTAATCTTTATATACATTATTTATTTTATTAGTATTAATAGTTCATTCTGCAGTGCAATGTCGAACATAAGCTGTAATAGTGGACAACCTTCAATTGTTCCTAACTTTAAAGACAATGTTTCACCATTGTGTATATTTATTTTAGATTGTTTTAATTGGTCATCATTGCCAGGTTATGAGCGTTTTCTCTTTTCATGATTTTGCCAAGAGTTGTTTACTTGAGTGAATGCTAAATTTTTACAGTATTTTTTTCTGCATCTCTTGAAATGATCCTAATTTTTTCCCTTTAATGTCTTAATGTTCTAAACTATATCAAAGGATTTCTGATGCAACACAGCTGTGCTGTAAAATTTCAAAAGGTACCAAGAGTTAAATGCTGGTTCAGTAATCCAATATGAAATTATTCTTTCATTCCTGCAATAAATCCAGTTTGGTTATGAGGTTTATTTTGTAGATGAATAGATTCTTGTGAACATTTTATTTACAATTGTTGTGTTAAATTTAGAATTATGACTGACCTATAATTTTCCATCTTCATTTCTCTTTATATGACTTTGACATCAAGATTGTAATAACTTCATTAAAAAAAACTTGGCAGTTGGGAATATTACTTCTTTTAATATTTTGGTTACAGTTTGTATAAGATTTTGATTATTTCAATTTTGAATGTTTGAGAGACATTTTCTATAAAACCATTTCATTTTATAATTCACATGTATATTATGTGTTTATAAATTTTAATTACTGACTTAATTTCTTTGATGGTTATGGAATATTCAGGTTAGGGAGAAACATTAGCAAATTTTCTGTTTTATGCAAATTTTAAAAAATTCTCATATTTTTATTTGTGCTCTCTTTGTAGTTATATTCTATTTTTGTTCTATGGCTTTTGATTTGTGCTTTTTCTCTTTTTGCCTAATCAGTCTTTATAAGAAAACAAGTTTTAGTTTGGTTGATTTCTATTGTTTGAAAGTCTGGATATACAGCATAATGGTTAAATATATGAGTCTAGGAGTCAGACGGCTTAACTCAAGAGGTGAATAAGAGGATTAAATAGGATAAATTATGCAAAGTTATTTGAGCACAAAACAAAGTAAATTCTCCATACATATTAGCTATCATTATAATTAAGTTCCTCATTATTTTCTATCATTTAGTCTGGTTTATATTTTCATAGCATTTATCATTCTCTGAAATTATCATTTTTATTCATTTTATTTATTTATTCAACTTAAAAAATTGATAATAGATTCTTCTCCTATAACTTTCCTATAATGAGAGGGACTTTATTTTTTCCTGATAATCATTATATCCACAGCCTAGAATCATACTCAATATGTAGTTGAAACTCAGAAAAACATATAAATGAATTTAAAAAGCAAATGGATTCCTAAAGAAGTGCAGGATCCTCATAGCATGGTAAACTGGAAGAAGAATTTGAGGTGGGAAAGATATGGAGCAGTGTTTGGAGCAAGGATGGTCACAGAAATGAAAGAGATTGTTAACAGAGGGTTCTGGTACCCAAAACTCGACATGAAATTCCATTTTTTCAGGGACTTGAATTGGGCATGATGGACTGCCAGAAATAAATTTAGCTACTTCCTAGTTTTGCTTGTGACTTTTGTGCCTTCCACACAAGAGGTGTTCTAGAAATATTTGTTGACAGGACACGTTTTAGAGGGAGCATCATAAAGACTTTTAAGTCCTATGAGATTGGGTAGGAAGCTTCCATTTTCTTAAGTTAAAAAGTTAAATTTTCCTTAGTTGCTTATCTTATTCTAAAAACCAGAAAAGCAAATTAATGCTTTCCACTTTTTAATAGTAACCTTTTTTTTCTGTTTTAGGGTTACCAAAACTTCTTTTACCTAGCGGTATGTATCAAAATATTTTAGTATTGATTCAATTATTTCTTCCCCTTGAAATGAAAGTGAGCTCTTACCTATTCTGTTTTATTGACAGTAAACCCAATGAATCCAATGGGGAAAGCAGCTCAGCGAATAGCTGTTAATCCATTCAGCCTAGTGTTTTTTCTTCTGAGAATCTTTTAATTGTCATTTATATACAAAGAAATTCTCAAATATGACAATAAAGGAATAGTTTATGGACAAATATAACTCATCATCATTTCAGTTCTCTATTAAGTCTTCTATACTCTTTTCTGGTATCTAAACTTAATGTGTATTTTTAATTCAAAATATGTATTGTAGTATGGAAGATGGCTAAGCAATAAAGTCTTTTTTATATTAAGGTTATTAAGTATGGAATGTCCAATTTCCTTAAGTACTAAGGTTGAAAATTGATATCTCTGACATTTCACTTTGACACTTTTTATTTTATTTTTATTGTGAAGGTACATCCTCATTCTTTCAAATGCATGTCTTTGCTTGTGATTATCTTTCAAATTTATTTTTAGAGCAATTTTTGTGAAACCATGGGTAAGTAAAAAATTCATGTTAAAAATGAGTCCCATCGTGGAATCAATGCAGCACAGACAGCTCAAAATATTAAGGAAGTGTTTGGAAAGAGGTGGCTAATGACCATACAGTACATCTATGTTTTGAGAAGTTACCTTCTGGTGATTTTAAATGAGCCACATGGGTGACCTAAGACCAAAGTGGATAATGATGGGCTGAAAGCTATAGTGGAAGCAAATCCATTTTATGCATGAATTCGCAGCAAGGTTTGACATTACTTATTGAATAGAGATTCTTTTCCCCAATGTATATTTTTCTCTGCTTTGTCAAAGATTAGATGACAATATGAAGATGGTTTTATATCTTGGATCTCTGTTCTTGTGCCAGTAACATGCTGTTTTGGTTACTATAGCCTTGTAGTAAAGTTTGAAGTCTGGCAGACTGATGCTTCCCAATTTGTTCTTTTTGCTTAGGATTACTTTGGCTATACGAGGTCTTCTCTGATTCTAGACGAAGCATAGAATTATGTTTTTTAAATCTGTAAAGAATGATGGTGGTATTTGGGGGGGGGCATGGGGAATATATGTAACCTTAACATTTGTACCCCCATAATATGCTGAAAAAAAAGACATATACTGGACAGAGCTGACTGTCTACAGAACTGGGTCCCAGATGATTAGGAGGCTGTCACTTCCTATTGGCGCCTCCCCTTCCCACCCCCCAGCAGAAGAGAGGAATTGTTTTGGCAGAGGATGTGAGCAAATCAGGCAGTGCAGCTACATCTGTAATTCATCCTATTTTAGGATATGCTGTCATGAGGCTCTACTGCATTTACAAACATGTTTTGCTTCCTAAATTAGTGTGCAAACTCCTATGGGCAGAGTGTGCCTAACTCATCTTTGATTCCCTGGCGCCTGGCACACAGTCACAGCTCATCAAATATTATTTCTTTTTCCATTTAGTTTCTCAGAAAAGTTAGGTGATGCCAAAGAAAAATTTCACAAGTTCACAGTTCAATCTAGGCTTGCTTCTCAAATTGTTCTCTTCTGTTTCCTTTCAATAAAAGATGGCAGAGGTGCCCCGGGGGGGGGGGGTGGCGGGGGGGGGTGGCGGGGGGGGGGGGAAGAATGATGATGGTATTTTGATAGTGATTGCATAAATTCTGTAGAACAGTTTAGGTAGTATGGACATTTTAACCATACCGATTCTACTAATCCATGAGCATGGTAGGGATTTCCATCTGTTTACATCTTCTACAATTTCTTTTCTCAATGTTTTGTAGTTCTCCCTATATATGTATCTCCCCATCTTCATTAAATATATTCCTAAATATTTAATTTTCTTTGAGGCTATTGTAAAAGGTGTTGCGTCTTTGATTTGATTTTCGGCTTGACCATTATTTGCATATAACCGGATATCCACATGCAGAAAATTGAAACTAGATCCCCCACTCTCATATCTCACAAAAATCAACTCACAATGGATAACAGACTTAAACCTAAGGCACGAAACCTTAAGAATTCTGGAAGAAAATGTTGGGAAGACTCTTTTAGACATCAACCTAGGCAAAGAATTTATAAAGAAGACCCCCAAAGCAATCACAGCATCAATAAAAATAAACAAATGGGAAGTGATCAAATTTAAAAGCTTCTGCACAGCCAAGGAAACTGCCATTAGAGCAAATAAACAACCCACAGAATGAAAGAAGATATTTGCTTTCTACACATCCAATAAAGGGTTGATAACAACAATCTACATAGAACTTAAGAAAATCAACAAGAAAAAATCAAACAACCCCATCAATAAATGGGCAAAGGACAGGAACAGAAACTTTTCAAAAGAAGACAGACTAATGTCCAGCAAACATATAAAAAGTGCTCAACATCTCTAATCATTATGGAAATGCAAATCAAGACTACAGTGAGTTATCACATAACTTCAGTGAGAATGGTGTTTATCAAAAAATCTCAAAACAACAAATGCTGGTGTGGTTGTGGAGTGATTGGAACACTCTTACACTGCTGGTGGGACTGCAAACTAGTACAACCACTGTGGAAAGTAATTTGGAGATACCTCAAAGAACTAAAAATAGAAATACCATTTGATCCAGCAATCCCATTACTGGGCATCTACCCAAAGGAAAAAAAAAAAAAGACAGTCTATAAAAAAGACATCTGCACTCGAGTGTTTATAGCAGCACAGTTGACAATTGCAAAGTTGTGGAAACAACCCAAGTGCCCATCAATGCATGAGTTGATTAATAAAATGTAGTATATGTATGCCATGGAGTTCTACTCAGCCACAAAAAGAAATGGTGATATAGCACCTCTTGTATTATCCTGGATAGAGCCTGAGCCCATCCTTTGAAGTGAGGTATCACAAGGATAGAAAAACATGCAGCACATGTACTCGCCATCAAATCGGTATTAACTCATCAACACTAAGGTGCTCACATGGTAGTAATACTCACTAGGTTCTGGTCAGGTGGGGGGGGTAAACCCACAACTAATGGAAGCAAAACACACTGTATAGGGGAAGGACATACTTATAGTCCTAGCTTAGGTGAGGCAAACCCATTACATGTAACCAAAATGTTTGTACCCCCATAATATCTTGAATTTAAAAAAGAAATACCAAAGATTATCAGCAAACAACCAGTAGCCAGGAAAAGAAAAGGAAAAACTTCTCTACAGGTTTCAGAGGGAACATATCCTGGCTCCAGAAATTTTGGTGGACTAGTCTCAAGAACTATAAGGTGGAGGAGGATCAAGATGGAGGACGAGAAACACCACCAGACAGAGTGTCTCTGCAGAAAAGACAGATTCTAGCAAAAATTAGAAAAAAGAAGCAAGAAGACGAGCATACAGTGGACAAGGGATGGAAGGAGGGGTACCTGAGACCCCGGGAGACTCCACGGGAGGAGGCTGCGGAGGAGAACTGGAAGCTGAGACCGCCAGAGCAGCCCGGAGACCAGCAGGAAGGGTAGGTGGATAAGTCACCTTTCCTCTCCCCTGCATTTGGGACTGCTGGTGGGCTCCCCAACAGGTGGAGAGACCTGCGGACTCCAGCTCAGAGACAGCCACCGCCAGCTAGCGGTGAGCCAGTAGTGGACGCAGCACCAGGCTCCCAACTCACTCCGGGCACCTCCGTGTGCACAGACCGGAGCCGTGCAGCAGGCGCCATATTGCCTCCTTCTCACTTCTGCCGACCCTACCTGCGGCTGCCCAGAGAGACAATAAAGCCACCAGCCGGAGGCACCTCCAGGAAACGGGACCTTCCCTTTTGGGACCCTAGAGCTGACTAAGGGGAACTCAGACTGTGAGCTCCCTACCCGCCAGCCCTCCCAGGTGCTGCTGGCACGGTGTTCCCAGGAGAATGGTGCCGACTCAGAGGCTGAGAGACATACACACAGCTTGGGCTCCCTGTGGGTGAATTGGAACCGGAACTCCTCTCCCTGGTGGGGATAGTGTTTGAACTCTGGGACCCAGAGGTCGGACCTGCAGACCAGATCCCGTGAACCGAGGTCTACCACTGTCCAGGGCACAGAAGGGATATATGTGAACAGCCTACTGAGGTGTGTGTGCCTTCAGGGGCAGATCATTGCCGTCCTAGAGGGCAATCCTCCTCCCAAAAGGAGGCGGTACGCCCAGCCCAGGTGGCATTTCTGCACAAGGAACCTCCCTGCCGGCATCACAATCCGAGGAGGCCTGGTGGGGTGTGGTCTGGCCTGCTGGCAGAGGCCCAGGAGTAGCTGCGGAGTTGGGGAGGGTGGAAAGAAGTGAGACTGCTCCAGACTGCGGGTCTCAGAAAGCCCCACCCTCACACGCAGACTTTCTGGCTGAGCGGGGCGATTCTAGCCCCACACTGACAGCTATTCCTGGAAGCAAAGACCAGAACTTTGACCCCTGCTAACGGCATTGGTGGTGCCTGAGGGCAGGCTTACCCAACCCAGCTCCACTCAGAACAAGAGCTGATAACAGGACACAAAAACAACACCAATGCCTGTTCCTCCAAGCAAGTGCCACCTACTGACAGGAACGGCATCCTGCACAGCCTTTTCACGGCACCTACGGAATCATTACACAGGGAGTGGTCGAATCTCACCCACAGACACCATCTAACGGCTCAGAAACTAAACAAGGCGTGTGAATACCCAAACAAAAATCTAAAGGAATAAAACAACAACTGATCAACATGGGAAGAAATCAGGGAAGGAACTCAGGAAATATGAAGAACCAAACAGAAAACACACCCCCAAAGAGGAGCAACAGCCCCCTAGAAACAGACACCAATCCAAATCAGGCAACTAAAATGACAGAAGAGGAATTTCGTATGTGGATCATAAGAACACTCACCGACCTGCAACAACAACTCAATAACCAACACAAAGAAACCACAAAAAGCCTCCAGGACCTAGAAGAAAAGTTCACTAAAGAAATAGACACAATGAAGAAAACTTTAACCGAACTCCTGGAAATGAAGAATCAATTCAGGGAACTACAAAATACAGTGGAAAGTCTCAAGAACAGGGTAGATCAAACAGAAGAAAGAATCTCAGACCTTGAAGATAACATCCTCCAATTAAATAAAACCATCACAGAGATAGAGCAGAGAAACAAGAGAAAAGAGCAAAGCCTACAAGAGATGTGGGATTATGTGAAGAAACCTAATGTGAGGGTCATAGGGTTATCAGAAGGGGAAGAAGACAACACTCAAGGGTTGGACAAGCTATTTGAAGATATAATAGAGGGAAATTTCCCAGGCCTTGCTAAAAAACTCGATATACAAGTTCAAGAAGCTCAGAGGACCCCTAGGAGATTCAATGCAAACAGGAAGACGTCACGACATGCAGTCATCAGACTGACCAAAGCAGAAACTAAAGAGGTCCTTCTAAGAGCTACAAGACGAAAGAAGCAAGTGACATACAAGGGAAAGCCAATTTGAATAACACCAGACTTCTCTAATGAGACTTTATAAGCAAGGAGAGACTGGGGCCCCATTCTCACTCTTCTGAAACAAAACAATGCCCAGCCTAGAATCTTATTCCCTGCAAAACTAAGCTTCATATATGAAGGAGAAATAAAGACATTCTCAGACAAGCAAAGTCTCAGAGAATTCACCAAGACAAGACCAGCCCTACAAGAAGTACTCAACACAGTGTTACGCATGGAACCCATAATAAAACCTCACAAATATAAAAACAACCAAAACCCAAAGATTAAAGGCCAGATAATACAATGGCCCAAGAGAGAAATCAAAGCAACAACATCCAACCCAACAGAATAAACAGTAATCTACCTTACCTATCAGTTCTCTCAATAAATGTAAATGGCTTAAACTCTCCACTAAAGAGACATAGGCTGGCTGCATGGATAAGAAAATACAGGCCAAGTATATGCTGTCTTCAGGAAACATATCTAACCTGCAAGGATGCATATAGACTAAAAGTAAAAGGGTGGAGATCAGTATTCCAGGCAAGTGGAAGCCAAAAGAAGGCTAGCGTGCCAATTCTAACCTCAGACGATTTCGTTTTTAAACCAACAAAAGTAGTAAAAGACAAAGAGGGTCATTATATAATGGTGAAAGGCACACTTCAACTAGAAGAGATAACAATTTTAAATATATATGCACCCAACTTAGGTGCACCCAGTTTCAGAAAGCAAACCTTACTGGATCTAAGCAAATGGATTAATAGCAACTCCATAATCACCGGAGATTTCAACACCCCACTGATGGCATGAGACAGATCCTCAAAACAGAAAATTAATAAAGAAATAATGGACTTAAACAAAACTCTGGAACAATTTGGTCTGACTGACATTTACAGGACATTCTACCCAAAATCCACTGAGTATATGTTCTTCTCATCAGCTCAAGGGACATTCTCTAAGATTGACCGTATCCTAGGACAGAAAGTAAATCTCAAGAAATTTAAAAAAATAGAAATCATACCATGTACCTTCTCAGATCACAGTAGAATAAAACTAGAAATCAACCCTAACAGAAACTCACATTTCTACACAAAAACGTGGAAATTAAACAACCTCCTACTAAATGATTACTTCATAAATGAAGAAATCAAGATGGAAATAAAAAAATTCTATGAAGAAAACGACAATGGAGAGACAAGTTATCAAATCCTCTGGGACACAGCTAAAGCAGTTCTGAGAGGAAAGTTTATCTCCATAAATGCCTATAACCAAAAGACAAAAAGATCACAAATAGACAATCTAATGAAACGACTCAAAGAGCTGGAAAAAGAAAAACAGACCAACCCAAACCTTCAAGTTGATTTTACTTGAAGAAGTGAAATCAACAAGATCAAATCACAACTAAACGACATTGAAAACAGGGAAGCTATTCAGGAGATTAATAAAACAAGAAGTTGGTTCTTTGAAAAAATAAACAAAATTGACACACCATAGGCTAAACTAACAAAAAGCAGAAAAGAGAAATCTCTAATAAGCTCCATCAGGAACAAAAAAGGAGATATCACAACTGATCCCAAAGAGATACAAGATATAATTTATGAATACTACAAAAATCTTTATGCACACAAACTGGAAAATGTGGAGGAAATGGACAAATTTCTAGAAACACACAGCCTCCATCGGCTCAACCAGGAAGAAATAGATTCCCTGAACAGACTAATCTCAAGAGCTGAAATAGAAACAGCAATTAAAAATCTCCCTAAAAAGAAAAGTCCCAGTCCAGATGGTTTCACACCCGAATTTTACCACACTTACAAAGAAGAACTAGTACCTATCTTGCAGAAACTATTCCACAACATTGAGAAGAACGGAAATCTCCCTGACACCTTTTATGAAGCGAATATTACTCTGATACTGAATGGGGAAAAATTAAAAGCATTCCCACTTAGAACTGGAACCAGAGAAGGCTGCCCACTATCTCCACTTCTGTTCAATATAGTGCCTGAAGTCTTGGTTACAGCAATCAGACAGGAAAATGGAATTAAAGGTATTCAAATACGGGCAGAAGAGATCAAACTTTCACTGTTTGCTGACGATATGATATTATATCTAGAAAACCCCAAAGATTCAACCAAGAAACTCCTGGAACTGATCAACGAATTTAGTAAAGTCTCAGGATACAAAATCAATACACAGAAATCAGAAACATTCATATACGCCAACAATAATCAAGTTGAGAACCAAATCAAAGACTCAATTCCCTTCACAATAGCAACAAAGAAATTAAAGTACCTAGGAATATACTTAACCAAGGAGGTAAAAGACCTCTACAGGGAGAACTATGAAACACTGAGGAAGGAAATAGCAGGGGATGTAAACAGATGGCAATCCATACCATGCTCGTGGGTCGGCAGACTCAACATCATCAAAATGTCTATACTACCCAAACTGATCTACAGATTTAATGCAATACCAATTAAAATCCCATCAGCATTCTTCACAGATATAGAAAAAATAATTTTACGCTTCATATGGAACCAAAGAAGACCCCGAATATCAAAAGCAATTCTAGGCAACAAAAACAAAATGGGAGCCATTAATATGCCAGATTTCAAACTACACTACAAAGCTGTAGGAATTAAATCAATCTGGTATTTGCACAAAAATAGGAATATTGACCAGTGGAATAGATGTGAGAATCCTGATATAAAACCATCCTCATATAGCCATCTAATCTTTGACAAAGCAGACAAAAACATACGCTGGGGAAAAGAATCCCTTTTCAATAAATGGTGCTGGGAAAACTGGATAGCCACCTGTAGAAGGCTAAAGCAGGACCCACACCTTTCACCTCTCACAAAAATCAACTCACGCTGGATGTCAGACTTAAACCTAAGGTATGAAACTATTAGAATTCTAGAGGAAAAAGTTGGAAACACTCTCCTAGACATTGGCTAGGCAAAGATTTTATGAAGAAGTCCCCAAAGGCAATCACAGCAGCAACAAAAATAAATAAATGGGGCATGATCAAACTACAAAGCTTCTGCACAGCCAAAGAAATAGTCATGAAAGTAAACAGACAACCTACAGAATGGGAGAAAATTTTTGCATCCTACGCATCTGATAAGGGGCTGATAACTAGAATATACTTAGAACTCATGAAAATCAGCAAGAAAAAATCAAATAACCCTGTTAAAAAGTGAGCAAAGGACTTGAACAGAAACTTTTCTAAAGAAGACTGAAGAATGGCCAACAAACATATGAAAAAATGCTCAACATCTCTAATCATCAGGGAAATGCAAATCAAAACCACAATGAGATATCACTTAACTCCAGTGAGAATGGCCTTTATCAAAAAGTCTCCAAGCAATAAATGCTGGCGTGGATGTGGAGAGAGAGGAACACTCCTACACTGCTGGTGGGACTGCAAACTAGTTCAACCTCTGTGGAAAGCAATATGGAGATACCTTAAAGCGATACAAGTGAATCTACCATTTGATCCAGCAATCCCATTGCTGGGCATCTACCCAAAAGATCCAATGACACTCTACAAAAAAGACACCTGCACTCGAATGTTTATAGCAGCACAATTCATAATTGCAAGGCTGTGGAAACAGCCCAAGTCCCCATCAGTCCAAGAATGGATTAATAAAATGTGGTATATGTATATCATGGAGTACTATTCAGCTCTAAGAAACAATGGTGATATAGCACATCTTATATTTTCCTGGTTAGAGCTGGAACCCATACTATTAAGTGAAGTTTCTCAAGAATGGAAAAACAAACACCACATATACTCACCAGCAAATTGGTATTAACTGAATAGCACCTAAGTGGTCACATAGGTACTACAGTAATAGGGTATTGGGCTAGTCGGAGGGGGCAGAGGGGCAGGTATATATATAATGAGTGAGATGTGCACCATCTGGGGGATGGTCATGCTGGAGACTCATACTTGTGGGGGGAGGGGGTAAATGGGCATTTATTGAAACCTTAAAATCTGTACCCCCATATATGCTGAAATAAAAAAAAAAAGAAGAAAAAAAAGAACTATAAGACAATAGACTTTTCTTGTTTCAAACCAAAAAGAAAAAAAATCAAAGATATATATCAATGATCAATAAATGAGAGTAACTATAATAAAAAAAGTGCTCCCCCCAAAAAAGAAAGGAAAAAGAGATTGTTTCAAAACAGGCATCATTTTCTCTTACAAAGCTTTTTTGAAACACATCCATACATGTGTACACACACGTTAGGTCAGATACCCATCCTTGGTGGGCTTTATCACCTGCACACTCAATAATCAGTGCTTACCATTTGGTACAGAAACTGTTAATCTGTCTATCTCCTATTGGATTGTGTCTAAGTTCCTCAAAGACCCTAGAACTCTCTTTATATCCCCCAGCACCTGATACAAACAATTCAATAAATGTTTGTCAAAGTAAATTAATATCTAAAATCAAGACTATCTTAGAAAATCAATAACTTTTAATCACTGTAATGATAATTCATTATATGCTACCTTCTATTATAATTAGCTGCTTGTCTTTCCACTAGCATACAAATATTAGGCTCCTCAAATAAATGATGTATTGAACTCAATTATCAGAGTAACAAATGAGCTAAAATAATTCACAAAATCCAGTGAATTACCTATGAAAAAAATCCATAAAAAAAGGAACATTCACATCATCAGGAACTGATTTTAGGATTTCAAATTACTACTTACTAGGTATGGTTTTTATGGACACTCTGATTTACCACATCATTCCTCAGAGTCCAACAGCCACAAAATCAGCATGCACTATGTAGAGACCTACAGAAAGCTCACAGCAAGCCAAGTGTCAATGTCCACAGCTGGAGCTAGGCGCTCAGTGGCTCTGAGGCACAGATGGCATCCCATACCCATCCTGAGACATCCCTGCCTCCACTAATTGAACCAGAGTCATTGCTTCGCTATTTCCCAACACAACTCTCCCCCAAGAGCATCAATTACAAGGCAAGAAGATAGACAATCACTATCCAAACTCAACTAAAAGCCCAGTTTAAAAGCTTTCATTACAAGAACTATCAAACAGTGTTAACCCACAAAAGGAAAAACAAAATTGAAAAATATTTGAGGACAGGGAGTCAGTCTTACCTACCTTGGACCTCTGCCACTTAGCACAGTCCCTGCATCTATCAGCTCCACAATACAGTTGTTGATGAATGGTTTCACTTATAGACCAGTTAGGGGATTTTTATTTTATCTATATTTTTAAAATTTTTTAAATGTATTTATGTATTACTTGTGTAAAGGTTTACATGAAGAAAAGGGGGCCGTATGTCTCTGTGTACTGTAGTCAAATTGACCATTTTGCTATTAAGCTATCATATTGAATGCATTAAAATGGCTTCTATTTCTATACAACCATTTTTTCCTGCAAATTTGTAAACATAAACTCCCATAAATGACTATGAAACCACTACAAATGGAGAATCTCACACAATTACTCATGTAATAGCATACAGTGTTCAAAACAACAGGTAGTTAACAGTCCCTCAACTGATTCTCATCTTGTCAGGTGGACAGAAGGTATGGCTGTTCCATTTCACAAATTATGAAACTAACTCAAAATCCAAATACGAATTGTTCAAGATTGCATTGCTTGTGAATTGGAGGTGAAAATGAGGACTGGGATGAACATTCATGTCTTCTCTACTTAAAATAGAGAGAGATATCCTGGGCATTAGTAGCATTTTAATTTTGATGTATTTGTCTTGATCAAACCATGAGCTGTGGGGGTCACCAGCATACTCCACTGTGATTTATACCTCCCATTCCCCATCAACTCATACTGGATTAAAAGGAAATAGCCTTAAATTAGAGCAGGAGGTCGGAGGCTGCTGGATAGATGCTGGCTAGGAGAATGTATTTGAGGACACCTCTCCTTCCTGTGGACATAAAATCACACACTGAGCTATGTTGTGGACAGTCCTGTTTGGAAGAGGAGGGTAGTCATTATATCCTATGGACTTTGTCAGCTATAATAGCCAGCATAGTTGTAAAGTCTGGAGATTTCTGTCCAAACAAACTTGCTATTACAGAAATGACAAATTTCTACAATGAAAGAGGTTCAATTTAGGAGCTTGCAAAGTAAATCCAGCTGCAAAAGTGTTTGTTTAATCAACAGGGTTCAAACATTTTAAAAATCAGTTCTTGATATTTAAAAATGAAAATGTTTCTCATGAAAATTTGGATTTCATAAAAATGTGAAGAGCTGGTAACCTTGGTGTTGAATGTGGTGCCTCTTTCATTTATTATTTTTTTAGAGACAGGGTCTCACTCTGTCACCCAGGCTGGAGTGCAGTGGTGTCATCATATTATAGCTTATTGCAGCCTTGAACTCCTGGGCTCATGTGATCTTCTTGCTTCAGTCTCCTGGGTAGCCAGGGACTACAGGTGCAAGCCACCACACCTGGGTAATTTTAAAATTTTTTGTAGAGATGGGGTCTTGCGATGTTGCCCAGGCTGGTCTTGAACTCCTGGGCTCAAGCAATCCTCTCATCTTGGCTTCCCACAGTGCTAGTATTAAGGATTGAGCCACCACACTCAGTGAGGTGCCCCTTTTAAATGGGGCTTTGGAACTTCAGTTTGCCACTACTCCCAGCTGTTTTATACCATTTGAGTGAGTGGCCTGTTTCAATTTTATGACTCACTCAAGTTGAATTCTGTGACATAGGATTAGTTTCTCTGTCCTTTTATGATATTGAAGACCTTGCCATTTCCCCACTTCCCTGTGAACAAGATTCCTCCTTTGAATCCTGTGGGTCCCAGCCACATCTAGTTGCTTTTGGTAGGTTACCTAATGTATTTTTTCCCTATCTTTTGAGGTAAATAAGCACAATCCTGCAATGGATTCAATAATCTAGTTATTAATAGATATTATAAATTAGGATTTAAGTTTGCTGTCGATTGTGTCTGTGTGCTAAGTAAAAAAATCCACCATTCACAATTTTGGTATTAACCCACATTGCAAAAGCTATGTTACTGGTCGGTCAACAGATTGTAACCATGTGCAACAATGTAACACAAGCATTAATAAGCATTAACATTTGTAAAGCCAAATATATCATGCAGGAATCTCCACACAGTTTTGTGGCAAATAACATTAAAAAGAGTTAAATCATACTGAAGAGAGAGAGAGAATGTCCCCTTACAACCCCAAATCCCAGAACCCACACCCCCCGCATACCGGCTGTGTGACAGTGAGCACCCACAACACGAGCCCAGCCCTCTGGAAGCGCAGGAGTGGCCTTGGGACCCCAGGAAGGCCTAGCCCACCGTGTGACCTCGGCTCCACCGCCCTGCTTTGGGCCTCAGTTTCTCCAACCCTGCCTCGCGCCGGGGGCCCCTTGGGAGCCTCGCGCCTGTGGAACTGCCGGCCCCTCACGCGCGCCCCAAAGCCGCCCGCCGTCCTGCCCGCTCGCGCTGGAAGGCAGCCGCTCCGGGTCGCCTGCCATGTGCCGCCCGCCAGGTGCCGCGTGCCTCGACCCTGGCCGGGGTACCTCACAGGCGCCATGGCCGCTGGGGTGGCGGCTGCCGCCCCGCCCCCGTGGGCCCCGCCCCCGTGGGCCCCGCCCCCGTGGGCCCCGCCCCCGTGGGCCCCGCCCCCGTGGGCCCCGCCCCCGTGGGCCCCGCCCCCGTGGGCCCCGCCCCCGTGGGCCCCGCCCCCGTGGGCCCCGCCCCCGTGGGCCCCGCCCCCGTGGGCCCCGCCCCCGTGGGCCCCGCCCCCGTGGGCCCCGCCCCCGTGGGCCCCGCCCCCGTGGGCCCCGCCCCCGTGGGCCCCGCCCCCGTGGGCCCCGCCCCCGTGGGCCCCGCCCCCGTGGGCCCCGCCCCCGTGGGCCCCGCCCCCGTGGGCCCCGCCCCCGTGGGCCCCGCCCCCGTGGGCCCCGCCCCCGTGGGCCCCGCCCCCGTGGGCCCCGCCCCCGTGGGCCCCGCCCCCGTGGGCCCCGCCCCCGTGGGCCCCGCCCCCGTGGGCCCCGCCCCCGTGGGCCCCGCCCCCGTGGGCCCCGCCCCCGTGGGCCCCGCCCCCGTGGGCCCCGCCCCCGTGGGCCCCGCCCCCGTGGGCCCCGCCCCCGTGGGCCCCGCCCCCGTGGGCCCCGCCCCCGTGGGCCCCGCCCCCGTGGGCCCCGCCCCCGTGGGCCCCGCCCCCGTGGGCCCCGCCCCCGTGGGCCCCGCCCCCGTGGGCCCCGCCCCCGTGGGCCCCGCCAGGATAGGGTCAGATTCACACTCAAAACAGTTTGCCAATGACCATGAGTATTCTTATCACAAACTAAGTCTTATAATGCACACTGGCATTATGTATACTATATATTTACATATATATAAATCTTATAATACACACCCCCACAGAGTCAGAGCCCATAGTGACCTCATGCCCGTAAGCACACACACGTACTGACGGAGCACACGACACACAGATCCCACGATGTCCCACAATCCACAGGAGGCTCAAAGACTCACAGGGAGACGGATGGGGAAGAAACCAGTTGGTTCATGTGATATCTCAGTGAAATAGTAGTTGAGCAGCATGACACTTTATATATGCGAAGTTATTTTACTCCATACAGTGCCAACTAAAAGATTGCTAATAAATGTATTGATTGACACATGCTTGTAGTGTGTTAAAGGAGAAATAGGATTAACTCATCCCTTTGAACCTGAAGTCCAGTAATTGAAACCAGATAAAGGCTGTAAATATCACTAAGTTTGTGGTGATGTCTATGTCTTTATTTAATCCTAACAAAACCCTTTCCTTTTATGGTTTCTTTATCCATTTGCCAGACGACGTGACCTGAGGGTCAGAGCGCTTTAGTGACATGACAAATTCATGTGGTTAGAAAGTTATTAGGCTTGAATTTAAACTTAGCCTGTCTTACACTCCAAATTCCTAAACCTGCTCACCCTGAGGGGACACACCAGAGCAAAGCTTTACCTGGCTATGTCCCCTCTCAGAGGTCCCTCCACACTTGAATAACCTCTCCCTCCAGTTGCTCACAAAATTACTCCTGATGTCCAGTTTCTCCTACCCTACAGGAAATTTTGGCACATTGATCACACATCCCAAACATCAGCAACACTGTTCCTATTTTTCCCCACTTTGTTTAATTCACACTTAGAACTTTAAACTTATATTTACTAAGGAAAAACATTCTCATGGCCCTCTGAGCTTTTAGTTGATTTGCCAATCAAGGCCACAGTCGTGGATGACCCCTTAAATAACTGAGCCCTCTATGGCTACATCTGACACAATACAGGAGCAGGGTGCTGGCCCTTGCCTACGTACAGAGTCACAGATCTCCCAATGCCTTTCAAATACCCCTGGCAATCCTAGGGTGTCTTTTTAAGGAATTAATTTTCCAAGCACAGATGGGACCATCTTCTACTAAACCAATGAGTTAGATGAGTTGAGAAATAGGCATGTTTGCTTATATCTACTTGCATTTGTCTGGTGTGTGCATTAGTATTTGGATCGTGGCTGGGTTTTGCATACATTTAGACATGAGAAGAATGTTTGTGTGACTTCTCTGTATAAGGAGGCTTTGAAATTATAAATTTTTGTACTTGCAGAGAATGTAGGGAATAGTTCATTAGAAAACTGGAGGTTTGGGATTTTCTGAAGTTGGTGGTATATTTTACAAAGATGTAAATTCTTCCAGACATAGTATGTTCCTGGGCTCTTGGCTGCAGAGTATTCATAACTTGTAAGGTTTCCCTAGATTGTAGCCTCTATAATTAAAAAAAGTTACCAATACTTTAAAAAATAGAGATCTTTGCACACAATCAAGGTAAAACTCATGTAATTTCAAACCATGTTATAAAAAGCAAATGTGCAACTAATAAAGGGAAATTAGACATATAGAACAATAATGAACATGTTAAATACTTTGTTTTCTGGCTTTCCTATAAAATAAGAAGTTACATTAAGAATTGCCTTAAAAGCCAATTAATCACCTCATGCATACACCCAGTTTGTAGTAGCATTACTCACAATAGCTGAAACATGGAAGCAGCCCATGTATCCATCGACAGGCGAATGGATAAGCAAAATGTGACATATCCATACAATGGAATATTATTCAGCTTTAAAAAGGAATAAAATATTGACACATGCTACAATATAGATGAAACTTAAGCACATTATTTTCAGTGACATAAGCCAGACACAAAAAGATAAGTACTATGTGATTCTACTTATATGAGGTAGGTAGAGTAGTCACAATCATAGAGACAGAAAATCTCTATGGTTGTTACCAGGGGCTATGGAAAAGGGAATGGGAAGTTATTGTTTAATGGGTACAGATGAAATGGGTACAACTGTTTACTAGGTGAAAACAGTTATGGAGATGGGTGATGGTGATGGTTATGTCAATGGAAAAGAAGCCAAACTCTGTAAAATAATTTAAAGAGGTTTATTCTGAGTCAGATTTGAGGATCATGACCCAAGCCACACCCAAGAAACCTTGAACAAGTGGACTCACTGTGGTTGGGTTACAGTTAGGCTTTATACATACATTTCAGGGAGACAGGGGTTACAGGTAAAGTCATAAATCAATACTGGAAGGCATACATTGGTTTGGCCCCCAAAAGTGGGCCATCTCAAATTGGGAGCTTATAGGTTATAGGTGGGTTTAAAAAGTCTTTGACTTGTAATTGGTTAAAAGATGAAGCTTTGTCTGAAGGCTTGGAATGTTTTAAGGAAGTCTGTTAATCAGAGATAAGCCACCAACATATATTTGTTTTATAAATTGAGGACCTGCAGGTGTGTTTTGCATAGCCTTAGGCCTGTTAATGAGTTACAAAGGATGTCTCCAAGAAGGGAGGGGGCATGATGAGGCATGTGTGATCTCCTGTCCTGGCAGGCAATTCACTTTTAGGGTATCCCTTTGGCCAGGAGGGGGTCCATTTAGTCAGGTGGGGGGAGAGTCTTAAGATTTTATTTTAGTTCACAGTTACATAACTTTCTTAATATATTCACCACTGAACCGTACACCTAAAATTATTAAGATGGTAATTTTTATGTTATGTGTTTTTAACAATAAATAATAAATTAGAAAAATACAATTAACAATTTTCTTAATATAGAGGTGGTGTTATTGAAAACCCAGAAACATTTAGATCTGAAAAATCACAATGTTACCATATTTCAGATTTTCTGTATTCTAGCAAAAGATTTCCCTATAGAGATAGTTATATAGTAAATACATATTTGTTAGAGAAAGGGGAGTATTTGAAACAATAGGCTAGCTTTAAACTCAAATATTTGAAAAAATAGTAGCCAAACACATAAAAAAAATGAAAAAAACCTCAAAATAATAGTGAAATAATTATATATATATATATCAAACATAAAAGAAAATATAAGAAAGACTAAATATGTTCAAATATTTATAACTTGGAATCCATGTACATGTTCATGGAAAGGAGAACATAAACAAAACGTAGAGTGAGAATGCGGCATTAACGGTGGACTAGGCAGAGACTGGATATAATACTTGCAAGGGGGCCTTGCAAAAATAACAGGAAAATCCCTAACCCCACAATTGCCCCAGTAACAAAGGTCAGTCCTGTGAGTTCCCTCACTCACAGGCACCCTGCAGGAGTTCTGTTCTGCAGAACTTCTGAAAAGAGTTGAATGAATGGAATCTAGATGCAAATCTCTCTCTTTCAAAATTGTTTTTTAAGAATCTGCGTTTACAGATTCCTGCGTAAACAGCGGGAGAATGAGCTACAGCCCCAACCTCATCTCCAGGACAGTCACCTCCCCTGTGACCACCCCTCCTCCAGGGAAGGGCAGGAAACCAACTCTTGGACTTTGACACCCTTGCAGTTTTTGTTATTTACCTGCTGCCGCTTTTGTTTTCAAGTGGCAGCCATCACTGCTTTTTTCTTTTTGTCCTCCTTAAAATCAGGGAGCCACTTGGCCTCACTGCTGCCATCTCCCTTCTCTTTCTTTGGGATGCCACGCCCATGCCATCTCCCTGCTATCATGCTCTCCCCTCCTTCTCTCTCTCTCTCTCTCTCTCTCTCTCTCTCTCTCTCTCTGTCATTCTCTCTCTCCCTCCTTTAAAACAATAAAATAATTTTTTTTCTTTTATAACATAATCTTTGCATGAGAAGTCATTGTCCACCCGCGCCACGAGTACCTGCTAGGCTTTCCCCCTAACAGTACTTAATCATATAACTAACTGTAAACTCAAAATACAGCACAACCCAGAGCCAGGGAATAGATCTCAGTGTGTGTGTGGTGGGGGAATAGACTCTATAAGGAATTACATATTTAACTTCAGAGAGAGGAGGATCCTTTATTTGAAGAATTATGCAGCAATATCTGGTTATCCATAAGAAAGAAAGAAATTAAATTGAGCCATAAATATTAAATATTTTAGGAAGAAAATCCTAAGATTTAATAATATTTTTTAAAATCCTATAAAAACCTTTCAAAACAGGCATAGTACAACAATATTAATCTCAGAGAAGTGCTCAAACAGATATATCTATAGACATGCATAGATATATTGGCGCAGATATAGAATAAGATCAGCTTTCATTATAGCATGAAGAGAGAAGGCATTTAACAATGTTGAGATAAGGAAAATGCACTTCAGTTAAACTGCTAAGGCTTATAAAAATTTTAAAGAGTGCATATTTCACTGGATGTTGAAAGAAGATCTGAATTTTCATGCAGTGTGTATTAGGATTATAAAGTATTTCACAATTAGAGGTTGGCAACCAGACAATATCTATTAACATTCAAAATACAGAAAAGCAACACAGAGCAATGCTAGTCCTAGGAGTCTCCCATAGAGTTATAAATTCAGGTGTAAGGAGCAAACTTCTGGACACCAATCCTATGGGGTGACCTTTATTTGTTGGGATATACAGGAGTTCTTCCTCATACATGATATGCATTTTTTGCACCTTTTCTGAGATTCTAACTTTATAATAAAGTCAATGATAAAACAGATTTCATTTTGATAAATCATTTTCCAAGATAGATGTTACAAGGGAGATTCTTGCAACTTGTCTTGCAGGTGAAGGGTATGACTTAGACTACCCAGGAGAAAAGTCATTGACAGGGACATAGCAAAGTGATGCTGTGTTTTTTGGCTGCCGTTTTTACTGCATGGCAGAGAAACACAGTAGTGATCTGTCCTTGCTGAACTCTATGTTCTTTGAAGAATCATAGTTCTCCATCTCACTTTACAGCATGCTGTTGGCATTCCTCATTTTTTTATGTGGACTAAACATGTTACCTGGTTTGAAATAATTTTCTCCTTCATTCAAACATATGTCTGGAGTCACTGCCTGGTCTGAAACTTGGTTAATGCATACTGACCAATTAGTTATTATAAATTTTTATATGTAAAAATAATCAATACTTGATTTTGTTGGGTATAAAATACTCACAATTGTTCATAAATCAATGGAGGGGGTTGCTGTTGGCTGTGTGAAGACTCATGTGGTGGTAATTGTATAATCATGGCCACCATTTGCGCAAGGTTTTTTGTTGAATTATAGCTAGAAAATTTCTATCTTTCCATTAAAAAGCTGTTGTTCTGTGACATAGTTTAGATACTGGTTTTCTTTAAATCTGATGTTTTAATTTGATCCCCAATGTTGGGAGGTTGGGCAGGTATTTGTGTACTGGGAGCAGATCCCTCGTGAGTGGCTTGGTGCTGTCCTCACAGTAATGAGTGAGTTCTTGCTCTATTCGTTCCCACAAGATCTGGTTGTTAAACAGAGCTGGGCACCGCCTTTCTCTCTCTTGTACCTTTCTCTCACCAGGTGACATGCTGGCTCCTTTCCTTTTCTACCATGGTTAGAAGCCAGAAACAGAGGCTAGCACCATTCTTCTTGAATAATCTGCAGAACTGTGAGCCAAATAAACTTCTTTTTCTAATAAACTACTCAGCCTCAGGTATTCTTTCATGGCAAGACAAAACACACTAAGACATTCTGTTATGTGAATTACACATCAATAAAACTGTTAAAAGATTTATTTTTTAGTATATATCAGAGAAGTTTTAGGTGGAGAACATTTTAAAAATAAATTTACTATAGTATTAAAATTAGCTTTAAATTAAAATTACTATGAAAATTGTTTTGATTATAAAAGCAAACATATTTTCAGTTGATTAGTAGTTTGTCTTTGCCTATGCCTGTAGCCCAACATTCTATACTTAGCAGCTGAGATGGGTAGGTAGTCCCGTCATAATAGTCTGCAGTAGAATTATTTGTTCATGGATGACCTACTTGCATGTTTTGGTTTCTGAGGAGTATGACATATAGATGCACACATACATGTAAATGAACATTAGTTCTGCCTTCTGATTATTGAGACTGCTAATTGAGCCATGTTTTAAAAGGAACTATCTGAACATTTGCGTTCAAAGGTTCATCTACTCTTAGGCTGCCATTACCTTCTCAATCTTGTGTTTACTGTGTTGGTCCTGTTGAACTTCGGCATAGTCCACTTGTTAATTTATATTTTCCTTTTGCATTTTTACTTTAGTGCCTTGGTATGTCTTGTTCATTTTGACATGCAAGTTATAGTTGCAAGACCAGATGTAAAATGTCATGCCAAAATTTTGAAATGGTATCTACAGAAAATAAAGTTTGATCAGTATAAGTCTAGTTCTGAAATACAGACATTGTTATCTCCACAAAATGGTAATATATCCACCACTCTGTTTGAGGTCCTTACATGATACATGTATTAACAGATCAGTTCATTTTTTTGTTCTTTTCCCACATTTGTATGTCTTTTTAAAAGGTCTGATGAACTGCTTTGCTTGAGAAAGGGAGAAGAATTGCTATTGCATTGAGACTGGTCTGCATTGATCAGATGTATTTGTTTTGGCAACGAATGTTTGAGTGTCTACAGAGAACCAGATCTCGGTCAAGGGGAAGAGAAAGGGAGAAGCATGGGGAAGGAAGGATCCACTTTAGATCCTGTAAGACAGGGAGGCCTGTAAAAAGTGTGAACAGGCCTCAGGAAGAGGATAATTCAAAGTAGATCTCTGCATTCCTCAGGAGCTAAGAGGAAAGAAAGGCCGGCGTGGAGTGCATTCACGAAGGTCAAGGCAATTGCAGGTGAGAACAGCTGTGGGCACAGAAGTGTCCCTCAGAGAGTCAGCTTTAAAATAAATGTCTTGTCCCGACTGCATAAAATCATCTCACAACGGTATCAGCCAGATAAGAACTCCACAACCAGGCTGGGCGCGGTGGCTCAAGCCTGTAATCCTAGCACTCTGGGAGGCCGAGGCGGGCGGATTGCTCGAGGTCGGGAGTTCAAAACCAGCCTGAGCGAGACCCCGTCTCTACTAAAAATAGAAAGAAATTAATTGACCAACTAAAAATATATATACAAAAAAAAAATTAACCGGGCATGGTGGTGCATGCCTGTAGTCCCAGCTACTTGGGAGGCTGAGGCAGGAGGATCGCTTGAGCCCAGGACATTGAGGTTGCTGTGAGCTAGACTGACGCCACGGCACTCACTCTAGCCAGGGCAACAAAAGTGATACTCTGTCTCAAAAAAAAAAAAAAAACTCCACAACCCTCTGCAGTTTTGACCTTGGCAGGATCAGAACCACAATTAGGCAGCTGAGGGAAGAAGGATGGAACTAGGCCGGGAAGAAGGACGACGTCTGCCTTCCACCCATCCTGCGAGAGGCTGGCCTGCAGCAGGCCCCAGTTGATCCACTCTGACTTTGGGGCATTTCTATCATTATATGGGGCTGGACATTCTGTTTCAGTGCTGTGGCAATTTAAGCAACACTAGGACTCTTTATTATATCACTTGAGAATCATGTTTTAGCCTGGACAGAAGAACATGTGAATAATTTATAAGTGATTGTGGGAAAGGTATTGCCTTCTGATTATATTCCATGAGTCAAAGATGGTAGTTACATATCTTAACAGATGTCTGTTTGGACACTTTTTTGGTGATATAATCCCATTCATATAATTTTTTAATATCTAAAATATGTGTGCAGTCTCCATCACAGCTGTCATGTACTTGCCTGCTGCAGGCTGGCCTCTCGCGGGAAGGGTGGGAGGCAGACGTCGTCATTAAAATGACTAAACAATTTTAATAGTCTGGAGCTTTTTCTTATTTCCAGAAATTAGTTTTTATTATCATTGTTTTATAAATTATAAAGAAAAAATACAGTGAAGTAAAGATTACAGATCTGTGAAAAGGTGGAACAAAATTTCCTTAGAGACAATATGCCTCTAGTCCTAGGCTGTGCTCTTAGACATAAAGCTTAGCCCCAGTGATATTGTTATTTCTATGGGTTCCAGCTCTATCCAGGAAAATACAACAGGTGCTGTATCACCATTGTTTCTTATAGCTTATAGAATAGTACTCCATGGTATAAATATACCACATTTTGTTAATCCACTCATGTATTGATGGGCACTTGGGTTGTTTACACATCTTTGCAATTGTGAATTGTGTTGCTATAAACATTTGAGTGCAGATGTCTTTTTTACAGAGTGTCTTTTGTTCTTCTGGGTAGATGCCCAGTAATGGGATCGCTGGGTCAAATGGTAGATCTACTTGTATCGCTTTGAGGTATCTCCATATTGCTTTCCACAAAGGTTGCACTAGTTTGCAGTCCCACCAGCAGTGTAGGAGTGTTCCTATCCCTCCATATCCAACCCAACATTTATTGTTTTGGGACCTTTTGATAGAGATCATTCTCCCTGGAGATAAGTGATATCTCATTGTGGTTTTGATTTGCATTTCCCTGATGATTACAGATGTTGAGGACTTTTTCATATGTTTGTTGGCCATTATTCTGTCTTCTTTTGAAAATTTTCTGTTCATATCCTTTGCCCACTTTTTGATAGGGTTGTTTGATATTTTTCTTGCTGATTTGCCTGACTTCTATATAGATTCTAGTTATCAGCCCTTTATTGAACGTGTAGCATGCGAATATTTTCTCCCATTCTGTAGGTTGTCTGTTTGTTCTCATGATAGTTTCTTTGGCTGTGCAGAAGCTTTTTAATTTGATCAGGTCTTATTTATTTATTTTTATTGTTGCTGTGATTGCCTTTGGGGTCTTCTTCATAAATTCTTTGCCTAGGCCAATGTCTAGAAGAGTATTTCCAACATTTTCCTCTAGAATTCTAATAGTTTCACACCTAATGTTCAAGTCTGTTACCCAGAGTGACTTGATTTTTGTGAGAGGTGAAAGGTGTGGGTCTTGTTTTAGTCTTCTACATGTGGCTATCTAGTTTTCCCAGCACCATTTATTGAATAAGGATTCTTTTCCCCAGTGTATGTTTTTGTCTGCTTTGTTGAAGATTAATTGGCTATATGAGGATGGTTTTATATCTGGGTTCTCTGTTCTGTTCCACGGGTCAATGTCCCTGTTCTTGTGCCAGTTGCAAGCTGTTTTGATTACTATAGCCTTGTAGTATAGTTTGAAGTCTGGTAAATTGATACCTGCTATTTTGTTTTTATTGCCTAGGATTGATTTTGCTATACAGGGTCTTCTCTGGTTCTATATGAAGCGTAAAATTATTTTTTCTATATCTGTGATAAATGATGATTGTATTTCGATAGGGATTGCATTGACTCTGTAGGTCACTTTGGGTAGTATAGACATTTTAATAATGTTGATTCTGCCGACCTATGAGCATGGTATATTCTTCCATCTGTTTATGTCCTCTGCTATTTCCTTCTTCAGTGTTTCATAGTTCTCCCCGTAGAGGTCTTTTACCTCCTTAGTTCCAAGGTATTTTATTTTCTTTGTTGCTGTTTTGCAGGGAATTGAGTCATTGATTTGGTTCTCACTTTTACTGTTGTTGGCATATATGAATGCCTCTGATTTCTGTGTATTGATTTTGTATCCTGAGACTTTACCAAATTCATTTATCAGATCAAGGAGCCTCTTGGTTGAATCCTTGGCGTTTTCTAGGTATAATATCATGTCATCAGCAAAGAGTGAGAGTTTGATCTCTTCTGCTCCCATTTGGAGGCCGTTAATTCCGCTCTCTTGTCTGATTGCTGTAGTGAGGACTTCCAGCCCTATGTTGAACAGAAGTGGAGATAGTGGCAACCCTGTCTTGTTACACTTCTAAGTGGGAATGCTTTCAAATTTTCCCCATTCAGTATGATATTGGCTGTGGGTTTGTCATATATGGCTTGTATCATTTTTAGGTAAGCCCGGTCTATGCCTATTTTGTTGAGCATTCTTATCATAAAAGGGTGTTGAATTTTGTCAAATGCTTTTTCTGCGTATATTGAGAGGATCACATGGTGTTTGTTTTTGCTTCTGTTTATATGGTGAATTACATTTATAGATTTGTGTATGTTGAACCATCCCTGCATCCCTGGGATGGAGCCCACTTGGTTGTGATGAATTATTTTCTTGGTGAGCACCTGGATTCGATTGGCTAGGATTTTGTTGAGAATTTTTGCATCTATATTCATAAGGGATATTGGTCTGCAGTTTTCTTTTTTTGTTGCATCCTTTCCTGGTTTTGGTATCAGGGTTATGTTCACTTCATAAAATGTGTTGGGGAGGATTCCATCCTTCTCGATGTTGTGGAATATGTTTCTAATAGATACATTAACAAGGTGTTTTTTTAGAGGTAGACAAGTTGACTGTAAAGTGTATATGGGGAAAAAAAAGCAACAAGATAGCCAGGAAAACCTGCCACAGAGAAGTAGTGAGGAGAACTTGCCCTATGAGATATGGAACCATATCAAAAACTACCATAATGGAAAGTGTGGGATCAATGAATTCCATTGTGAAGTCCAAGAATAGACACAAGTGTATGTGGTTATTGAAATGTGATTCAGTTCAAATGTCAAAACATGTGTGAAAATATGGTCTTTTTGTTTAGTGAAAGGGCCATGTATGCAAAGAGATCCCTAAATGCAGGAGGAGCTAAGAAACCAAAGAAGGAGGCAGACAGATTTAGTTTGTCACTAGAGGTTGATTTATTAAGGAACTTATGTACAGAAGTTTGGTCTTGGATGGCTGCAAGACAAGTAGACCTCTCACTGTTACCCTCCAGGCCTGGGGCGTATATACTGTAGGAAAAAGTTATACATGCTCTCTAGAGAACAGTCTGGACAATTAAAGTCAATCTTCTAGGAAAAGACAAGAATGATATAGGCTGGTCCGAAGGTAGTAAGTTATCTTGATTGTCCACAGTCAGGTATAGATTGAACTCCTTGTTCTACTACTTCCCCTTCTTCTCTCTACTGTACTTGACTAGTCTTAAACAAGAAAAAAAAAAAGAAGAGAATGATATATATGTCATAGCCTGTACTTTGTGTCAGAACATTAAGGTGGTTTTGACCTAAGGGCAGGATGTATAGAAAGTATGTGCTCTTACACAAGGAACAGTAGACAAAGTGGAAATCTTACAGGCATTCTCAGAACTGGGGTTAATCAGAATGGTCAACATGGCAAATTAACATCCAACGTCAGGAGCTGTCCTAGACACGGGAGAGTTAAAGTGCAGTTGCTGCCTGGAAAACTGGGGTCTTTGAGACATAGCACCTGGAGCCTTGACTCAGAGCTCTGACATTCTTGGCCTTTCTCCTAGCTCATGGAGGGTGCTGGAGATAGCAGTAGCAGTTATGGAAGGTCACTGAAGTAATCCCGTGCACACAGCCCTCGTAGCTTATAGCCCCCCGGAAGCCCTGCACACTCCTTTCCCATGCATGTTAATCACTCTTGGGTGCTCTTTTCTTTGAACTGTCTGAGTCATCATAGTTGAGTATTTGTAGCCTTATTGATATCAGAAGAAAGTTAAGTTGTAGGTTAGAAAACTGCTCAAGCAAGGGAAAAAGCTATCAAAATGACTTAAGGTTGAAGAAACAAGAACTGTTGTGTTTTCTGGTTTAACGAAAACATGTACCATCTGTTCCATTGCATTCTGCTTCTCCTTTGTTCTTATCTGTATAAATATAGCAACTGAAATAAACGCGGCACGGCAGTCACTAAGGACTCCGTTCTCCTGTCCCCATCTGTGTGTTGTCTCTTTATTTCTTATCCTCGCCCCCTAACTCCAAGTGCTGCACGTCACCCGCTGGCTCCAGCAATCCAAGATGGAGTTAATTTAGCCTCCACATTTTTCAATAAACAGAGTTGGAAAAACTGGAAAGTCATTTGATAAAAAGTTAAATTGGCTCTATATTTCTCATATACCAGAATAAACTCTAAAGGGAACAGCAATCTAAATATAAAGAATAAAACCATACATATACTGGAAGAAAACATTGGTGAAGTCTCAAATTTAGAGAAAGATTTTTGTTTGTTTAAGAGATTGCTCCTTCTGAATAGATAATTTCTAACCATGCCAGAAACAATAAGGGAAAAATCATTAAATTTGACTATGTAAAAAAATTGTATGCCCAAATCACTAGAGGGAATTTTAGAAAACGAATGACAAGCTGGGAGAAAATATTTGTGACTTATATCACAAAGAACAAATTAAGCTAAAATATTAATATAAAGAGCTCTTAAGACCCAAGAGGGGAAAAATCTTTAAGTGAATTAAAAAAAGAACAAAAATCTTGAACAGTTCACAGGGGACTAACTGGAAAAGACAGAAGGGCCTTTAAGCATATGAAAATATATTCCACTTAACTCATAATAAAGGAAATGCTAATTAGAAGTACACTGAGATAACATTTCTGCCTAACTTATCCTAATGGATAGGTAAAAACCGAAAGATCTGACAGTAACACTCTTAGTAAATCTGGGAAGAAAGAAGCCCTTGGGTATAGCTGGTGAGAGGACAAAATAACATAATCCTTATGAAGAGGAATTTGACAATAACTAACAAAAATATGGGCGTATTTACCTCTTGACTTGGCAATCCTCTTTCAGCAATCTAGGAATCTAGATTAATGGATACTTCTCCATTAATGGAAAACAATATTCACACTAAGAATATTCACACAATATTCTTTGTACTCAAAGTGTGGTCTATGGACCAGCAAGATTAACCATGTGGACACTTGTAATAAATGTTCAATCTCAGGACCTCCTGAATTGGAATCTGCATTTTGACAACACCCTGGGATGATTTGTATGTGTACTAAAGTTTGGGAGATGCTGCACTTGGTTATTTATGGCTGCATTATTTGTAAAGATGTAAGATTGTGAGGGGTCGAGACATTGCACACCTGCAAGGCCCACACCCCAGTGAAGCCGGAACTAACATCCGGCTTCTGGAAACTGTTGCTTGCTTGCCATGGAAACCGTTGCTTGCTTGCTTGTTTGCGCCAGCTTTGCATTGTTCGGACCCCTGTATAGTGGGGCTGCCAGCCAACCAATCATGTTAAAGGTCAATGCATGATCCACGCGTGATCAGCCACTGCATAGTGCATGCACCATAGAGATAAAAGGCATGCTGCAACCCTGGTCGGGGTCCTTGCTTACTAGAGTGACCACTGCGTTGGTGCTCAAGGCTTGGACCCTGGCTAGCCAGAAAATAACCTCCTCTTGATTGTTTGCATCCTCGGTGTCTCTGTCTCTCTGTTGGGTGAGGTGGTGAGAGGTAGTCGACTCCCAACAAGATTGGAAACAATCCAAATAGCAAACAAAGGAACACCATGGAGCCAGGAAAAAATAAAAAGGAAAATCTATATGTACCAAATTAGAGGGGTCTCCAAAATATATTAAGTGAACAAAAGCAAGCTGTCCAACTGTCAATAATAGAATGCTACCCCTTTGAAAAGAAAGATGGAATTAGAATTAGAATATATACAGATACACACGTTGCTTATTTTTGCAAAAGATAAGTTGGAATGATAGACCTGAAGCTAATAAAATTGGAGTGAAAAGAACTGCAGACAGCGGATGTATCTCTGAGCATTTCTTAATGTTGCACTATTTCAAAAATAAAATTAAAAGTCACAACTGGTGGGGGGCATGGTTTACTACTGGCATCTACACGGCAGAGTGGCAAGGGATGCTGTCTAATTCCAGGACAGTCCTTCACAACCAAGAATTATCTGACTCAAACGTCAATAGTGTCGATATTGAGACACCCTGCTGTCATTGGAAAAAAAACCAAACTCTACAAAATAATTTTAAAGAGATTTATTCTGAGCCAAATTTGAGGACCATGACCGGGAGCCACTGCCAAGAGGCCTTGGGCAAGTGGACTCGTTGTGGCTGGGTTACAGTTTGGTTTTTATGCATTTCAGAGACAGGGGTTATGGGTAAAGCCATCAATCAATACATGGGAGGCATACATTGGCTTGGCCCAAAAGGGTGGGACATCTTGAAGGGGGGGGGGCTTATACAGGTTATAAGTGGGTTTAAAGATTCTTCGGATTGTAATTGGCTAAAGACAGGAAGCTTTGTCTAAAGGCTTGGAATGTTTTAACATAAACTGTTACCAGAGATAAACCACCATTTGTTGCATAAATTGAGGACCTGCAGGTTTGTCTTGCATACCCTTAGGCCTGTTAATGGGTTACAAAGGATGTCCCCCAGAAGGGAGGGGGGGCGCATGATGAGGCATGCCTGACCTCCTTCCTCCTGGCAGGCAAGTTTGCTTTAGGATATTCCTTTGGCCTCGAGGAGGTCCATTCAGTCAGCTGGTGGATGGAGGGGGGGTGAGCATTTTAGCTTACACTGCTTAGGGTAACGATGGAGAAGGCAATAAATAGTTTGAAGTTTCAAAAATTGAACTCATTTTAAAAAGTTGGCTAGCATCCCCTCCAACCCCAGTCACTCCAGTCCTTTCCACTTCCGGGAGTGCTCCATCTGAGATGGCAGTTTCCACATTCAGTTGTATAACCTGTCAGTACCCTGGGGTCTAATTCTTATGAGTGTGAAGAGTTTAAGTCTTTGAACACACACCATGACGGCATGGGCCTTGCTCGTGTTTCACTTCTGTTCTGCTCATGTGCAATTTAAACTGACATTTTTCTGGAAACTAAGGCCACAATGCAGTCTCCACAAAGGCAGAGCGAACACGCCTGCGGGCCGCGCACCGTCGCCCCCTGAGGGAAAGGTCCCCGAGGGCGAGGCCGCACTGGCTCTCCGCCAGGAGATCCGCAGGGCGAAGTCGCGCCAGCAGGAAGGTCGCGGCGCCACAGCGTCGCCGGCCAGCCCCTGGCAGGGCGCACCTGCGCGCACCTGGCAGCTCCGCCCGCGGCGCTCCCTCCTGCCCGGGCGGCGCGCTGGCTGGCAGCCCGCTCTCGGCCCGCCTCCGCCGGCCTGCAGGTGAGGCCGGGGCGCTCGGACGCCTCGCGCACCGCTGCGGGCCACCGCGCCGGGATTCCGGAGCACGTGTCTGGGTGCGGCCCCTCGCGCAGGCGCTCGGCCGTCCGCTCCAGCGCCGCGGGCTTGGGGAGGGCGGGGCGCGCGGGGCGGGGCGCGCGGGGCGGGGCGCGCGGGCCCGGAGCCGTGAGGAGTGGGCGTGGCCGCGCGGGGCCGTGACCCCTGCGGGCCCGGCGGGGCGGGGCGGGGCGGGGCTCCTGGCTCGGGTTCTCTTCTGGCGCCGGAGGCAGCAGCGGACGGTGAAGTCGCCGGGTGAGTTGCGCGTGGTCGCGGGCCGGCAGGTGACCCCGACCCCGGGCGCGCAGGCCCAGCGCCCGAGCAGGAGGCGGCCGGCGCGGGATGGGGGCGGCGCCCAGCCTCCCGGGCTGCTGCGCCGGGCCCCCGGGCCACAGGTGACCCTCGCTGGCCCCGCAGCCACGGTGACGTCCCCGCCCTCTCAGAGGCCACGGGTGACACTCGCCTCGCAACCCCCAGGACGCGGGCTCGCGCCGGGCGCCGGGCGTTGGGAACCTGGGAGGGCTGGAGGCGGAGGGGCGGGACCCGTCCTCCTGCGCCTGTGGCGGCCGGCCTGGCTCGGGACTTGGCAAATTCTGCTGCGCTGTTGGAGGTCGCTGCGGCCTGTGGGCACAATCGTGAGGACCACTCCGATCTTGTCACTGCTGTGATTTTTTAATCAAACTCACTGCAGGCAAAATATTACAAGATTTGATGTCTTCAAGGCAAAGAGGACATGGGGGAAACTTTAACTGTGTTTGGAGTTTGCTAGATGAAATTGGCATTTAAGTTAGTTTCTTCCTTTTTCCCCTTACAGCTCAGTTTTGGAAAACGTATAGAAAATTAATATTCATATGCTGTCAGAAATACTCAATGGGAGAGGGAAGCTGAGGCAGTTTGGGCACTTTTGGTTCCAGGGCCTTTATTCCTGATGACAGGAATGTGCCCCACCAGGCTGCCTCTTTGCTTCCTGGTGCGGTTTAGGACTGATGAGATAAGATCTGTTGTGTTAAGTAACCTTTGGATTAAGGTCCTGAGGACTACTTGGTATTTCTGGAGCCTGTGATTAACTTGAGTGACTGCTGTTATCAGTATGGATGGGTGTGTCAGGCTGTTTCACGGCCACCTCTGAGTAATTGCATCTGTTGGGACTTGGTGCCATCACAGAGAAAGGCACTTTTGGTCATACTTGACTACAGAAACTAACAATTTAGATTAAATAAGGGCAGTTCTAACCCAAGGCATTTCATTACAATTCAGCATATTACAGTTAACTCAGACCTGTAACAGTAGAGTGACATTAGAATGAAGAGAATCAATATTCTTTTCTATGTATCTGATGACAAGGGTACTCAGCCGGACATTGTAAGGTCCCTTGGAAGACCACACACCTTACATTTCCAAGCGTCCTTGACCTGGGATTAGGCCAAGACATCTGAAGAAAGAATATAATGTATACAGTAATTCCCCTGTTTATATGTTAAGCAGTTGCTGCTCAGAGAAGTTACACACACACACACACACACACACACACACACACACACACACACGCACAGACAGCATAAGAAAACTAAGGTTAGGGGCAAAGCAGGAGCCCAAGTTTCCATTCCAACTATTTTTAAATGGTTATTAAATGTTGTAGAAAACAACGACATCCTTAATAGAAGTTAAAAAGCACAATTAAGTAGTGACACCTAAAAAAATTATTAAGATGTGTTAACAGAAAAAAGCCAAACTCTGTAAAATAATTTTAAAGAGATTTATTCTGAGTCAAATTTGAGGACCATGACCCGGGGCCACTGCCAAGAAGCCTTGGGCAAGTGGACTTGCTGTGGCTGGGTTACAGTTTGGTTTTTATACATTTCAGAGAGACAGGGGTTACAGGTAAAGCTATCAATCAATACGTGGGAGGCATACATTGGTTTGGCCCCAAAAGGTGGAACATCTCAAAGGGGGGGGGCTTACAGGTTATAGGTGGGTTTAAAGATATTTTGGATTGTAATTGGTTAAAGACATGAAGCTTTGTCTGAAGGCTTGGAATGTTTTAACATAAGGAGCTGTTTTCAGAGGTAAGCCACTGGGACATAGATTTGTTGTGTAAATTGAGCACCTGCAGGTTTTTCTTGCATACCCTTAGGCCTGTTAATGGGTTACAGAGGAAGTCCCCAAGAAGGGAGGAGGGCATGATAAGGCGTGTCTGACCTCCCTCCTCCTGGCAGACAATTTAATTTTAGGATATTCCTTGGGCCTCGAGGGGGTCCATTCAGTCAGCCAGTGGGGGTTGAGCCTACTTTAGTTCACAGATGGTATCAGTTGACTAAAATAAATTATGAACATTACCTGCTCAAAGTTACTGGTGATGCTACAGGAAAAACAAAAACAAAAACGATGCTAGGGTAGATTTGTTAGACTTGTTTAAAAATATATATACAATTGTTCATGAATATCCAGTTTTTATGACTGTGTTTAAATATTGCTTTTATTTTTAAAGGTATACGGTTTTTAAAGCAGTAAATAATTTTGAAATACACAATGAATTTTGCATATACATGTGTGTATATACATATGTATATGTGTTTTCATATGTGTGTGAAGGACACTTGGCTGTCTTATTTACTTCAGCTAAAGAATTAGGTACTTGGAAAGCCACTGAAAGGTGTTGAGTTTGCAGTGTGATCTATGGAAGATGCACCCTTGTTACTGGCACAATCACTGAATGGGTAATAGAAAGGCCTCAACATAAAAATCTCACTAGATTGTGTATAAATTTTTTGATATTTGGCATATGTTAGTGGTAAACTTTAAATTTACCACTAAATTTATTGGTAAATTTAATGGTTTTTCTCTCTTTTTATGATTGGGATCTCTTTAATCTATATAGGATTGATTGTTAAGTATATATTATTCATTATTGCAAAGTGATAATGAAAATGCTCTAACTCAGGGACCTCCAGGCACCATGGGGAGGCACTGGGCTGCCACGAAGGGGTGACAGATCCAGTGGAAGCCCCCACCCCCAACTCCCACCCAGCCTACTTTCAGAACATCACCAGCAGCCAGACTAGAAGGTTCTTCCATTTGCTGGTTCCTCAACCAAAAAACTACTGACCCCTTGACCACGCTGCAGTGAAGCCCTTAGCTAACATGTCTTGCCCTGTCAACAAAATTTCCAGCATTGTTTTGTGTTTTCCTCATAAATATGGACTGACATCCAAGGGTCATCAGGCATTTTTGGGAAGCCTAGGTATGAAAGAGAGAGACATAAATAAAATAAAGCCAACACTAACCACAATAGCAAAAGGACCGCAGGGAAAGACAATGCAGGGAGTAGAAGAGGATTCAGTGAAAAAAAAAAGGAAGGCTGTAAAGAAGGACCATCAGAGAAGAAAGAGTCCTTGGAAATCGAAAGTACAATAGCTTAAGTTAATAAAACAATCACTAGAAGGATTGAAGGATAAAATCATGGACTGTTTTCCAGAAAATAGAGCAAAATGTCATTGTTATGGAAAATTCAAGAAAGAGAATGGAACCCTCCAGCTCAGGGAAGCTGGGGTGGGGCAGGGTGGCTGAAGCTCTGGGCTGGTCATCTCTGCAGCAAGTAGCCTTGCTTCAAAGTGTCATACAAGTACCATTTTCTGTGTGTGCCATGCATGGAGAAGGTCAGAAAGTCCTGGATGAAGTCATTCCCAGACTTTTGTACCTGACAAATATGAGGTACAGAAAAAGAACAGAGAGCCAGTCTGGAGGAAATGCCTCAGAGATTTGGAGGTAACATGATGTGCAACCATCATAGACCCTGCCTATCTGCCAGTCAGATGGAATGGTAGAATAAGGACATTTCCAAAAATAAAAGAAATCAGAATATTTATATTCTGTCTTAGAAAGCTATTGAACAATTTTCTCCAACAAAGTAAGGGAGTAAACCATGAAGCAGGAAGATCTTGGGGTCCAAACGCAAGGTATTATTGGCAAAGAGGTATCTCAGATGAGACAGCTATGCAGCACTCTACAGAGCAATGGGTCCAAAGTGGAACCATTTTAATAACGTGGCTGATAGGCAGTGGTTGAGGGCCACACATACATATTATGAAAGAGCAGTAAAATTGCAGCCTAGGTGAAAGTTTCTAAGTGCAAGTGTGTTTTAACAGAGCAAGGTGTATCAGACTTTAAATGTCGATCTTATTTACAGCATGAGATATGCGGGACTTAGAAGAAATATGTATCCCAGCCCTGTCACTGGTGTGCCTAGCAACAGCAGCAGTATTTCCGGTCAGCACCAAAACTCCATGTACTCCCCGCCTAATTTGCATCGATAAGATTAAATTGTACTTCTAGTTTTGTATCTTCTTTTTTCCCCACATAATCTTGTACAGTCCTATGACATTACTCTAATTTTAATTATGATTACTTCCCTTAAGATTCCATCATGGCTTTCCACCATCTTTCCATGCCGCCTTGATGGTGCGCATGAACGTCCTGGCTGAAGCTCTTAAGAGCATCAACAATGCCCAAAAGAGAAGCAGACGCCAGGTTCTTATAAGGCCGTGCTCCAAAGTCATTGTCCGGTTTCTAACTGTGATGATGAAGCATGGTTACATTAGCAAATTTGAAATCATCGATGATCACAAAGCTGGGAAAATTGTTGTGAACCTCACAGGCAGGTTAAACAAGTGTGGAGTGATCAGCCCCAGATTTGATGTGCAACTCAAAGATCTAGAAAAATAGCAGAAAAATCTGCTCCCATCCTGCCAGTTTGGTTTCATTGTATTGACAACTTCAGCTGGCATCATGGTCCATGAAAAAGCAAGAAGAAAACACACAGGAGGGAAAATTCTGGGGTTCATTTTCTAGGGATGTAATACATACTTACAAATAAAATGCCTCAGTGGACAAAAAAAAAAGATTCTATCATGGATATGACAGAATGTAGTTCTCTGTTGTTGAGTATTTAAAGATTTTTTCCCTGTGGCACATGAAGTACTTTAATAGTTATTTTGTGTATAAAATTTTTATCAGTACCTGTGAATTTTATCTTTAGTGACATTCCTAGAAGTGTTATTTTTTATTCAGATGGTATGTTTTTGTGACATTTTCTTTTCTTCCTACTCTCACTTTATTTTACTTTTTTAAAACATAATTCTACATTATACTCAGGAAATATTGGTGTACCAATTTAAAGCATCAGTTGCATAGGATGAGACAGATTGCCTGTCTTTGTCAGTATTGGAAATGAATGGTTTTTGTACTTGCAAATTCATGGTTTAAAAAGGTATATTTTATTTGTTTCCTTTTTTGGGAAGGCTGTGTACCATGGTGATTAAGCAAGTGAACCCCAGAGTTGTACAGACCTAGCTTCCCGGCCTAACTCTGCTGGCTATAGCCCTGGGTCCTCTGCGCTACTTACTGATTCTTAGAGATAAGGCTCTACACCTTTGCTTGCAGTTCTGAAGTTCCCAGCACCTACTTTACAGGGTTGTAAGGATCTTTCAAGAAAAGTGCTAATGTGGACCTTGCACATAGAATATTCTAAAAAATTGGTATTTACTATTTTTCTCTGAAGTTGAAACTTTTAAATATAATCATTAGCTATTGTTTTCTCTCTCACTTTTTTTTTTTTTTTGGTAATTTGCTAATGTTCTTTGCACATATTTCTACTGGGGTCTGTTTTTCCTATTTTTTTGTAGCCCATTTGACTCCATTATTTATTTCTTTATTTACCAGTTTTAAGAGTATTTCATTGCTTCTCGCTGCTTTTCAGGTAGAACATCCAACTATGCTTTTGTCTCCTTTCTGATAATTTTCCTTCTCATTTGTTTCATGAATTGTATTGGCCTTGCCAGACCTATCAGACCAAAGTTATACCAGGATGAGATGACAGATATTTTTATCTCAATCTGTTACCAAAAGCCCGGCCACTTGTCCACCAGGCCAAATCAGAAGAACAAGGACAAATGGTTTGGGAAGTGTTAGGTTTGTTCCAGGTGGGAACCCGAAAAGTATGTACAGGATGGAATGGGGTTAATGGAAAACTTAAGCTTGTAAAACAATAGCTGCAGGAGTCTGGAGAGTCCGTATGTAATAACTTTAATTGTGGACTGGACAGCTGCAGCCTCTCTCTGTGAGCTAAGCCGTCTTGGGGGAAAGTCCGAAGTGTCCCTGTCCCCAGGCCAGGGAAGAGCACCTGTTGTGAGTAGTCCGCAGACACTTGTTTGAGTCTTGACATTAAGGCTGTGTTTCTTGCTTTGGGGTGTCTCGTTTTTTATTCTTAATTTAAAAGTTTTCTTGTTTTACCAATTGTTTTTCCTAAAGTTGATAAGTGGGCAGCTCTTGCTGATCTAGAATCTAAGAACAAAAAATGGGTTGCTTCAGTTTCATATAATGGCTACTTTTGTTTATATTGATGTTCTCTACAAAATCCTGGAGTTATTTTGTTAGGGAACGGCCTTACTCAACCCCACCGAACAGAAGGAAAGAGACACTGAGGATGTAAAATCACAAGAGGAGCTTTATTGTCTGGCTAGCCAGGGTCCGAGCCCTCGAGCCCCAACGCAGTGGTCGCGCTCCTTAGGCAAGGACCCCGACCTGAATTGCGGGGTGCCTCTTATCCCCCCCCCAAAGGGCCCTAGCAACGCACAAACTAATTACGCGCTGGTCATGAGCTGACCTTTGAAGTGATTAATTTTCTTTGTATTCTGCGCGATCCCTGCGCATCCCACCTCCCTTTTGCCTTTCTTCCCAACCCAAGAGATAACCGGAGGTATGAGAATAAACAGATGTGTGGTGTTCGCTAATTGCCTCACCCTACTTCACACAAAGGGGGGGGGAAATTCCTCACTTGTGCCACTGAGACGCCGCCGAAGGGCCATCGAGGCGCCCCCACAATTTCTGTATGGCCAAAGAATCCTATATATTCAGAAGAATTTTAGTAATGTGTACATTCATTAAATTGTACTTTCATCAAAAATTAGTAATCTTAAGATGTATACGGCAAGTCTCAGCAAACCAGGAGTGCCAAGAGTCCCAAGTCTTCTCTATAATGAGCAAAGAAGAATTTGAAAACAAAATATTTACACAAGGACAGCAAATAAGATTTATCGAGTATATTATTTATTGTATTAGTTTCCTGTGGCTGTTGAAACAAAGCACCACAAACTCAGTGCCTTAAAACAACAGGTGTTTATTCTCAGAGTTCTGCAGGTCATGAGCTCAGATCAGCTTTGCTGGGCTGAAGTCGAGGGGCTGCATGAGATGCTTTTCCTTGCTTTATGCAGCGACTGCAGTGCGCTCCGTGCATTTCTTGGCTCAAGGCCCCTTTGTCTTCCAAGCCAGTGTTCATTTTGCCTCTGTCATCTCCTCCCTCTTAGAAAGTTACATGTGATTACATTTCAGAGCAACTCAAATCATCCAGGATAATCTCCCCGTCTCAGCAGCCTTAGTTGAGTCATGGCTGCAGAGTCCCTCTTGCCACATGAGGGAGTGATCTCAGGTTCCAGGGAGGAGGACCCGGTTATCCTTGTGGCCCTCACTCTGCCAACACAGCTGTGAATGTCAAGGACCGCTCGGTGAAGAAGGGGTTAATTCTATACCTCCTCACAGGTCCTTCAGTTGGGCACCTCCTTCCCTCTGCCATCTAGCCTGGAAATATCTGCCTGACTTCTCCCTTCCTTGTTCTGTGGGTTCCCGCCCACTGCTCAAGTGAGTCATTGGGAATGCCTCAGAATGTGGCATTCTCCGACCGATTTGGTAGATGTTTGTGAACTGTGTCAGAGCAGACAGCTCTGGACCCGGAGTCACCTCCCCGCCTGCCCTGCGACATTTGCAACCGCCTGACCACTGGGCCCCTGTCTGCCCCGTGTGCGGCCTCCCAAGTCTTGCAGGCTCTTCTTGAGCAGGAGCCGAAAGACAAGGCCTTAGCCCTGAGTTAGCTCGTCCGCCCCTTGGCCCAGAAATATCACTTCTCTTCTGTGAACTTCACCTTCCCCATTGTAAAATGGGGAGCTGACAGTAGGTGCCTCTGAAGACATGTCGTGCTTGAATGTTTTGTGATTCTGTGATCCGACCTGCCTGAAGAGAACCCACCTCACCGCGCCCCGGCTGCCCGGCCGTGTTCTGCGCTGAGCCCTGGCAGGGCTGCGTGGCCGACTGTCAAGAAGAGGCCTGCAGCCGGGCCCCAACCTCGGGGCCTGCGTCTGGAGGTGGAGGTGGAGGTGGGCACGCCCGTGCCCAGAGCGGGGCCTGCGTGGTGAGGCGAGGTGCTGCGAGTGCACGCCCAGGCGCCCTTTGCTCCCCAGGGGCCGTGGCGGCGGCTGCGCAGCAGGAGGTCCTCAGAGCCCCTAGCTGTGCTAGCTGAGAACGGGGCCTTGCCACCTGCGTAGGTTTCCTAGAAGGAGGGCTGAGAGTCAGCGAGTGCTTATTCATATGACTCACGTGCCTCTCTGTGTGTGGCTTGATTTATCATCTCTTATTTTAAGGCTTCAGGCTACTCAAAATGGGGTCTTCTCCCACATTATGAAGACATTCAGCCATCTTTTCCTGTGTAACTCTGAGTGAATTTATCATTTTTAATCATTTTCAAATTTACAACACAACACATCTAAGCCAGTATGGCGCCCTGAAGAACAGCCGTGGAAGTGACTCCAGTAAATGGTCTCCTGTGCCCCCTCCCGCTCTTTTTTTTTTTTTTTTTTTTTTTTTTGAGACAGAGTCTCACTTTGTTGTCCAGGCTAGAGTGAGTGCCGTGGCGTCAGCCTAGCTCACAGCAACCTCAAACTCCTGGGCTTGAGTGATCCTTCTGCCTCAGCCTCCCGAGTAGCTGGGACTACAGGCATGCGCCACCATGCCCAGCTAATTTTTTATATATATATCAGTTGGCCAATTAATTTCTTTCTATTTATAGTAGAGACGGGGTCTCGCTCTTGCTCAGGCTGGTTTTGAACTCCTGACCTTGAGCAATCCGCCCGCCTCGGCCTCCCAAGAGCTAGGATTACAGGCGTGAGCCACAGCGCCCGGCCCCCCCTCCCGCTCTTGCTCCCCACTCACGGGCAAACGTGCAGGTAGATGTCCTCATACGGGGTTGTATTCTAAACATGACTGTTCATTTTTTATGCTTAATATTAGAAACACACAAAATAATTTTGAGGGCCCCAAAAAGAAACGCTCAGGGTGTTATGTGTCTCTCTGCCTGCTACTGCCCCAGAGTGTCCGTGGTGACTGTCAGCGGCAGTGGACGTGCGCCAGCCTGTGTCATGCTCACGTGAATCCATCCTTCCAGGCTCCCCACCATGGATGCTCTCGCAGAAGCAAATGGCACCTTCGCCTTAAACCTGCTGAAAACCCTGGGTGAAGACAGCTCCAAGAATGTGTTTTTCTCACCCATGAGCATCTCCTCTGCCCTGGCCATGGTCTCCATGGGGGCAAAGGGCAACACGGCCGCCCAGATGGCCCAGGTATGGTGTCAGGGCAAAAGTAAGTGCTATTAATTGCCAATTGGTTCTTCCTCCACACTCCAAGTCCCAAAGGATTGCTCTGGACGGGTAACTGCAGGTGTCACAGGGGATGGTGAGCTGATGGTCCTGGACAGGCTACCCCTAGCCAGAGTGCTTGGACCTGTCGGGTGGGAGGGGGCTTGATTCAGAGGAATGAGTGATTTCATCCCCATGGGGCTTAGCTTGCTTATGAGTTTGTATATAGATGTAGAATCACCATTCGGGTCGAGTCCTGTGATGTACTTTGGGTATTGTCACCTTCTTTTTGGTTGTTAGAAATTTTTATTTTCTCATTTATATATAAAATACCCTTCGAATGGCACTTGTCAGCCAAAAAATGTTTCAGTAGTGTTTCAGTTATTTGTTGTTGAGTAACCAACATTCCAAAACTTAGTGGCTTAGGATGACACTTTTCTGTTTGTTGATTCTGGGTAGATCAGGTAGTTCCTTTGCTCTGCTTGGTGCTGGGTGGGTCCCTCACGGTGTGGCTTCTTCAGGGAGGGGGAGGAGGTCAGCAGGACACCTCAGGCCCCTCCCCTGTGGTCTTCCTCTTGGGAGCCTTCCACACACATGTCTTTGGCAGGGCTGCTGGGGCTCCTGTAGGCACAGTAACTGGATTCCAAGGGGAAGCTCTCCCAGAGGGAAGGCGGCTGGGAGCGCAAGTGTGTATCAAGCCTCTGCGTGAGTCCTACTTGCTCAGGCCCGCTGCTGCAGGCAGGCATACCTCCAAGCCCAGGGTCAATCTGAGAAGGGCTGAGCAAGGCCATGAACACCACGGGTGTGGCTTGTTGGGGCCGCCCATGCTGCCGCTGCCTGCCCTCTGGCCTCTAATGGGTACCAGCTCTCCCAGAGCCCTGAAGTCTCATCCCACCCTGGGCTCAGGCTCGGGCTGGAAGTCCAGAAGGAACAGGAGTGGCTGAGGCTCTTCAGCTGCAGCTCCTCCGTGTGGCTCCTTGGGTACAGAGATTCATGAACTAAAAAGAGACAATTATCCTACCCCTCCGCACCTCCTCAGACATGCAGTGGTGAGACAGGGTGAGATAACTTCAGGGGACACTCCCTTCAAAAGCCACGGGGGCAGTTCCGTGTGGAGCGTTTAGGTGTCATGCTCTGATTCTTTGCGGGGGGTGTGTGGGTTTGTGCTTTGTCAGGCATGGTGTAGCAGGCCTTTGGGGCTGCAAAGTCGGTCCTTTCGCACTAACTCACGGCGGGCTGTGCAGTGCCCTGACCGAAATGCCCATGGGCTACGTCATCTTTAAGGTTCTAAGTGAGAAGAAACTTCAAGAGGTTGATAGTTCATGGAAAGAATTTGAAACTCCAGAGGAAGCTAATAAAATAATAAAGCTAGCACATTTTGAGAAATTTCAGGCTACAGCAGAAGCATTAGCAGCACTCACAGCCCTGATAGAGGACAAAAGCAATAAAGCTGAAGGAGGTTCTGAAGACAAGAGTAAAAGCAGCCCACAGAGCCCTGGCTATAGCTGATGCTAAACTAGGAGGGGGTGTAAAAGAAGAGCTGGATCTTGGGCACAGTATACTTTTTGTTTTATGTGATTCTCGATCTGTAAGTGGAACAGAAAAGGCATGAGCAAAAGTAGAAAAATGTGAACAGAAATGTAAAGTGAAGACTCATCCTCTTTGTGGTGACTCCATATTTCCAACCTGTTCTAAGAAACAAAGTAGAGCTGGTAGATAGAGAGGATGAAATTACTGAAAGGAAAGTGGGAAAAAAAAGCCAAGATTAAAATTAAAGTTGAAGAAGAGAAACAAGAAGAAGTGGTAGAAGAAGAGGAGACATCAGTGAGGAAGAAAATGGATAAAAAGAAACATATTAAGGAAGAAGCTCTTTCTGAGGAAGAGCCGTGCACCAGCACAGAATTCCCAGACTGGAGAAAAAGAAAAAAGAATGAGGCTCACAGAGGGAGCCATGATGTTGTCAGCCAGATGCATGGAGCTGGAGATGCAGCTGGGACGCCAGGGTGCTCTGGGGCAGGCTCGAGGCAAGGCTGCCTTGTCAAACCTGTGTTTCTTCTATCAGCTGTTAACTTTATCATGTCATTTCCTAGCATCTTCAATATGCAAATAGAATTGCCTTTGTATTTAAAAAAGATAGTGAGGGGAGGTATATTAACTTGCTAGGGCTGCTGTAACAGACACCGCAGACTGGGGCCTAAGCCACAGGAATTCCTTTATTTCCTCACAGTTCTGGAGGCTGCAAGTCTGAGATCAGGTGTGGGCAGGTTAGTTTCTCCTGGGGCCTCTCTCCTTGTGTCCTTACATGGTCATTCCTCTGGGTTGGAAATAGTTCCTTTAAATCCTGCTCAGAAGCGGAACAGTTCCCTCTTAGCTCGTCTTTCTCTCCCTGTGTGTCATCCCAGGCAGCTAGAAGAAGCCACAGCCTTCCTGGCCCCTGGCCAGGTGCACAGGTTCACGGGATGGCCCATCTTCCCGCCACTGCAGGCGGCTGTCTGCCCACTCCTGCGGGTGCACACCATGGCCCCTTTCTCCAGCCCCTAGTAGTAATTTCATCAGCGTCCTTCCAGCCTCTGCCGGCTGCCTCCATCCAAAGCCAGGGCCACATATTTTAGGTTTTTGTCATGGTAGAACTTCACTTCTAGATGGCTGCATGTGTCATCTGTTGTCACGAAACAAACCATCCCAAACTTGGTGGCTGTAAATAACAGTGATTGTTTCTCTGATCCTATGGCCTATCCAGGCAGGTCTTCTGCTCCCCATCGTGCTGGCTGGGGTCACTCATATGGCTGGTTCAGTGGGCAGTGGGTTCAAGAAGGCCTCTCTCATCTGGGGCCTCCGTTCTCTTCCAAGCAGCTCTCCCCATTGCCAGCTCCTCAGGACGTTCCCTGCGGCTTCCCCTCCAGCAGCGTATGTGGGACTCCTTCATCATGGTGGCTGGGGTTCGAGAGAGCAAATGTGGCAGCTTCCAGGCCTTTCAAAAAGGATCTAGGCCTGGAACAGCATCACTTCGCTGAACTCTGTTGGTCAGAGCCAGCGGCAGGCCAGCGCAGACCCAGGGGCCAAGGAGAGCTGCACTTCTGATGTCAAGAGTGGCCCCGTTTGCAGAGACGGGAGGTTTGGTTGGCAGTGCTGTTTGTAGCCAAACTGTAGAGAGCCTGTGTGGGTTTGTGGAGGGGCAATTTCTGCTCATACCAGTACTGGCAGGGTACAGGGAGGGAGCTTTGAAGACACTTTTGGTCTTCAGTTGGATGGATCTTTGAAGTGGTAGTAGGGATCTGAACACTTGTTAAGCTAAGTTTGGTGGTGTCCCTGTTTCCCAAAGTCAGAGCTTACTGAAGTTGTGTGCTTTTATTCATTTTCGATTTCAGGCACTTTGTTTAAACAAAAGCAGTGGCGGTGGAGGTGGAGATGTCCACCAGGGCTTCCAGTCGCTTCTCACCGAAGTGAATAAGACTGGCACTCAGTACTTGCTGAGAACGGCCAACAGGCTCTTTGGGGAAAAGTCTTGTGAGTTCCTCTCGGTAAGTCATCCTTGCTGCTACCCACAAAAGACATAAAGGTGGTGAGGGGAGGTGGGGAGGACACGTGGCCCAGCAGGAACCGTGTGGCTGTGAATGTCATTATACCACCCACATGGTTTTAAATTTGCTTCTCATCACCTAGCAATGTATCTTAGATTCTTTGCATCTCCGTTTATGTGGCTCTACCTCATGTCTTTGAACTGCTGTCTGGTGCCTAAGCATGGACATACCGCACCGCAGTCACCGGCCCTTCGTTGGTAGGAGTTGAGGTCAAGCCCTGTCTGGCTATTATAGGCAGTGGAGGTTTTTGCATGTGACTGAGCTTATGTGCATGTGTTGCTCCAAGGTGGATTTGTAGAGGTGAGGAAGAAGTGAAGCTTTGAAATTTTAAGAAGTATTGCTACTTTGCTCTTCAAATTGCTGTTTACGTTCCCTCCAGGAATATTAGCAGCATGCTCATTTGCACCCATCATCATCAACACCGCATGCTGTTAACCTTTTATAGTGTGATTTTGTGAGATTGAACAATTTTCTTATGTGTTTTGAGCATATATGTATTTTCTGCAAATTGTCTATTTATCCTTTGCACATTTTTCTATCAGACTGTATGTATGCCTTTTTTCTCATTGATTTGTGAATTGTTTGTATGTTTGGGATATCAATATTATTCTGTAATTTTTTTCTATCATTTTTCAACTTGGTTTCAGAATCTACATTAATTGTTTTTAAAAAATGGTATAAAGTGAATGTAGACAAGCATGAGGTCAAATATTGGTAAGATTTATACCAGTGTGATCTTTTACAATTTGTTTTACTTATTTTTATCAGTCTTAGCTACTTTCTAGTTATTGTCTTTTCTCAAAACTGTCTATATAAAGAAAAGCAAAACTTCCACAAACACAAGGTATTGTTGATTTGCTTTAACTTTCCTTTTTTCTTTGCTGGTAGATATTTTAAGAAAAAGAAAAATATTAAAATGTTATTTTGATATTATGATATAAAATAAAGAGATCAGAAACATTAGTTAATTCTTTCTCATTAATTTAGTGTTACAAGAATCCAGTATCCATCACAACATGTAATTAGATATTTCTTTAGTTTAATTATTCATTGCTTATAAAATAGTAACAAATAGCAGATAGTTATTTTCAAATGTGTCTAAAAGTTATAAAAATCATCCAAGGGTATGACAAGGTATCAATATGTGAGTGACCAGTTTACTTCTACGCTATTTTCTTAGATTGAGAGATTTAAAAAGTTTTCCAAAGCATTGATGAAGAAGCAGTGCAGTGAAATTGGCAAAGCACACACTATGCAAAGCTTAAATGAAATGCTTCGTGAAGTTCCCCTTGTACAGTGCCTGCCCCATACTGAGACCTCAGTGATGTTATGTAAGACAGTAATAATGAAAATAATTCATCTGGTCCTTGAAGTAACTCTCTGAGGTATAGCTGGTGCTGTCTCCTCATGGACAGGGGAGGACGAGGAGGCACAGAGAGACCTATCGACTTTTCTAAGGCCACAATGCTAATGTGCCATAGAGCTTGTGTTCATAACTACTGTGCGTCATTGTCTCTCTAATGCTGTACTGAAGGAGAAACGTGAGATCATGTAAAATAAAAGCAATTCTCAAAAGAGGAACTAAATATTTAACCATAAGCTATTCAAATGAAAGTTTGGGAAATCATCCCATAGTACACTGTCGACATAACTAGTTATTTCAGCGCACTTATTTTCTATCACATTTTCCTCTTTTATATGGCATAATGTAGGTGTTCATTAACATCATTTCATAGAATATATTAGCAAATTACAGTTTGAACTTTTTTGGGAGTTGTTAACAGTCTAAAACTGAGCCATCCGGCATAGTAGCCACTAGGCACAGGTAGCTGTTTGAATTCCAGTGCAGCTAATTAATACAGAATGGAATGACATTCCATCCCTCAGCTGCAGCGGCGAACTTCTGTGCTGGAGAGCCACTGATTCCCTTCTGGCAGGCGTCCTCACAGAGAGCTGCCCGGGGAAGTGCCGCTGGGCGGGGAGTGCTGCGCGGATCACTCGTTTCCCCTGTTCTGTGGCGCCCTGGAGCCTGGCTGCTGCACGTGCTCTGCAGCGCAGAGGGAGCTGTGGCTCTTGCTGGGCTGACCGCACCTAGCGCATGCAGGAGTTAATCATCAGGGGTCACACAGTGTGACTACAGCTGGTCACCATGTCTTGTCAAGTACCTCCTTGATGCAAGGTTACTCCCTTTAAGTACCCAGCAGTTTGTGAAGTTTATTTGATATTCAGACCATGATTTGATTTAGTTTATAAGCTAGGGTTAAATATAGCTAAAGGCTGGGCACACGGAGGCTCATGCCTGTAATCCTACCACTCCGGGAGGCTAAGGCAGGAGGATCGCTTGAGGCCAGGAGCTCTAGATCAGCCTGAGCAAGAGTGAGATCCCGTCTTTACGTAAAAATGGAAAATTAGCCAGATGTGGTGGTGCATACCTGTAGTCCCAGCTACTCAGAAGGCTGAAGTGGGAGAATTGCTGGAGCCCAGGAGTTTGAGGTTCCAGTGAGCCATGATGATGCCACTGCACTCTAGCCCAGGCAACACAGCCCTGTCTCAAAAAAGAAATAAAAGCTAAAAACTAAAAAGTTGGATTTTAGGTTAATTCCTTATATTTATTTATATTACACATGTAAATCATGAAGTTATTGATTCTCTGATTTGGCACAATGAAGAAGTAAGCTGTTGGTGTTCATTATTTTAGTAGCCATGCAGTTATATTGCTCTGTCTCTCCTAGTCTTTTAAAGATTCCTGCCACAAATTCTACCAAGCAGAGATGGGAGAGCTCGACTTTATCAGTGCTGCAGAGGAGTCTAGAAAACACATAAACACCTGGGTGGCGGAAAAGACAGAAGGTGAAAATATATTCTTATTCTGTTTGTAATAGTATCTTAATCAGTCTTATTGTCATTTCCTTCACGAGACTGTCAAATATAAACAGGAATGATTATTTTTTCTCTAGATAACTAAATCTTAAAAATCTGCTTCGGAATTATTATCAGTATTTGACATTTTGAAACTTTGGAATGTATGACAGTTTCTGTAGCTTTCCCTGCTCTCATCAATGTACCTATGATGCCTCTTCTGGAACAAGCTACATTTTTAATTTTTTTGGGGGGGTGTTAATGTTAGTATAGTCTTTCCTTTCACAAATAGCATGAAAAAATTCTTATTATGGATCATGAGCTGTCTCCCTCAGCGGTACAGCTCATGCGCTGCAGTTTTCATGCATTGCTGCTGGACACTTGGCCATGCCCTAGCCTACCTGCAGTTCTTAAACTGTTCTTTAGGCTTATAACATCTTGTAACCACCCATCTTTTTGACAGTCCTTTAAGTTCCTGTCTTTAAGTCATAGGCACCAGTTATTCCTTTCTATCTCATATGTTATGAATTCATCCTGTACATGTTAACATCTACTTGTTCACTTTGTGTGTTTTATTCAAATGATAGTGTTTTTCTTACCAGAACTTTTACAGTTTTTGTTGCTTTGTTTTAAGGACAAGTATCCCTTTACATTTGAGGGACAGTGAAACTCATTATCTATGTACCTCACTAATTAAGGAGATGCCCCGGTTCGAATGTCGTTTCTGATGTGTCGTGCACCAGCAAACTCAAACTTTTAACTAAGGTGCTCTTTAATTCTTCCTATTAGGTAAAATTGCAGAGCTCCTGTCTCCAGATTCAGTGAATTCATTGACTAATCTGATTCTCGTGAATGCCATCTACTTCAAAGGAAACTGGGATAAACAATTTAACAAAGATCAGACCAAGGAGAGACCATTTAAAGTCAGCAAGGTGAATATTGTGCAATGGCAAAGGAGATTCTTGGAATGGTCCCTTTGTTCACACTGGTTTCCAAAACACGGGACAAGTCCACCTCAAGGAACTGTGCCTTACGTGGCCTGGGGTAGCTGGTGGCCCGGGCTCCCCGCGGGCCTTGGGGCCTTTCTGTCACCCTGCTCCTGCCCCGCGTGTCCTCGGGGTGCTCGCATGCTCCTGGGCCCACCCCGGCACCTGCCCCTCTTGCCGCCCGCGGGGCGCGTCTGATGTGTCGTTCTCGGCTTAATTCAGCTTCTGAAGTTCAAACTCCTTTAAAATATGGTGGCTGCGGCTTTTGGTGGGCCCGGATCCCGCCCATTTCCCTCCAGCTCTCTAGCTTCATTCCCATCAGGACCCAGGCTCTGCCCGCGCCCGCGCCAGCCCTCGGCCGGTCCTCCCGCCGGTGCGCTGCCCCTCTGAGCCGCCGCGCCCCCTGCCGGTCTTCCGGGACACTGCGGGCTGAGCCGCCGCGCCCCCTGCCTGTCTTCCGGGACACTGCGGGCTGAGCCGCCGTGCCCCCTGCCTGTCTTCCTGCGGGCTGAGCCGCCCACGCCCCCTGCCTGTCTTCCGGGACACTGCGGGCTGAGCCGCCGCGCCCCCTGCCTGTCTTCCGGGACACTGCGGGCTGAGCCGCCGCGCCCCCTGCCGGTCTTCCGGGACACTGCGGGCTGAGCCGCCGCGCCCCCTGCCGGTCTTCCGGGACACTGCGGGCTGAGCCGCCGCCGCGCCCCCTGCCGGTCTTCCTGCGGGCTGAGCCGCCCCGCACCCTCTGCCCATCTTCCCTGACTTGTTGGGCTGAGCCACCCGCAGGCGCCTGGGCACACGGGCCTCCCTGAATGGCAAACCGAGGAGCGATACTCAGTCTCCTCTTGACAGTAAAGACGATATAAGCACAGGTTTTTGTTTTTAAACAAGCAAACAAAAGGACACGTAGGTGGATGCTGAGTTTAGCGATCTTTAGCTGCGAAGATGTCGTTTGCTAACGGCGCTTCCTCTTTCACCAAATCCAGTTTATTCTTTAGTGTTTCGTTCATTTTAACCACAGAGGTCTTTGCACCTGCACAGATACAGTGCATTCTTGATCACTGATTAGCTCTTCCAGGCCAAGTTGAGCCTGACGCTTCAGTTTTTCAAGAAATGTATAATATTTTCTTTCAAGCTTTATTCTGAAATGAGTTGTCCAGTTTTCCCCTGGCAAATTTTTTTTCTCTCCCTGAAATTAATCTTTAACAAGATGTATGTTATAACAGAAACACCAGCTCTCTGTGGTTCGGCTCACAGAAGTTCACCTGGAGCTGGTGCAGACCCAGGCTGACCTGGCCTTGGGGCCTGTCCCAGGGGCCGCCTCACTCTTCCTGCTCCACCATCCTCAGCACGGTCCTGCTTCCTCACGTCACCAGATGGCCAGACCACTGCAGTCCAAGCAGCAGAGAAGGACAGGGACAGAGCGGACAGGGCCTAAGCCTTCTCCCCTCAGAGATTCTGCCATTGCATTCAGAGAGGGAAACCCTCCTTCTGCATGGCAGAGGCCAGAACTGTTTCGTGTGGGTTGGGGAGAGGTCCTCTCTCGCTTTCTCATCTCTGCAGTGGAGAAAGAAGGGGGAGGAGCTGCAGTGTTGGGTGCCCCAGCATGTGGAGGACATGTCCCCAAGGGCACAGATTTTGAATTGATATGCATTTTCATTTTAATTTCTTATTGCTAAATGACATAGAATTTATCTACACAATTGCATATTTAGTGAATCATTCAGTTACCAAGATCGGATCCTTTTATATTGCAAAATTGGAGGCTTTGGGTTCTGGAGGGGTTTGGGGAGAAACTGTCTAAGGCAGGAGTCAGCAAATTACAGCCTGAAGCCAAAGCTAGCCTACTGCCTAGTTTTTTAGATCAAGTTGTATTGGAATAAAGCCATGCTTACGTATTTCATCCTACAATGGCAGGTGAGTAGTTGTGGCAGAAACTGTGTGTGGCCACAACACCAAAATATTTACTGTCTGTCCAGTCATGGAAAAGCATGCTGGTCACTGGCTGAGGAAGCGAGTGGGGTAGCCGAGGCCAGGGGCTGCCGCGGGCTCAGGCTGGCTCAGGCAGGCCTCGGCAAGGCGGAGACAGGAAGCTGCGGTAGCAGCGTCTTTGGTGTGTTCCATTCTGCACACAACAACGTGCTATCCCAGCGAGCAGCAGACTACACATGCCTTCAGCGGTGTCTGTCGTGGGGTAGTTAGTGAATTCAGAGGTGCTAGGAGTCAGGGACCAAGGAGGATTGTTGGATGGGGATGCCACCATCCTCCAGTTTTTCTCCCTGTCTGGCTGGGGATGCGTTGGCAACCAATGCAGTTTTTCGAATAAGCGGTATGAATTTTGCCTGGCCTTTCAGTATCCCTGCTAGTTAGTTCATTTATTAATTTATTCAGCAGAAGTTGATTGAGGGCCAGGCATCGTGCTAGGCACCGTGACTGCCGTGTACAAAGCTAGCGAAGCATGCCTTCCTGGGGAAGAGGCAGCGAGCCTAGGAACACGGGAGTGTGTCAGACAGTGGCGGCTGCTACGGAGAGGGGTTGTAGGTTGTGTTTGGGGTGGGGACATAGTTTCAGGTGAGAGCTACTAAGGAAGCCTTCTCTGCCAAGGCAGTATGTGAGCAAAGGCCAGAAAGAGGCAGGAGGAGAGGGGGGAGGCACTGTGTGGATGTGGAATGGGCCGGTTTGCCCCCAGAACCACAAAGAGGCCCCTGTGACTGTTGCAGCTGAACAAAGGGAGAGGGAAGGAGGACGAGCTCTTGTTGCAATCGCAGGTCGTTTTAAGGACTTTGGCTCCTGCTCTGAGTTGGGAGGAGCCAGGGAAGGGCGTGCAGCTAAAGAGCCACGTGGTCTGCCGTGGGTCTCACTGGATCCGTCTGGCTGCTGTGTGGAGAACAATTGCAGAATTATGTTGTGATACTCTAGGGCAGGCTGCTAGCCATGGAGGTAGAAAGAGCATGTCAGATTTGGGTTATATTTTAGAGGTGGAGCCAATATAATTTGCTAATGAGTCAGACATGGATGCTGGAGACAGATGGGATCCAGGGCCCTCCAAGGATTTTGACTGCTGGACGATGGTGCCCTCAGCTGGGAGGGGCAGAGTTGTGGATGGAACGGACTTGGAGGGAGTCTTTGGGGCCCAGTTTCACAGGCAACACGGGGAGTTTCTTTTATGTCCAAATGTGTGGGCCAAGTAGGCAGTAAAGTATGAGTCCTGCCTGCAGAGGAGAGAGAGGTCCGTGCTGGGGATGTACATGTGAGAACCATGTTTAAAGTCACGAGACTGAGATCGCCAAGAGAAAAATAAGTGTCGGGTTTGCCCCCGGGCACCACGGTGTCTGCAGGGTGAAGAGATGAACACGTGCCAACAGCAGGGTGGCCAGGGTGTCCTAGAAGCTGTGGGAGCAAGTGTTCCTAGGGGCTGCTCTGTCGGATTCGCCCAGTGTGTCAGCTGGCTCTTGTTTCAGCTTAATGTTTATCTGTTTCCTTTGCAGAGTGAGAGGAAACCCGTGCAAATGATGTTTAAGAAATCTACTTTTAACATCACCTATATAGGAGAAATATTCACCCAAATTCTGGTGCTTCCCTACGTGGGCAAGGAGCTGAACATGATCATCATGCTTCCAGACGAGAACAGCGACTTGATGACGGTAACCGCGGCTGTGGCCGGGCGCTAGCTGTCGAACTGTGTCACCTGTTAGCGTGCTGCCCGCAGCCACCCTGCCACACAGCAGGGGTGTTCACTTGGCGGCTACCGGTTTTAAAGTCTTCTGCTCTCTCCTTCTAGGTGGAAAAAGAAATCACTTATGAGAAGTTTATAGAATGGACGAGGCCAGACATGATGGATGAAGAAGAGGTGGAAGTGTTCCTCCCCAGGTTTAAACTGGAGGAGAATTACGACATGGAGAATGTCCTTCGCAGCCTGGGTATGACCGATGCCTTCGAGCAGGCCAGGGCAGACTTTTCCGGAATGTCGTCCAAGAGAGATCTGTTTCTGTCCAAGGTCGTGCACAAGTCCTTCGTGGAGGTCAACGAGGAGGGCACAGAGGCTGCGGCTGCCACAGCCGCCATCATGATGATGCGGTGCGCCAGAATCACCCCCAGGTTCTGTGCCGACCGCCCCTTCCTCTTCTTCATCCAGCACAGCGGGACCCACGGGATCCTGTTCTGTGGCCGGTTCTCCTCCCCGTGAGGACACGTCCAGACTCGTGTAGCCCTGCCCTCCCTCCTGCTGACCTGCTTCCCTCTGGCGCGCCACACTGTGCCCGCATCCCAAGTGACCTTACCTGCGCCTGCGCGGTGCTGGCAGCTCGGAAATAAAGGGCCTGATTATGAATCTCAAGTTTAGAACTCTGTGTGTGTGTCTGCAAGTGAGATGTTTTTTCTAGGACCTAGGTCACTAAGCTCACCCTTGCTGGGGACAAAATGTCCCCCACCCCCTACAGCCCGGAGGACCCCACAGCTTCACTGTGGGCAGACAGTTGCCCCCTTGGTCCACTGTGCTACTCTGCTCGAGAAGACAAAGGGTGCTTCTCTCTCCTCTCTACTCATGGCATCGAAGTCTCACCCACTTCCCAGGAGAGGAGAGGGTGAAATGGGAGCTGCAAGGAGGCAAGGGAAGCACGCCTCCGAGACCCTCCCCAGGGAGCTCTCAGGAGCGAGCAAGGGAGGTGGGGAGAGAGGGTAACTCAGACTAGGGAGAAATCAGTCCCCTTCTCCACAGGCATTTCTGCTTCCCTGGGACCAGTGGGTCGCATACCTATTCAAATGCACACTGCACACCTTCCCCGAAAACGGCAAATTACCACCAAGGGGCAGAGAGGACTAGACATGATCATTCACAGTAATGTAGTTTACAACAACTTCATGAGTCAGCACCAGATGGCCTTGTTTCACTGAAAGTATCACAAACAGAAACAAGGGTGGCTAAGGTTTCTGGGTCTACTTGTGTTACTTGCTGGAAACGTGATCGCTACACTCAGCAGCATGGGAGCAAATAATGGGCAGGTTCAGGTGCAGAAGCTGTGCTTTTCCCAGGGCCAGCAGGAAGGACTTCTCCCCAGGCCTGTCTGCAGGCAGTGGGAGCCCAGCCCCTCCGAATTACCTGGTACAACTCATAATCTCACTCCATGTGGTCCACTGTTCCCTTGAATCCAGGCCATGGTGACAGAATGGGACTCAGGAACATCAGGAGATGTGGCCATGGCAAGCAGGAGGGGAAAGGCAGGGGCCAGGACTTGTATTTTGTCTTTCAGCCTTCTCCCTCCTCTGCATGGTACTCCCAGTATTTTTTTAAAGAATTAGGACAAGGGGACTTGAACAAGGACTCTGGGGTGGGGCACGGTCCATTCATGTGATGCTTCCAGCACTGCAGAGAGAGCCTCCGATTACGGCTGGCCCCAACAGCCTGGCATGCTGTTCCTGGAAAGGCGGTCGCTCAGGTGGGGGCAGAGGGTGGGCGAGTGGAATAGTTGCTAACCGTCCGTGCCTCCCGTGGCTTGTCATCCCTTTTCCTGGGATCGTATCGTAGTGAGTTACGAAGGTGGTGCTGGTGGCCCTGTCACAGACTGTGACACACAACAGGCACTCTGCTCTGAGAGGCTCTTTGGTCCTCACTGAGATACTGCCCTTTAGCTGTCAAATTGCCTTTGAAGAGTTATCTGTCACTCAGTATTCGGATACATCTCAGTAAAAGGCATGACCACCGGAATAATGCTTCTAACATCTTTTATAAAATGGCACTAGAAGACATTGGGTGATTTTGTTTAATTTTTTTGATTTCTAAAAATTTTTAAATTTTCTATAGTGAATATGAATTCTTGTATAATGATAAAAATATTTTAAAACTGATTTAAAACAAGAAAATAAGGCCTTCTGTTATATTTAAATATTGTGGAGTTGTGTGTATATGAGGGGGAGATCTGTTCTTTCCCTGTAAGTCATTAAATACTCACAGGCAAAGGTGTTTTCATTCTCACAAGGCTGTCATCTGTATCCTCCTCTCTCCACACTCTTCACATTTCCATGCACTCTTCTTGGAAAGGACTCAGCCTTCCAAAGTCAGTGCAAGCACAGTTCTGGTGGCCAGCGCCTGGCGTGAGATGCCTGGCCTTGGATGTTCTCATCTTCAACAAGGGACATGGACTTTGTATTGTTCTTGAAGCCGTGGTGGTGCACGGTCTGGGGAAAGAACTGAATGACAGGCTATGTTCCACATGCACTGGGGCTTCACTTCCATGCACTCCCCTGCTGAGACTGTTTGCATCTGGGAGAACAGGGCAAGCATGCAGTCAGCTAGAACCTGGGTTCAGATCCCCCCCTGGACACTGCATGTGGCACTCAAGGCACAAATCAGTCCAATCTTACCCTACATATGCAAAGAATAAAAAGGATGAAATACTCTTTTAGTTCATTGCATATGGGTAGCACAGCCTTGATAATCCAAGGATAGTATGAAAAGCATGAGTTAAACCCAAGAATACAGAGTTGATGCAGCATGATAAATTAATATGATCTGTCCAATTTATAGAATAAAGGAGCGAGATTATATGGTAATATTGCTAGCTGAAGAAATAGCTATTTCACCCGAGAGGAGGACACAGTAGCTGATAGAAGTAATAGGCCCATTTATTGATAGGAGGTTTTTTTTGTTTGTTTTAATCAGCCAGGCCAAATGCAAAGGCCTTTACATATGCTAATTTCATTTCCATAGCAATCTTTTGAGATAGATATCCTTTCTATTTTAAATCTGTGGACAAAAGTTTGGATAAATTTTCTTACCCTTAGAAAAGTGTTCCCAGTTTTGGCCAGGTCTGATGGTCCACATCTACAATCCCAACACTTTGGGAGGCCAAGGAAGGAGGATTGCTTGAGGCCAGGAGTTTGAGACCAGCCGGGGAACATAGCAACACCCTGTCTCTACAACAAATAAAAAAATTAGGTGGGCATGGTAGCATGTGCCTGTTGTCCCAGCTATTCAGGAGGCTGAGGCAGGAGGATTGCTTGAGCCCAGGAGTTCAAGGCTGTAATGAGCTATAATCACAGCACTGCACTCCAGCCAGGGCAACATAGTGAGACCCTGTGGAAGGGAAAGGAAGGGGAAGAGAGAGGAGGGAAGGGAGAAGAAAAGAAAGAAAGAAAGAAAGAAAGAAAGAAAGAAAGAAAGAAAGAAAGAAAGAAAGAAAGAAAGAAAGAAAGAAAGAAAGAAAGAAGAAGGAAGGAAGGAAGGAAGGAAGGAAGGAAGGAAGGAAGGAAGGAAGGAAGGAAGGAAGGAAGGAAGGAAGGAGAAGAAGAAAGAAAGAAAGAAAGAAAGAAAGAAAGAAAGAAAGAAAGAAAGAAAGAAAGAAAGAAAGAAAGAAAGAAAGAGAGAGAGAAAGAGAGAGAGAAAGAAGGTGTCCCAGCCCGCAGGACCTTCTGTTACTCGCGGGGGTCAAGGGGGACCTTGCCTGAAAGAGATGGGCGAGAGAAAGGAACGAGACCAAGCAAATGGTTGTCAAGGTCTACTTTACTTGGATTTTTTGTAGGTTTTGTAAGCATACAGAAACAAGGAAGTAGAAACAGAAAAATAGAGTGGGGTGATGATGAGGCTTGGGTCTGGGGCAATCAGCCCCAATCAGCGTCTTATCGGTATCGGTATCGAAGCTGTTTGTGACTGATTACTCAACCCCAACCTGGCAGGTGGTCGGGAATAATTGCAGTTAGCACACCCTGGAGCAATCCGCGGTCAGCACCGTCATGGAGTACATTCTTTTCGGAGCTATAGCTGGAGGGTGGGGTGCTGTTTTTGTCCTAGGAATTTTCCAGGGTGAGGCCCGTGTAGGACAAGTCATAGGAGTGTTGAGGGTCCCAGCTTCTAGAAGGAAGGAAGGAAGGAAGGAAGGAAGGAAGGAAGGAAGGAAGGAAGGAAGGAAGGAAGGAAGGAAGGAAGGATCGATGGAAAAAAGCCAAACTCTGTAAAATAATTTTAAAGAGATTTATTCTGAGCCAAATTTGAGGACCATGACCCAGAGCCACTGCCAAGAGGCCTTGGGCAAGTGGACTCGCTGTGGCTGGGTTACAGTTCAGTTTTATACATTTTCAGAGAGACAGGGGTTACAGGCAAAGTCACAAATCAATACATGAGAGGCATACATTGGTTTGGCCCAAAAAGGTGGGACATCTCGAAGGGGGGGGCTTACAGGTTATAGGTGGGTTTAAAGATTCTTTGGCTGGCAATTGGCTGAGAGAGTTAGTCTTTATCTAGAAGACCAGAAAGGATATGCTTACTTTAAGATAAGGGTATGAGCACTCTGGGAGGTCCAGACAGGAGGACACTTTAAATTTACAATAGGCGCCTGCTAGGATGTTTCAAGATGCTTTAAATTTAAGAATAGGCAAATGCTAGGATGCCTGAGTTAAGACAGGGGCTTCTTATCTTTTAGGTGATGTTAATGCCATACCAGAATCAGGTCAGGAAGTAAACCACTGCTTCGTTTGGTTAACAAAAGCCGCTTAGTGGGAATTTACCGTTTGTCAGCCTAACCCTGTCGGCCTCCTTACCATTTGCCAGCCTAACCCAGCTGGCCTCCTTAGGAAGGAGTTTTTAGCAAAAAAAATTAGAGTTCAGTCCTCAGAAGGAAAGAAAGAAAGAGAAAGAAAGAAAGAAAGAAAGAAAGAAAGAAAGAAAGAAAGAAAGAAAGAAAGAAAGAAAGAAAGAAAGAAAGAAAGAAAGAAAGAAAGAAAGAAAGAGGCCGGGCGCTGTGGCTCACGCCTGTAATCCTAGCTCTTGGGAGGCCGAGGCGGGAGGATTGCTCAAGGTCAGGAGTTCAAAACCAGCCTGAGCAAGAGCGAGACCCCGTCTCTACTATAAACAGAAAGAAATTAATTGGCCAACTGATATATATATATATAAAATTAGCCGGGCATGGTGGCACATGCCTGTAGTCCCAGCTACTCGGGAGGCTGAGGCAGAAGGATCACTCGAGCCCAGGAGTTTGAGGTTGCTGTGAGCTAGGCTGACGCCACGGCACTCACTCTAGCCTGTACAACAAAGTGAGACTCTGTCTCAAAAAAAAAAAAAAAAAAAAAAAAAAGAAAGAAAGAGAGAGAGAGAGAGGGAGGGAGGGAGGGAGGGAGGGAGGGAGGGAGGAAGGAAGGAAGGAAGGAAGGAAGGAAGGAAGGAAGGAAGGAAGGAAGGAAGGAAGGAAAGGAGAAGGGAAAGGGTTCTTAGTCTCATTTTTTAAATCCTTCCTTTTTAGTCATTTGGATACTTTTTTAGAATCAAAACTCACAACTATAAAATTATACACACGGGACAGAAAACATACACTTTAAAGAAAAGGGTAAATGGAATTGAATTCCATTTCAATTAAATTCCCTTTTCAGTTTTGGAGACTTTCTGGAAGGACAGGTGAGCCATCGGGCAGGAATCATGTCTATCCTAGCTGTTTCATCTGGCCCTGCACACAAATTTGAATTCTGGCAAACTTGAAAACACTGTAATTTTATGTACGTCTCTAGTAAACTTACTCTTTCTTAGTAAAACCCAGAACTTCTTAATTTAGCACTTAAAATACACCTTATTTGTGGTCAAAGGTAGCCTAGATTTAGCTCCCCTGGGCTCTCTTATAGCACCCGCGCCCATGCCCCCCCCCGCCCCCATCCCTGCCCCCCCCCCCCCGCCCCCGCCCCGCCCCCATGCACACCGGTCTCTGCACAGGGCCCCCTGCTGCAGCTCGGGCTCTGGCACCTGCGGCCCGGCCCGATGCCTGCGCATGCACCTTTGCTAAAAGGTCAGGGCTGTAAAGGGACAGGAAGGCTGCCAAGCCCTCAGCTGAAATCACATTAGGGAACAACCTGCAAAGCTCTCTGAAAATGTAGTCAGCATTTGTTTTTTTCCCTGTGGGAACCCTTTGTAACGCCTAAACTGCAGTCCCCACTTATCTTCAGTTTTGTTTTCCACGGTTTCACTTAGTTTCCCACGGTCAACCACAATCTGAAAACAGGTGAGTACTAAAGTGAGCCGTCCCAGGGTCATATTGACTGAGACCCCAAGTCAGCAGAATGGAGCCCATTGCTTGTTCCCACAATTAGCAGGACTTGGCTTGTTGACTGGCTGAAGAGACTGTTTCTGCAGGCAAACGGTCAAGAACCTGTGGCCTCGCATGCGAGCCAAGGTTGTCTGGTAACCAGCACGCGGTGCTACGCCCTGCAAGACGGTCTAGGATTCAAGGTCTCGCACTCCAGCGGAGATTGTTTGTTATCTGAAAGCAGTACAAAACATCAAAGAGATCTCTTGTAGAAGGCCATGCTTTTTGCTTTGACTGGAAAAGCAGGTGTTGTTGGCTGTGGGAAGTCACGTAGCAAAACGTAGCTGGGAAAGTAGCTGGCATGAGAAAATAGCTGTGGGACGCTTGCCCAATTAAACTGTATATAATAAATTGATGAGCACTTTTCCAGTGCTGCAGTCTGAAACCGTCACTTGTCTCTGTGTCCTTTTTTCTTCCAGGACTGCAGCCAATTCTGTCTGTCTGCATCTTATGTATATGTTCTGTGTATGTCATTCCCCGTTCTGTAATCGGGCCAGGACAAGTGAGCAATGTGATGTTTTGAGAGAGAGAGTTACACATTCATGCAACTTTTATTACAGCATATTGTTATAATTGTTCTATTTTACTGTTACTGTTCTAGTTACTGTTAATCTCTTACTGTGCCTAATTTATAAATTAAACTTTATCGTAGGTATATATGTATAGGAAGAAACATATATGGAGTTGGTGCTGTCTGTGGTTTCAGAAATCCACTGGGTGTATTTTTCTTGCATAAGGGGACTACTGTATACATCTATACAATGTGCTGGATATATAGTGTGTCCAAACTGGGCACCTAAAAATGAAAGGAGATAATAAAAATAAGGGTTGTTTTATTTTTAAAACTTTATTTATTTTATATCATGTTGATTACAATTAATAGCAACATATTGTATACCTAAAAATTGTGAAGGATAGATTTTAAGTGTTCTCACCACAACAAAGTAAGGTAATGAATATTGTTAAAGTCAAATAAAATGTAGAGATGAATCTCTAAATTTAAAACATTATATAATGAAGACTGGGTGGTCTTCATAATGCCTGAAGAAGAAAGAGAAGATTGGGAGTTTTATTATAGTAGAAGGAGAAATGTTGTCTGGGCATGGTGCCTTATGCCAGTAATCCTCGCACTTTGCAAGGCTGAGGAGGAAGGATCTCCTGAGGCCAGGAGTTCAAGACCAGTCTGAGTAACATAGTGAGGCCCTGTCTCTACTAAAAATAGGAAAATTAGCCTAGTGTGGTGGCATGGACCTGTAGTTCCAGCTCCTCGGGAGGCTGAGGCAGGGGGATCACTTGAGCCCAGGAGTTGGAGGTTACAGTGAGTTATGATGATGATGATGTCACTGTACTCCAGTCTGAGCAAGACCAAAAAAAAGAAAGAAAGAAAGAAAGAAAGAAAGAAAGAAAGAAAGAAAGAAAGAAAGAAAGAAAAAAAGAGAGAAAATATTTTGTATTGTTTTGAAAGAAAGCTCATTAGCACTAGAGAACCTTTTGAGAGCCAGCAGGCTCTGACTGGTGAGTGATGGCAGTAGATAAAACTAGTCTTAGAGTCACAGCAGGTTGCTTTAACAGCTACTAGATAAAACTGGTCTTAGGTAACCCCAGGGTTAGTTACCTAGCAGCAGGCTGTTTCAGCAGCCAGGCTTGCAGAGAGTGACATTCTTGGAGCAATGTCATGTGCCCTGAGTGCCTTTTCCCCAGTCACCCTCAACACCAGTTTGGTTAGGTATGACAAGAGAGACCCAATTTGTATAATCAACTTTCACAATATGTTAAATAGCTTCATGTAGCTATTCCACAATGTATACTTATATCAAAACATCATGTTGTATACCATAAATATATACAATTTTACTTGTCAATTAAAAAAATAAAATTAGAAAAAAATGATTTATTAGTTGCCCATTTGGTTTTTATTAAAGGGACCTAAAAGTAGTTCTTCTCAAAATGTTCTTTAAAATACAGTTTTCTAAAACATTAAACTTAATACACATCTATTTTTAAAAAGCAAAAATTAAAAAAATATACTGATCTATTAAATAATAAGAATTACTTATTACTTACTAAATATTACTTTAAAAAGTAAACTAAATAATGATTTGCTATAGACTGAATTGTGTCCACTCCCGAATTCATACGTTGAAGCCCTAACCTCTAATGTGACCGTATTTAGAGATAGGGTCTATATGGAGATAATTTAGGTTAAATAAGGTCATAAGATGGGCGGGGGACAAATTCAAAAGAAGTGATGGCCTTATAAGAAGAGGACAAGAAAGAGATCTCTCTCTACCACGTGAAAATATAGCAAGAAGGTAACCGTCTACAAAGCAGAAAGAGAGCCTTCACCAGAAATCCACCGTGCTGGCACCCTGATCTTGGACTTTCCAACCTCCAGAACTGTGAGCACCAAAATTCCTGTTGTTTAAGACACCTAGTCTGTGGCATTTTGTATGGCAGCCTGAGCTGACTCAGACATTAGTCTTGGTACATATTGATACACTTGATCCATTTCTTAGCCAAATGTCATGGATATTTTTTCTCAATAATGTATTTTTCAGTTGAATCTTCTTTTTCATGTCCTTTGTTATCAACAAGTTTGAAATTACTGCCATGGTCAGTTGACTCTTGTCTGTTGACCAGCATTCATGTTTGAACTAGGTAGCTGTTACAGGGCCCCACATTTGGTTGACTATTCTGCTATCATGATCGTGAAATTCTTCATAATTTTTGAACAGAGGGTCTTGCATTTTTGTTTTGCATTAGGCCCTTCAAATTTTGTAGCTGGTCCTGTTGATAGGCTAAGTAATTTTTATTGAGAAAATACTCTCTTCAGGAGCTGAGGAAACTGGTAAGCCCAGAGCAAATTCTGAGAGATGAAGAATTGTCTCCATTTTAATTTTTTTATATTAAAATGTTACAGCAATCAGACAGGAAAGTGGAATTAAAGGTATCCAAATAGGGGCAGAAGAGATCAAACTTTCACTCTTTGCTGATGATATGATATTATATTTAGAAAACCCCAAAGATTCAACCAAGAAACTCCTGGAACTGATCAATGAATTTAGTAAAGTCTTAGGATACAAAATCAATACACAGATATCAAAGGCATTCATATACGCCAACAACAATCAAATTGAGAACCAAATCAAAGACTCAATTCCCTTCACAATAGCAACAAAAAAATTAAAGTACCTAGGAATATACTAAACCAAGGAGGTAAAGACCTCTACAGGGAGAACTATGAAACACTGAGGAAGGAAATAGCAGAGGATGTAAACAGATGGAAATCCATACCATGCTCGTGGATCAGCAGACTCAATATCATCAAAATGTCTATACTACCCAAACTGATCTACAGATTCAATGCAATACCTATTAAAATCCCATCAGCATTCTTCACAGATATAGAAAAAATAATTTTACGCTTCGTATGGAACCAAAGAAGACCCTGAATATCAAAAGCAATTCTAGGCAACAAAAACAAAATGGGAGGTATTAGTATGCCAGATATCAAACTATACTACAAAGCTGTAGGAATTAAATAAATCGAATATTGGCACAAAAATAGGAATATTGACCAGTGGAACAGATCTGAGAATCCTGATATAAAACCATCCTCATATAGCCATCTAATCTTTGACAAAGCAGACAAAAACATACACTGGGGGAAAGAATCCCTTTTCAATAAATGGTGCTGGGAAAACTGGATAGCTACTTGTAGAAGGCTAAAGCAGGACCCACACCTTTATCTCTCACAAAAATCAACTCACGCTGGATAGCAGACTTAAACCTAAGGTATGAAACTATTAGAATTCTAGAGGAAAACATTGGAAACACTCTCCTAGACATCAGCCTAGGCAAAGAGTTTATGAAGAAATCCCCAAAGGCAATCACAGCAGCAACCAGAATAAATAAATGGGACATGATCACACTAAAAAGCTTCTGCACAGCCAAAGAAATAGTCATGAAAGTAAACTGACAACCTACACAATGGGAGAAAATTTTTGCATCCTACGCATCCTATAAGGGGTTGATAACTAGAATATACTTAGAACTCATGAAAATCAGCAAGAAAAAATCAAATAACCCTATTTAAAAGTGGGCAAAGGACTTGAACAGAAATTTTTCTAAAGAAGACAGAAGAATGGCCAACAAACATGAAAAAATGCTCCACATCTCTAATCATCAGGGAAATGCAAATCAAAACCACAATGAGATATCACTTAACTCCAGTGAGAATGGCCTTTATCAAAAAGTCTCCAAACAATAAATGCTGGCGTGGATGTGGAGAGAGAGGAACACTCCTACACTGCTGGTGGGACTGCAAACTAGTTCAACCTCTGTGGAAAGCAATATGGAGATACCTTAAAGCGATACAAGTGAATCTACCATTTGATCCAGCAATCCCATTGCTGGGCATCTACCCAAAAGATCAAAAGTCACTTTATGAAAAAGACACCTGCACTCGAATGTTTATAGTAGCACAATTCATAATTGCAAGGCTGTGGAAACAGCCCAAGTCCCCATCAATCCAAGAATGGATTAATAAAATGTGGTATATGTATACCATGGAGTACTATTCAGCTCTAAGAAACAACGGTGATATAGCACATCTTATATTTTCCTGGTTAGAGCTGGAACCAATACTACTAAGTGAAATATCCCAAGAATGGAAAAATGAGCATGACATATACTCACCAGCAAACTGGTATTAACTGAGCAGCACCTAAGTGGTCACATAGGTACTATAGTAATAGGGTATTGGGCAGGTGGGAGGGGGGGAGGGGGCAGGTATATACATATATAATGAGTGAGATGTGCACCATCTGGGGGATGGTCATGCTGGAAACTCAGACTTTGGGGGGTAAGGGGGAAAGGGCATTTATTGAAATCTGAAATTTGTACCATAATATGTCGAAATAAAAAAAAAGATAAAAAAAAAGTTACAAAGATTTCAGTCTGAATATTTCCACAATTACAGTCATTTGGCCTCCATACAAACTTTTCCAAACACTTTTATCAGGCAAAACTTATCAAATGTTACTTATATAATTCTTTCAAAGTCTTTACCAAATGTATATTCTATAAACTTTTTGTGCTTCTCAGTTTCATTGCATTCTAATATAGAGTATAGATTTATCCAGTTAAAACCAGAGATTCCATCTATAGATTCCCACAATCAAGATATTCAAAGATTCAATTATAGAATTTCAGAAAATTAAGTCCTGTATATCATTATGCCGATGTTTGGTTTACTCGGTTCCCCTTGTTTTTGAAGAGATAACTTTGAATATCTTCCTGTTTGCAAACTTTGTTTTCCTTGATTTCAAATAACGAAAAAGCTTCCAAAATTAAATTTTTGGATATGTGACTCTTTGAATATTTTGACCAAATATTTCTAACTGATTTTGAACAAAATGCACCTGAAATTTAGAGAACTCTGTTCAAAGCTAATCCCATTGTGTAATAGAACATTTAGGCTGATTTAAAATTGTACTCTAAAAGCACACATAACCATATTCCAATTGCTGATGGGTAGCAAAGAGGAAAAGCATGTATTGTCAGATTGACCTTTTTTAGGTATTCATCAACAGATTCATCACAAATATTTTATAGCTGTGAGTATATAAATAAAATTTGTAAATTTTGACAACTATGAATTCTATTTTGATTTGAAGAATATTGCAGCTTGTCTGCAGCAACATGGATGGAACTGGAGACTGTTATTCTAAGTAAAGTGTCTCAGGAATGGAAAAAACAAATACTACATGTTCTCAATTATAAGTGGGAGCTAAATGACAGGTCTATGTGGTCATAAAGTGGTGTAGTATACATTGAAAACTAAGGGGGCGGGGTAGAAGGGAGGTGAGGGACACAAACCTACCTGTCCAGTACAATGGAGTGATGGGTACACTAAAAGCCATGACGTCAGCATGATACTATTCATCCATGTAACATAAAACACTTGGATAGACAAATTGCCCAGGCCTGGTGTGCACCTGTAGTCCCAGCTACTAGGGAGGCTGAGGCAGGAGGATGGCTTGAACCCAGGAGTGTGACATTACTGTGAGCCATGACGATGCTACTGGACTCTAGCCCGGGCAACAGAGCAAGACCTGTCTCAAAAACAAACAAACAAACAAAACACTTGTACCTCCCAAATCTATTGACATTAAAAAAATAAACATATATATATTTTAAAAAAAGAATATCACAGCTTGATTAATGCAACCCAAATTGAGTGTTCATCGTAATCAACTTCAAGGTCATGTTCCATCAAAATTTGATTCATATTGTCTCTATGAAAATCTTCCCTGATACACATTGTATTTAAATTTATGACAGCATGCATCCACAACATATTATATATTTAACCTCTGGGAGAGAGAACTTCTAAAAGCTTAACTTTGATTCTATCTAAGAATTAGGATGAAAAACTTAAATTACTTTTTAATTTGAAACATCTGATGAAAGTTATTTGAATAAAATGTAGTTTTTCTTCTGCTAATGGAGCCAATACTTCCATATATTGCTTTAATTTTTGAAAATGACAAGTTAATTTAGAATAACAGTCATTTGATCAAATGAAAAACCTGCTTTACAAACTCATATGTAAATAAATCCTTTGTAGCTGCACTTGTTAGATTGTTATCTTTGGATAGAACTTTATTAAAATAACTACCAGATTTTGAAGGAAATGATGGTATTTCTTTGTAGATTAGAATTTGCTGGTTTTTACATGGTCAAAGATGATACTACAGTACCACATGCAGGTGGTAAACAACATTTTATGCCACTAGGCATTTCATTTCTTGAACTATGAAGATTTAGTACTTAATTTTTGAGCTCACTGTTTCTCTGAAAGTATTTATTGCAAAATTTAAAAAGTATAACAAAACAATAAAATAAATAAATGGCTGCAGATTTACATTCTAAAATGAATGACAAAACTGATATAACAAGAGAGCATGGGCTTGTTTCTATAATACTTAATAACCTCTATTTCCCTGTACATATTTTAAACATGCCTAAACTATGATTTTTCATATTTCCAATTGACTCTGCCAAACAGTGGCTTTTCAAAGGCCATGGCATGAGCCGTGTCACAACCAAGTGACTATCAAGGAAAGCAGGCTCAAACGATTCTCTCACCAGCACGAGAGTCCAGGAGGACCCAGCTGTCCCCAGCGCTGGCGAATGAGCACATGCCGTTTCATCAGTCCATTCCTTACACGCTGTCCTTGGAGGGGAGACTTCTGGAAACCGTCAGGAAAAGAGAAACAGACCGCTGGTTGCCTTTCAGATTTAACCTCTCATGCAGTGATTAGGCTATACAAAAGTAAAAGTTTATTTTCCTGTGAACAAAAGAAAGAAGGAAGGCTGGAAGGAAGGGAGGAATAGAGAGAGACAGAAAGAGACAGAGTGGCCATGACGCACACAGGGAGGAGAGAAATGCCTGGTGCTAAGGAAAGTTGCCTAGTCTTTTTAAAGGGTAGAAATGGCTTTTTTTTTTTTTTTTGTCTGCTTCAGGAGACTTACAACAAAAGCGGCTGTGACGCTGCTGTGTTGGCTTTTCTATTTCTCACGTAGCCAACTGGTAGCAGACATTAGTTTCTCTTTCTTCTTGATACCGTGTTTCCCCGAAAATAAGGCACGGTCTTATATTTATTTTTCCTCAAGAAGACACCCAGGGCTTATTTTCAGGGGATGTGTTATTTTCCTCTCAAAGCCTCGGCTTGCAGCACGCACGGCATGGCCGGGACCTGACAGGGGGAGCCGGCCTTGTTGTGGGGCTGCCCGCACCTTTCTGGTCACCTCTGGGACAGTAGCTGTCACGATGGGGCAGATGAGAAGGGCTGCTCGTCTTCTTTCCCGCTCCATGACGACACGCACGGGTTGTGCAGAAGCGCTGCGCAGCCGCGCCCGTCACTGGGTCTGATTTTCGGGGTGGGGCTTCTATTGCGCACATGCTTAGAAACCCTGCCAGGGCTTATTTTTTTGGGTAGGTCTTATTTTCGGGGAAACACAGTAGTAGCAGGCACCTAGCACTGCCTCTTCCTACTGTCCGCTCAGGAACTTTCTCAAGACTGAGAAAGAACTCAGAGATAACAAGTTAGGCCACACGTGTTTTAATTACACAAAGGGTAGTTGTGTTGTGAGTTCCTCTGACTCCCGGTTCGATGGTTTACTTCCTCTGTTAGATAGGTTATTAGCAAGACCACCTTTCAACCTGTGTCCTGCCTCCCAGCTCTAAGTCCCCCTTTCCTTGACACATCTGTGCCGCTGAAGTTGGCCCTGAGAACTTCGCTGCTTTTCGAGCTGTCGCAACGCTAGGTCCTGTCAGTGGAGGCGCTGGTGGGCCACTGTGCAGCGAGCCTGGTGGCGCACTCCCTGTCACAGGCAGGGCACTCAGTGTGGGGCCGGCACCCCCATGGGCCATCTCCAGCCATGTTCTCCTGCAGAGGGCATTTCTGCAGACCTAAGGGCTGCCACCTCAGTCTACTGTGTCCCTGCCCGGAGTTTCGCCTCTCTAGACCAGCCCCAGCCAGCCCACGCGCTCCAGCGCTGGCACGCAACTCCTGTGGGCAGCTCTGCGCGAGCCCTTGCCAGTGGCAGCTTCGTGTTCCTGTGCCAGCCGCATCGTGTGCAGGAAGGTCTGAGTCTCAACTCGCAGTGTGTCTGTGTGTGTGTGTGTGTGTGTGTGTGTGTGTGTGTGTGTGTGTGTGTCGGGAATAGGCCTCCTGAGACCTCAGTCCTTTTCTTGTCCACTCTCACTCAGCCAAGAGGTAGCAGCTACCCTTCTTCACATGCTACTTCTGCTCCCCTTTCCCTAAATAATAATTCTTTCTATTAAGTTCCCCTCTGTTCAAATAACTGATGTGGCTTTGTCTCCCGAGTGGACCCTGACTGATAAAGTGCACATGTGTCCATGTGCTCACAGGGGTGACTGTGGCAGAGCCTTGAAGTACAAAGTAAAGATCTACCAACCCCTCCTCCTGTACTTATTAATAAAATTACTTCATTAAAAACATAAAGCCTGGCTGGGCGCGGTAGCTCACACCTGTATTCCTAGCACTCTGGGAGGCCGACTCGGGTGGATTGCTGGAGGTCAGGAGTTTGAAATGAGCCTGAGCAAGAGCGAGACCCTGTCTCTACTATAAATAGAAAGAAATTAATTGGCCAACTAATATATAGGAAAAATTAGCCAGGCATGGTGGCGCATGCCTGTAGTCCCAGCTACTCGAGAGGCTGAGGCAGCAGGATCACTTGAGCCCAGGAGTTTGAGGTTGCTGTGAGCTAGCCTGATGCCACGGCACTCACTCTAGCCTGGGCAACAAAGTGAGACTCTGTCTCAAAAAAAAAAAAAAGAAAAGAAAAGCCTGTGACAAATGCTGAACCAGGCAGGACATGAGAGCAGTGTGCATAATTGGGACTGTCAGAGACAAAGCAAGTTGTGTGGTCGTCCTGCTGATATCTCATATTCCAAGAGAATGTGAGGATTATATGTCCTATTTAACCTTCCTCTCTGCATTACATCTAGTCAAAGCACCCCAAAAAGGAATGGATATATTTAGAAGACAAATACATCTCCCTAACTGCCACCCAAATGCTTGTCATTTAATACTTCCAGGTTATACCTTTGGAATTAATGGAGAGAGTGACAATGCACTCACTAAGCACTTTGGTGGCAGTTCCCAGAAGGTATCATGCCAGAAATACTTGTTTGTCTTACTAGTTCCTTCAAGTACAAAATCTGGCGAACTAGTTACCCTAATGCTTTTCAAATTGAGGCCCACTGGGCGGTGCACATTCCTTGGCCAGCAAGCGTCCCACCACGTTTCTCTCTCACAGCATGCTCCCACTTTGGCCACGGTCTGAGCACTTTCATGCAAGCATGTTTTGGATTATCTACATGACCACTTGGCAGTCAAATTCTCAACTTGGCCTATAAAAACTGTGGACTCTCAGCACAAATGAATTCATCTACTTTCCTCCTCCTCATTAAAAGACTTAAACACTAATAGGGTTTCCAACCTCTCAAGGCCATGTCTCTAGGATGACCCTAGCCCCTTCAAAGTAGCTGCCTGAAAAAACTCAAGGCTACCAAAAGAATTCACATGTAGACAATGCCTGGCAATAGGCCCAACCTCTCTTTCTTAGAGCATTTACTAAAAAGAGCTTACCATTGTAAATCCTTCCTCTGTCCCTTTGAGATATGTATCTCCTACAATCCTGGAGTCCCTTTCTCAAGAACCTGAAAGCTGTTCCTTTGGAATGTAGTCACCAGAAAGACGGGATCTCAGTCTCCCAGTCTCTGTGGGAGGATGGAATCCTGACTTCGATAACTACACCACTGGCCTTGTCACAGTTATGCTGACCAACCCTTGGCAATTTTTCACTTCCCTGACTCTGCCTGTCCCCTTATTAATGTCCCCATTCACCCCTCACCCTTCCTCATTCTCCCTTTAAAAAGCCCAATCACCTCTGCACAAATCAAAGTGGCATTCCATATTGCAATGGTGTGTTACTGATTAAAATCTGTCCTGATCACTGTAACTAGTGTCTGGCTTTGTTTATATTTGACATACGTATTCCCAAGTATTGGTGAAGAACTGTGTAAGATGAGGTATGGGGCATGAATACCGAGGTGAAGCTGGGAACGGTTCCCCAGACTCTGAATCATAGAGTCTGGAGCCTTCTCAGCAGGGACCTGTGGCCTCACTGCGCCGGTGGGTGAGGCCCCTGCATCCTGCCTGCCTCTGCCTCATTTCATCTTTCCTCATTTCGCATCACTGCCTGTGACGGCAGCCTCCTAAAATATCCTCTCCATAATGCAGCCATAGGGACCTTTCTAAAACACAGACATGATTATGTTCCTCCCCACTTAACATCCTGGGGGGGTCCCCACCGTCCACAAGAGAAAAAGAAAACCCACTACGATAGTTAATTTTATGTGTCACCTTGGCTGGGCCATTGAACCCAGACAACAGTCTAGATGTTGCTGTGAAGGTATTTTTTGGAGGTGATGAACATTTAAATCAACAGACTTTGAGTAAGGCAGACTCCACTCCATGGCGTGGGAGGGCCTCATACAATCCACTGAAGGACTTCAGAGCAAAGTTCTGAGGTGTGCAACCAGGCAATGAGTAATGCTCAGCCCTGAAAAGAAATGAACTATCAAGCCATGAAAAGAATTAGAGAAGCTTTAAATTCATATTACTAAGGCAAAGACCGCAGTCTGAAAAGACTATATGATGCACGATTCCAGCCATATGATGTTCTTGAAAAGGCAACACTATGGAGACAGGAAAAGGACTGAGGGTTACCAGGGATGGGCAGTGCAGTAATGACGAGGGGAACACAGAGGGTTCTAGGACAGTGAATCTATTCTGTGTGATAATGCAATGGTGGATACCTGTCAACATATGTTTGTCCAAATCCACAGAATGTACAACCCCAAGAGTGAACTCTACTGTAAACTATGGACATTGGGTAGGAAATGATGTGTCAGTGTAGGCTCATAAATTGTAACTAATGTTCCACTCTGGTGGGGATACTGATAACAGGGAACGCTGTGCATGTGTGGGGTCAGGGGTTATGTGGGAAATCTCTGTACCTTCTGCTGAATAGTGTTGTGAGCCTAAAACACCTCTAAACATAACATCTATTTAAAAAAAAAAAGCAACTGAGTCTCTGAGGAAGAAAGAATTGTCTCTGGATGGTCTGTAAACTTGAGCTACAACATAGCTCTTCCCTGGGTCTCCAGCCCACCAGCCTGCCCTGCAGAGCTTGGACTTGCCCACAATCACATAAGCCAACTCATTAAAAGGAATGTTTATCTCTCTTCTTTCTCTCTGTACACACACACACACACACATCATATCAGCTTTATTTCTGGAGAACCTTGACTAATGCTCCAGCGTCAGAGCCTGTGAGGCCTTTGTGACATGGCCCTGGGACCTCCCAGATGCCCCCTGTGGTGCAGACCTCCTGGCTCTCTGTTCTGCCTGAACTGGCTGAGATACTCGTCCCGTGGTGCAGTCTCCAAGCTCCACACACTCACACGCATGTGCTCTCCTGCCTGGAACACTGGTACTTGTGACCCACACCCTCAGAGAGCAGTCAAGAATGGGTGAGGGACCTCTGCCCACCACACATCTGCTGGGAGACTTTTAATGGGAAAACAGCAGAGCCCTGAGCACATTCTTGACTTGTTTAGCTGGCCATGTCCCCACCTAGAAGGTGCAAGGAGCAAGCGGCAACCAAACTCTGGATCTAGGCCTGACCAACCAGGAGAAATTGGCGACTACGAGAAAGTGACACCGGGTTTCAGACAGGTAGAGCAGCAAAGTCTGGGCATAGTCAGCACTGACTCCTAAGCCACTACAAATGCACGTTTCCAAAACACACAGGAAAGATGGGGTGGATCCTGCACCCAGCCTACTGAGGGAAAAATCTCTGACGAGTGACCCTAGGATGGCCCATGGTTCTCACCTCCACCCTACACTGACATCAAGCTGCTGGCTGAGCTCTTCCCACCATGGGATTCTGACTTAATTGATTTGGGTGCAGACTGGGCATGGGATTTTTTAAAAGCAGAAGCATCAAACACTACCTGGGAGAGAACCAGGAGAGCTTCCCAAAGGAGGCATTATTTGAGCTGAATTTTGAAAGAGAAGGGTGCCGGGTGCCCCCAGTGTATATGTAGGACATGGAGGGAGGGACAGCAAATGGCTTCCCAGGGCTCCAATGGAAAGAAGATGGAGTCAAGACTGTAAGAGGCTTATACTCCTTGATTGATAGTTTGGATTGCCCTTTGGGATAAGAGGATGTTCTGAAGGATTCTGAGCTGGATGTGACATCGTCAGGTTTGCAATGATGGTGAAGGCGTCAGCATGGAGAGTAGGCAGGCAATGTCAGGGGAAGGGGAGAAACAGGGAGAGTCTCTCCCAAGCAATGGAGGGTGGAGGGGAGGGACAGTGGAGAATTAGTGACAGGACTTTAGATCATTTAGTTTTAGAGCTGGGAAGGTGCACACCCCAGTTTTCTAAGAAATGTCCAGCAGTAGTACAAAGACTGGGAATGTTTGCAGCTCAGAAGACAGATTAGGCATTTGGATGTGCTCAGGAAAAGTTGGGACTTGAACCCATGGTTATAGCTGAGGTCATTCAAGAAGAGCATAGTACAGCATGAAAGGCAGAGAGCTTGGCAGGGAAACAAGGGCGAGTCTGACATGCCAGGGCAGGTGAGGAAGGGGGACATGGCGAGGAGGGAAAGGGAGCAGGAGAGAAGGGTCCTTTGCAAACCTTGCAAGGCAGGTATCCAAAGGGCTGGAGTTTGCCAGCACATACAATGACATAAGACCCTGCGTGTATTTTCCGGCTGTGGCAAGCAGAAGGTTACTGGTGACCCACCAGAGCCGTTCCAGGGGGCGCTGCAATGGAAGTCAGCCTGCAGCAGAGTGAGAGGAAGCATAAGGTGAAAAAAGAAACTTGACTGAGGCCGGGCGCGGTGGCTCACGCCTGTAATCCTAGCACTCTGGGAGGCCGAGGCGGGCGGATTGCTCAAGGTCAGGAGTTCAAAACCAGCCTGAGCGAGACCCCGTCTCTACCATAAAAATAGAAAGAAATTAATTGGCCAACTAATATATATAATATAAAAATCAGCCGGGCATGGTGGCGCATGCCTGTAGTCCCAGCTACTCGGGAGGCTGAGGCAGCAGGATCGCTTGAGCCCAGGAGTTTGAGGTTGCTGTGAGCTAGGCTGACGCCACGGCACTCACTCTAGCCTAGGCAAGAAAGCGAGACTCTGTCTCAAAAAAAAACAAAAACAAAAAACAAACAAAAAAAAAAAGAAACTTGACTGAGAATGGAAGGAGGAAAGGCCGGGGCAGCTACCTACTGGACATAAGGAGGAAAGGAAGTGTGGTTGTTATTTTTAATATGGGAGGGATTGAGCATATTTATGAGATCAGAATAAGAAGGTGACTCCAAAAGAGTAGAAGAGATCAAAGACAGGAGAGAAGGCCTGGAAGCATGTCGTGGAGGAGGTCTGCTTCTCTCCAGGCAGTGGAAGGATAGAGTGGTAGGCCCAGCAGAGGGGACCGTGGCCACTCCTCCATGAGCAGCAGGAGAGAAGGCCCGAGGAGCACATGTGTTGCAGGCGGACACTCCCACTCTGTGCTGCTGGCCACCCCTCAGGACCTGGGGTGAGCCCTCCCCCAGCTCTAAAACTAAATGACGGAAGGTCCTGTTAACACAGGATCTGAAACACATGGTTCTAGGGTTTCCTCTTTCCTCTTGCTCGTGGAGGAGTGGTCACTGTCCTCTCTCCTGGACCTACCATTTGTTTTCTCTCCCCTTCACCATTCCTACCCTGAGACCATCAGAACTATCCCAGTCACTCCATTCACATTCCCTACAGAAGGGTCAGGCCTGAGGTTCCTTCAAGCTCTTTTCAGAGGTAAGAACCCTCTGAAAAGTGAAGGTCCAGCATGCACCGGCGGTGGCAAAGACGACTTGCCAAAATTGCTCTGCAACGCTCCACACCCGAGTGTCTTTGTCCACCTCTGATTCCAGCTTAGCTGTCCAGTTCTCCTCTGGAAGCAGAAAAGCGCGGACTCTGAAGCCAGAGGCAGGCGAGCTCGAGCTGCAGCCTGGCTCTTTGAACCTCCACACAGACAGCACTGCTTCCGAATGTGCTGGGTTGGCAGTGGCACCTTGGCGTGCTTGCGCCCAGCAGGGGCAGGCTGTGGGATGGCATCGCTGTCCCTGAGAAACAGAGCCCACTTCAGGACTAGACTTTCCCGTCCTTGGAGTGTGATCGTGCCGGAAAGTCTTTTGAAAATCACTCAGGCATGGCTTTTAGCTCACATTTTAAATATTTTTTCAGTACTTAAAAATAAATTTTTTTAGCCGGGCGCGGTGGCTCACGCCTGTAATCCTAGCACTCTGGGAGGCTGAGGCAGGTGGATTGCTCGAGGTCAGGAGTTCGAAACCAGCCTGAGCAAGAGCGAGACCCCGTCTCTACTATAAATAAAAAGAAATTAATTGGCCAACTAATATATATAGAGAAAATTAGCCGGGCATGGTGGCGCATGCCTGTAGTCCCAGCTACTCAGGAGGCTGAGGCAGGAGGATCGCTTGAGCCCAGGAGTTTGAGGTTGCTGTGAGCTAGGCTGACGCCACGGCACTCACTCTAGCCTGGGCAACAAGCGAGACTCTGTCTCAAAAAAAAAAAAATAATAATAATAATAATTTTTAAGGATGTCTAAAGTCCTTGTTAAGTATTTTCAAAAGGTATGGGATGATTAGATATTTGCATAATTTTTCTTTTTAAAAAGGCAAGTGTTCCAAATGTGCTGACATTTTCTGTGATTACGTGGCTGTTGGTAGTAGGACACCTAGCAAGTATTTTTGAAAAACCATAATTGATTGCCCTTGTAGGAGGAGGTGCATCTTACTCACAAATAAGAAAAAAAATGCTTTTTTAGAAGGTGGAGTGATCATTTTGAAAACATCCATTTGGAAGTTTTTCTATCATTAAATAATCTTATTGCTAAAAAAGTGATGTCAAAATTGTCATTTTGACACTTTAAAAATTTGGAAATGTAATTTTATAACCTTTGCAAACTCTTTGAAAAAACAAACACTTGGTAGGTTTCAAACAGTTAAAAAATATAAATAAATATACAACATTTTAAAACTTAGCTTGAAGCAATAATTTATATTCACAATGATAAATGAAGCTTTACTAGCTAGATTTTAACCAGTCACCTTTGCATATAATTAGCCCATGGATTGATAATCAAATATCGAGGTTCAGTTAGCCTCAATGTCTTTATCTTGTTTAAATTAACCCATCTTCCTGAGAAATCTTCCCCTTGTGATAGCTCATTAATTCAAGTTTAGAAATAACCAGAACTTAAAACTAGATCCTCAAATTACTGTATTCCTAAGCATTAAACCAAGATTTAAAATAAAAAACAAGACTCAAGATTCAAGATAAACGTATACACAATTATACTGCTCTTATTAAATTGTTATACATTTTTGTGATTATCGAAATGTATGCTTTTAATAAAAAGTTTTTGTTTCTCATCCTTTTGAATTCTACTTATATGTCTTGCAACCTTCATAATATATCAGTATTAAGTACATTACCACATATAATTTAATAAAGATAAATTAGGAATTGGTGCTCAAAACTTGTATTGATGGGTGGCTTTGGGAACCTTTAATCTCTGGTTTTCCTTATAGTTAATTTTCAAAGTAAAGCCACAGTTTTAAAATTGCTCTTACACACACACACCAAACATGAACACTACCCATAATAACCCAACAAAAACATTCTCCTATTGGGTGTAGACTTCCATAGCTGTCCTCAGAGGATGGAGGCAGATGTGAAGCGCCCACCAAGCTAGAGTGGTGTGGCGGTGGTAGTCACAGGACTACTAATGGTAGAGGCAGTGATAGTGGTGGTGGCAGGGGCAGTGATAGTGGTGGTAGCAGCAGGAGTGAGAGTGCAGTGGTAGTGTAGTGTACTAGTAGTGTTGTACAGTGGTGGTGTAGTGCAGTGGTAGTGCAGAGGTAGTGCAGTGGTGGTGTAGTGTACTACTTGTATACTACAGTAGTGGTGTAGTACAGTGGTAGTGTAGAGGCAGTACAGTGGTGGTGTAGTGCAGAGGTAATGTAGATACAGTGCAGTGGTGGTATAGTGCAGTCATTGTGCAGAGACAGTGCAGTGGTGGTGTAGTGCAGTGGTAGTGCAGAGGTAGTGCAGTGGTGGTGTAGTGTGGTGGTAATGTACAGACAGTGCAGTGGTGGTGTAGTAGAGAGGTAATGTAGATGCACTGCAGTGGTGGCATAGTGCAGTCGTTGTGCAGAGACAGTGCAGTAGTGGTGTAGTGCAGTGGTTGTGCAGAGGCAGTGCAGTGATAGTGTGGAGTACTAGTATATAGTGCAGTATTAGAGTATGCAGTGGTAGTGCAGAGGCAGTGCAGTGATAGTGTGGAGTACTAGTATATAGTGTAGTATTAGAGTATGCAGTGGTAGTGCAGAGGCAGTGCAGTGCAGTGGTTGTGCAGAGGCAGTGCAGTGATAGTGTGGAGTACTAGTATATAGTGCAGTATTAGAGTATGCAGTGGTAGTGCAGAGGCAGTGCAGTGATAGTGTGGAGTACTAGTATATAGTGTAGTATTAGAGTATGCAGTGGTAGTGCAGAGGCAGTGCAGTGCAGTGGTTGTGCAGAGGCAGTGCAGTGATAGTGTGGAGTACTAGTATATAGTGCAGTATTAGAGTATGCAGTGGTAGTGTGGAGTCAGTGCAGTAGTGGTGTAGTGCAGTGGTTGTGCAGAGGCAGTGCAGTGATAGTGTGGAGTACTAGTATATAGTGCAGTATTAGAGTATGCAGTGGTAGTGCAGAGGCAGTGCAGTGACAGTGTGGAGTACTAGTATATAGTGCAGTATTAGAGTATGCAGTGGTAGTGCAGAGGCAGTGCAGTGATAGTGTAGGGTACTAGTAGTATATTGTAGTATTAGAGTATGCAGTGGTAGTGCAGAGGCAGTGCAGTGATAGTGTAGGGTACTAGTAGTATATTGTAGTATTAGAGTATGCAGTGGTTGTGCAGAGGCAGTGCAGTGACAGTGTGGAGTACTAGTATATAGTGCAGTATTAGAGTATGCACTGGTAGTGCAGAGGCAGTACAGTGGTGGTGTAGTGCTAGTAAAATGCCAGGACCGAGAAGGACGCTGTGCTAGTGTCCAGGCTGTGCAGTCAGTGGAGGCGTAGTGCATTGATAATGCAGAGGCAGTGCAGTGGTGTCGTAGTGCCAGTACACGGACAGTGCTGAAGAAGAGCAGTGGTGGTGCAGTGCTACTACAGTGGCAGTAATGAGGAAGAGCAGTGGTGGTGCAGTGCTACTACAGTGGCAGTAATGAGGAAGAGCAGTGGTGGTGCAGTGCTACTACAGTGGCAGTAATGAGGAAGAGCAGTGGTGGTGCAGGGCAGGTACAGGGGCAGTACTGAGGAGGAGGCAGTAGTGGTGCGGTGCTAGCACAGCAGCAGTACTGAAGAGACGGAGTGCTCGTGCACTGCTAGCACAGTGGCAGTACTGAGGAGGGGCAGTGGTGGTGCAGTGCAGTGGTGGTCTAGTGCCCTAGTGGTGTAGTATTAGCACAGTACTAGCAATACTGAGGACGATGCAGCGGTGGTATATTACAAGTACACTGGCACTACTCAGGAAGATGCAGTGGCTTTGAAGTGCGGTAGTAGGGAAGTGCGGTGCTTGTGCAGTGCTAGTACAGTGCCGGGCCTGAGGAGGACGTGTGGTAGTGTAGTAACAAGGAGCAGCAGTGGCATTGTACTGCTAGTAGACTGGCAGAACTAAGGAGGAGCAGAGGTCGTGTAGTGCTAGTGCGGTGGCAGTGCTGAGGAGGAGCAGTGGTGGCGCAGTGCTAGTGGGGTGGCAGTGCTGAGAAGGAGCAGTCGTGTAGTGCTAGTGCGGTGGCAGTGCTGAGGGGAGCAGTCGTGTAGTGCTAGTGTGGTGGCAGTGCTGAGGAGGAGCAGTGGTGGTTTAGTGCTACTACAGTGGCAGTGCTGAGGAGGAGTAGTGGTGGTGTAGTGCTAGTGCGGTGGCAGCGCTGAGGAGCAGTAGTGGTGGTGTAGTGCTAGTGCGGTGGCAGTGCTGAGGAGGAGCAGTGGTGGTGTAGTGCTAGTGCGGTGGCAGTGCTGAGGAGGAGCAGTCGTGTAGTGCTAGTGCGGTGGCAGCGCTGAGGAGGAGCAGTATCGTGTAGTGCTAGTGCGGTGGCAGTGCTGAGGAGGAACAGTGGTGGTGTAGTGCTAGTACGGTGGCAGCGCTGAGGAGGATCAGTGTCGTGTAGTGCTAGTGCGGTGGCAGTGCTGAGGAGAAGCAGTGGTGGTGTAGTGCTAGTACGAAGGCAGTGCTGAGGAGGAGCAGTGGTGGTGTAGTGCTAGTACGGTGGCAGCGCTGAGGAAGAGCAGTGGTGGCGTAGTGCTAGTATGGTGGCAGTGCTGAGGAGGAGCAGTGGTGGTGTAGTGCTAGTACGAAGGCAGTGCTGAGGAGGAGCAGTGGTGGTGTAGTGCTAGTACGGTGGCAGCGCTGAGGAAGAGCAGTGGTGGCGTAGTGCTAGTATGGTGGCAGCGCTGAGGAGGAGCAGTGGTGGTGTAGTGCTAGTACGCTGGCAGCGCTGAGGAGGAGCAGTGGTGGTGTAGTGCTAGTGCGGTGGCAGCGCTGAGGAGGAGCAGTGGTGGTGTAGTGCTAGTGAGGTGGCAGTGCTGAGGAGGAGTAGTGGTGGTGTAGTGCTAGTATGGTGGCAGTGCTGAGGAGGAGTAGTGGTGATGTAGTGCTAGTGCGGTGGCAGTGCTGAGGAGGAGCAGTGGTGGTGTAGTGCTAGTATGGTGGCAGTGCTGAGGAGCAGTGGTGGTGTAGTGCTAGTGCGGTGGCAGTGCTGAGGAGGAGCAGTGGTGGTGTAGTGCTAGTATGGTGGCAGTGCTGAGGAGGAGCAGTGGTGGTGTAGTGCTAGTGCGGTGGCAGTGCTGAGGAGGAGTAGTGGTGGTGTAGTGCTAGTGAGGTGGCAGTGCTGAGGAGGAGTAGTGGTGGTGTAGTGCTAGTATGGTGGCAGTGCTGAGGAGGAGCAGTGGTGGTGTAGTGCTAGTGCGGTGGCAGTGCTGAGGAGGAGCAGTGGTGGTGTAGTGCTTGTATGGTGGCAGTGCTGAGGAGGGGCAGTGGTGGTGTAGTGCTAGTGCGGTGGCAGTGCTGAGGAGGAGCAGTGGTGGTGTAGTGCTAGTGAGGTGGCAGTGCTGAGGAGGAGCAGTGGTGGTGTAGTGCTAGTGAGGTGGCAGTGCTGAGGAGGAGCAGTGGTGGTGTAGTGCTTGTATGGTGGCAGTGCTGAGGAGGGGCAGTGGTGGTGTAGTGCTAGTGCGGTGGCAGTGCTGAGGAGGAGCAGTGGTGGTGTAGTGCTAGTGCGGTGGCAGTGCTGAGGAGGAGTAGTGGTGGTGTAGTGCTAGTGCGGTGGCAGTGCTGAGGAGGAGCAGTGGTGGTGTAGTGCTAGTACCGTGGCAGTGCTGAGGAGGAGCAGTGGTGGTGTAGTGCTAGTACCGTGGCAGTGCTGAGGAGGAGCAGTGGTGGTGTAGTGCTAGTGCGGTGGCAGTGCTGAGGAGGAGCAGTGGTGGTGTAGTGCTAGTATGGTGGCAGTGCTGAGGAGGAGTAGTGGTGGTGTAGTGCTAGTATGGTGGCAGTGCTGAGGAGGAGCAGTGGTGGTGTAGTGCTAGTATGGTGGCAGTGCTGAGGAGGAGCAGTGGTGGTGTAGTGCTAGTGCGGTGGCAGTGCTGAGGAGGAGTAGTGGTGGTGTAGTGCTAGTGCGGTGGCAGCGCTGAGGAGGAGCAGTGGTGGTGTAGTGCTAGTGCGGTGGCAGCGCTGAGGAGGAGTAGTGGTGGTTTAGTGTTAGTACGATGGCAGTGCTGAGGAGGAGCAGTGTCGTGTAGTGCTAGTACGGAGGCAGTGCTGAGGAGGAGCAGTCGTGTAGTGCTAGTGCGGTGGCAGCGCTGAGGAGGAGCAGTATCGTGTAGTGCTAGTGTGGTGGCAGTGCTGAGGAGGAGCAGTGGTGGCGTAGTGCTAGTACGGTGGCAGTGCTGAGGAGGAGCAGTCGTGTAGTGCTAGTGCGGTGGCAGTGCTGAGGAGGAGCCGTATCGTGTAGTGCTAGTGCGGTGGCAGTGCTGAGGAGGAGCAGTGGTGGCGTAGTGCTAGTACGGTGGCAGTGCTGAGGAGGAGCAGTGTCGTGTAGTGCTAGTACGGAGGCAGTGCTGAGGAGGAGCAGTGGTGGCGTAGTGCTAGTACGGTGGCAGTGCTGAGGAGGAGCAGTGGTGGTGCGGCGCTATTACAGTCGTGGCACCGGGGAAGCTGCAGTGCCCGTGTGGTGGCAGTGGTCAGCAGGGTCAGGGCTAGAATTTGGTAGCCGCGGTGCGGAAGCCGTAGTCATGGCCCACCAGGGTCTTGGAGGCTCATGCCCCCTGGATCCCTGGCTGAGCCCTCCTTCTGGGACTCTGGGAGCAGAGAAGGGGTGGGGACAGAGATCCAAGGCAGGTGGCAGGAGAAGAAGGAGCGCTGCAGGTCTGAGGGCCGCCCGCCTCGCCCCTGTAGGGGGCGACTGGCCGTTGCTGGGCGCCGACTGGCCGAGGCAGGGGGAGCAGGCTGGAGGGCGGCAGTGGGCGATGGTGACAGGATGGGGTAGTCTGGCGGAGGCTGTCCTTTCTCCAGGCCTGCAGTGGCGGGGCGGCCTAGGTCCCGCGCACCTCCCGCGGCCGCCCAGCTGCCCTCCTGTGTCCTCAGCTTTTCTTTTAAAGGAATGTCTTGCTTCGTTCCTGTCCCTCGCTGCGCTCGCTTGCAAACAAGCCTCCCGGTGCCCGCTTCCCCTGCCGCCTCGCTCCCAGCTCCTCACAGGCACCCACCCTCCGATGTTAGGCACGTTGAGAACGGGTGAGTGTCTCCTCGTGCGTCTCCACTGTGCTGCCTGCGCAGCTTCCTTCTCCTGCATAGACCCTCCTGGAGCGGCTGAGGGCCCAAGGTCCCTCTGGACCTGCCCGTCATCCTACCTGTGTTTGGCATCCCTGGCCGTCCTGGGCCGTCAGGCCGCGGGGTGTCCCCGCAGCTCCAGCTCCAGGCCAGGGCACGGCCGCCCGCGCCGCCCCAGCAGCCCGGCCTGGAGCGGCCACGCCGTGCCCCAGCAGCCCGGCCTGGAGCGGCCACGCCGTGCCCCAGCTGCCCGGCCTGGAGGCCGACACCGTGCCCCAGCAGCCCGGCCTGGAGCGGCCACGCCGTGCCCCAGCTGCCCGGCCTGGAGGCCGACACCGTGCCCCAGCAGCCCGGCCTGGAGCGGCCACGCCGTGCCCCAGCAGCCCGGCCTGGAGCGGCCACGCCGTGCCCCAGCAGCCCGGCCTGGAGCGGCCACGCCGTGTCCCAGCTGCCCGGCCTGGAGGCCGACGCCGTGCCCCAGCAGCCCGGCCTGGAGCGGCCATGCCGTGCCCCAGCTGCCCGGCCTGGAGCGGCCATGCCGTGCCCCAGCTGCCCGGCCTGGAGGCCGACGCCGTGCCCTGCTGCCCGGCCTCGCCCAGCCACACGCTCCCTCCAGGCCCGAGCCGCCAGCGGTGCCCCTGCTCTCCCTGCAGGCTCCCGGCCTCCTCCGCGCGGCGGCCGCGCTGTTTTCTACAGCTCCAAAGTTGTCAGTTCATCCAACATTTGATTAAAACCATTCACAGCTTTCCAGATGGTGCAGGGGTTCAGAGTCCCGAACCTGCCGTGAGGGGCCCTGGCCAGGTTGGGGCCCGCCGCGGCCTCCCACGGCCTCCCGCAGGAGGCGGCAGCTGGTCCGGCTCCGCTAGGAGGTCTTCATGCCGTCGCGAGCGCGAGGTGGCCTGCGACCGACCGGGGACCCCTGTCTGCCGGCTCCTTCAGCATGCGCCCCTTCAGGGCTAGCTTTCATTTTCTTTTCCCCAAAATATGTAAGGAAAGTTTTGCATCAGTGCCCTTTGAATAAATCCATCTGCCGGAGTGTGTGTGGGAGAGGGGAGTGGAGCTGGAGCTCACAGGCCTCCAGGGCTCCAAGGAGGAAGAGGATGCCGAGCACTTGAAAGCCGAAGGCTTGAGGCTTGCTCTTGAGGCAGGCCCTGGACGTTTTCTGTGAGGTCTGAGGGCAGAAATGTAATTGTTCCAGGCCTTGTTTGTTCACATGTAGAAAGAAAACTAGTTCATGCTAATTTAAAAAAAAATTTTTAGCAAGGGCTCACTATGTTGCCCAAGCTGGACTTGAACTCCTGGCCTCAAGTGATCCTTCCACCTCAGCCTCCTGAATAGCTAGGACTGTAGGTGCACACCACCACCCCCAGCTTGATGCCAATTTATGTAAATGGCTGGAGATCAAACCTTTCGCCATTGCAGTGTATCTGTGGCATTGCAGAACTGTGGCATGGGCACCTCTGCTGTGTTTGTGTGATGTTGGAATGAAGGCCTTTCTAGATTTATTGGGAGAGGTTTGTGTATGAAGTCCCAACTCTCTCAAAAGCTTTAATGTACAAATGGGACTGGAGCACCAGGAAGAATGGGGGAGTCACCCTGTGATCTCATTCCAGTATCAGCCTAACCATCGGTGAGAGCTGGGACATATCCTGGAGGCACGTGTGTGTGTGTGTGTTTGTGTGTCCTTGCCATGGGGCCAATGATGATGGGAATTAACATGCTCCTGACCAGCACCTGGACGCTGGACAGGAATGGGAGTGAGGAATTGAGATGAAGGCAGGCATGGGGAAGCAGGAGCAGCCAGAAGTAGGCCATCACAAGGAATTGAGAGCAGTTAAAATATAGAGTTGAGATGGATGTGGTGCTCCGGTTCATTCCTTTGCCTGTCCAGACACTGTGATCAAACACACACACACACACACACACACACACACACACACACACACACCCCTGTTGGGGGCTGATTCTGGTGTGATGCCGTATACTAATCACTCACTACAGCCTGTAATGTACGTGTGCTGCCTGACGCAGCGGTAGTCGGCATTTTCTTCAGACACGGTTGCTGCCCTGTGACTTGATAAGAGGCCTGAGTCGTTGCTCATAAGCAAATGCTCCCAACTCCCACACGGAGGGCCCCGTGGTGGGAGTCTGGAGGCCATGAGAACAAGAACGAGAAGAACTCTCCCAGGAACTGGCCCCCGATTGATGGTTGGTAGTCAATGACGGGTAAGACTCCCCTTGGAGGGGGGCGACCTGAAACAGGCACAACCGTGGGGGCCAGGAAGGAGCCGCCACCTGGGATTGAGACCAAGAACCACCTCAAATGGCTGCATTGTTTTATGTTGCCTATCTCGGCCTTGGCTTTTGAGCTCTGTCCAGCACCTTAACTTTAGTAACCGTTAGAGGTCTGAGAGCATGGGAAACTGTTCCCTTTTGATACAACTCCGGAACTGGCTGATATCGCTGCTATGCTCAGATGCTCACCTACAAGGAACTAACCTTGGGTCTGGGGGGTATAAAAATAAAGCGACCGGTGCATTGGTCACTCGAGTCATTGTCATGTCCATGTGTGTCTGTGTCGTTATTTTATGTTCTGTGTCATCCCCCGTCCTGTAATCGGCCACGACTCACACCAGTGCAGGTTATGCCTGCCTCCCCTGTCCAGCCACTGTGATCAAACACACACACACACACACACACACCAGTGCAGGTTATGTCTGCCTCACCTGGATGGCAAAGAGCTCACTGTCAGGTGGGGTCAAATCCAAATTTTATTTGTGTCTCTGCCATTTCCATTTACCGGCTTCTCTCCCTCCTTGGATCTCTTTTGTTGGTGCCACCCCTTGGTAGGCCCGATGCCTCCAAGTTTGACTATCCCTTCCTGGCTCCTAAACTTTTGTTTCCCTCAAGTGCACGGTGAGAGTGAGTATGACCCCAGTGCTCAGTGTGCGTGGCTGATCGCCCAAGTGCATCCACAGACCCCAGCTGGAGACCCCCGGCTCACTGCGGGAGGAACTTTGGGCTGGGAGTGGGAGGGAGTGACAGGAACAACCTTAATTCTCACTCTGGCTGGACATTTCAAGCATAGTCTGGAGAACTTCTGTAAAACTAATGGTGAAACATTTTCATTTTTGTGTCTGCTCTTTCCTATTCCCTAGAGCCATGTTAGATTTAATCCCTAAGACTTATTTTTTGTTGTTTTTCTGTTTCCCTCCCACTAGCATGCCTTCCTGGCATGGACACATTTCCTAGACCAGTGGTTCTTACTTGGGGTGGGGGTGGGGGGTGATTGTGCCCAGCCAAGAGGACATTTGGCAATGTCTGGAGACATTTTGTTGTTATAATTGAGGGAGATGCTATTGGCATCTAGAGGCCCTGGGAGACTGCTAAACACACTGCATCACACAGGAATGTCCCCAAAACAAAGAATTGTCTGGCCCTAAGTGTCAACAATGCTGCAGCTGAGAAACTGGGCTAGACAATTCAATAAAACTCCTTTTCATATAGGAATCTCCATATTTTCAGTGTGAACATGAGGTTGCTCTTTGAGAAATTAAGAGGGCAATGTTCACAATTGGTGTTGCTGTTTTCCGTCACCAGGCATTTTGTTTAAACAGAGAGTTTCTAGTCATTTCCCACTGAAATGAACACACGTGGCTGGCACAGTACTTTCTTAGAACTACTGACAGACTCTTTGGGGAAAAGGCGTGTTTTCATAATTAGTGTTCACACAGTGACGAAAAGGAAAATAAAAGAAACAGCGGAAGAGTAGACAAGGAGACATAACTCGACTATCTTAAAATGTACTTAGAATTACACTCCTGTAAGTATAATTTTTGAATTTTAATATTGCTTTTGATTTGTTTCTTTTTAATTTTTTCTGCTAAATCCCTCCCTGATATCAATTTCAATATGTCCATACTCTTGCACCCAGACTTGCTTCTGCCCGTGACTCCTGCCTCCAGCTTGAGCACAAGGCAGCCCAACCAGCTGGGCTCCTCCTCACCTCACCTCTGGCTGTCGGGCTGGCCTCTGACATTCACTGCTTTCGGCTTCATCCCCACCATCGCCTGGGTTCACAGTCGCACGATGGATGGTTTCTATGCTATTATTTTAATTGCTTCTTAACTGGTCTCTGGAAGACCAACCTGATCCTTCCTTCCTTCTCATAAACCCACACTACGGACAGAATAGTCTTTGTAAATAAAAATCTGTTCATGAAATGGAGACTTTAAATATGAGTAGCTTCAATTTACTTATATATGTCTTTACAAAATTCCTTAGTCCAGAAAAACCCTTCCCTGATGCAGTAAGTGAGGCCCAAACACATCCTACCAGGTGACATGCAGGACGATGTCACTGAGATTAATGATCTGCCTGCCTGGGTCACAAGGGCTCTTCGGCAAGTCACCCCAGCATTGCTGCTGCTGGGAGCTAACCCTGGCGGTTGCCTGCTCTGGGCTTGACTCCCATGGGATGACTCTGAGTGCTTTCGCTGGCAGGTCTCCCAGGATGAGCCCTAGTGGCTCCAGGAATCGTTTCTGAACATCAGCCTGATTGTTGACACTTGCAATTGGAGTATACTACCGGGACGCAGGGGACCACCCGCCACCTTTATCGTTGCCTAGCTTCTCCTCCCCTCTACATCTGCTTTCCTCTGTAGAAGTGAAAATATGCACGAGCAGGAGGACGAGCACCAACTGCCAAGCACATTCTATCTGAAGCCAAGTGATAACAGAAGAGGGTCCCTCTGGGTTTCCGGGCATTGCAGCATCAGGTTTTCCTGGCTTGGCCCCAGCTCACCATTCAAGGTTCATCTCCTGCCCCTGTGTTCTCTCTAAGCCCCTCCACACACGCACACACACCCCTCCAGACCTAATCCTTCCATTCCCAGGGGACCTTCCTTGCTCGCTGTTCTCTCAAGCCACCATGACGATCCCGATCTAAAAATGCTGTTTTTCTCTTTGTCCACTTGGAGATCTCTAAGATTTCCTGATCTCCTAGTCCCACTGTGAAGCCTCCAGATCATTCAACAAATGTTTCGATGAATACAGTCATCCCTCAGTATCAAGGGGAAGATTGGTTCAGGCCCCCCCTGGGTATCTGCAGGTGCTGCTCAAGTCCCTGATATAAAACACCATAGTATTCACATATAACCCACACACATCCCGCTGCATACTTTAAATCATCTTCAGATTACTTGTAACACCTGGAACAATGTAAATGCTATAACAAATAGTTGTTATACTGTATTATTTTAAATTTTATATTATTTTCCATTTTTGTACTGTTATTTTTTTCCCAAATATTTTCCACATGAGATTGGTTGAATCTGTGGAAGGACAGCTGTGTGTTGCTACTGACATGCAAATTAACAAAGGAGCACTGGGCCACCCGGAGGATCACAGTTCAGTGCAGAAGACAGAAGATTAAGCAGAAAGTCCCTACGAAGCTTAAGTTTGGGGCAGGGGCATTATTGGGGTGTTTGGGGACCTTGGAGTACCTCTGTGTGCTGGCATCTCTTCATCGGACCGTGGGCCACGTCTGCTCAGACGCTGTGTCTTCCATGTGGTGCGAGCACCAACACAGTGCAGGGCACACTGAATTACCTGAAATCATGAGCCTCAACATGCAGCGGGCCCTGAGTTATCATGTATGCCAGAAAAATGTAAAGAGGGGGAAAATGTTTTCAAGTTGTGGAAACCTTTGCAGAACAGGGCCGAACCCAGTGTTTTGCTCTTGGTAGGTCTTCAAGGAACACTGCCAGATGTTGTCTCAGACAGACCTGGAGGTGCTGTCCCTTGCTACAGAGATGGGAGAACCCAGGCACATGGTTACTGGGTCACAGAACAGACTGTCGGTGAGAGCCTTTATTTTCGGTAAAATTGTAGTTAGGATGGAAGTGTGGCTGCTCCTGGCTGGGTGTGTCCCCATGTTCCTGCTGTGACCCAGTTACTGGAGGTGTTTTTTTGTGGTTTTGCCAGGTTTTGGGGACAGCAACAAAATTCTGTCATTTCTCTTAGGCTTGTCTGATCATGAAGTAATGACTTTTGAAAAATAGCGTGAGGGTCTCGGATTCCTGCCCTCTGGACAGAGCTGGGAAACCCAGGAAAATGGCTTCCTCTCTGGGCCCTGTTTGTCTTCTATCTGGGAAAACTCTTAAAAATCAACCAGATAAAAAAGTATTTTTCAGATATACTGAGATTTGTAATGCGGTGAGAAAGATTTTGATTGGGAAATATAAATAATTTATTTCAAAGTCTCCTGATTCTTAACAATTTCTTAATGGATTTCATGCCCATGTATATCCCTTGGTCAGGGGGGCAGGGGAGAGAAAAGAAAAACCAAAATAATTTTTGTATTGATAGTTCTGTTTCTTCATCCTTGGCTAAATCCATCTTCCATCGCTGGTCATATTATTTGGATCGGAGGTAAGTTTCCTATAGGCCTTAGAGCACATTGGTGTTGTGCCATCAAGAGCTATACTCACTCAGGCACCTTCCTGAAATGCCAGTGATAACAATGGCTATTGGTCACCTTAAAATTCATGGCAGATAATTCCAAGTGCAAGAAAAATGTGTTACCAGATGTTAACTCGAATGCTACACACTCTCCTATACTCCTTTTGAATGTGATAATGGCAGGGTCAATAATGTGTATTTGGCTTCCATCAACCTAATAATAGCCTATTGCTCAAAGACATAAACATATAAAATATATTTGAAGCAAGCTTCAAAAATGTCAGCCCTACACATCTTGTCCAGTTCTCCTCTTTAAGAAAAACAAAGCCATAAAACCAATTATATAACTGGGCAGCTTTTCAGGATAAAAGTGTAACTCCCTTTGGCTTATAATATCTATTCTAACCACAGCCGTCATCTCAAAGGCCTAAATATTAGTTAACGGTCCTCTTAACTTACTTTTTAATTTCAAAGTCCATGGGAGTGCTTCTCTAGGCAGCTCCTCAAAACAGGGGGAAAAAAAACAATACTTCATCCAAAATAAATATAGAAATATTTGCCAACCTATTCTCTGTCATCTATCCAGTAATATTTGATCTGATGGAACAAGAGTACTTTGTGCTCAATTCTAAATGTCCTGATGAAGATTTTACATTTATCAGCATACAGAGACAGAAATACAAACTCTCCTACGTATACCTGAGAGGTTCCTGGAGTTAGAGGTGTCTTTTCTCGGTACACTGTGCTCATTTTTCAGTAATCTGGTTTTAATTTCATGTTTCATTAGGAGAACAGCAGTACAGATGATGCTTAAGCAAGCTAAACCTAAAACGGGGCATGCAGACAGGTGCACACCCAGGTCCTGGAGCTGCCCCATGCAGGGAGCTGAGTGCCGCCGTTCCGCTTCCCGGAGACAACACCCACCTCACCGCGGCGAGCCGTGGCCGCGAGTCTGAGTGGCTGTGGATTCCAGTCCAAGCTCATTTGTTTAAGTCCATCCACCAGGAAGCTTTTAAGGGCTTTCCAGTTTAGGATTATTACAAGTAGAGCTGGATGGACACCACTGCATGTCTTTGGTGAGCATGTGTTTGCATTTCTGTTGAGTGTCTGGGAGAGGACTTTGTTGGTAAGGCCACATTTTGAAGAAGCTAACGAGAGTTGCAAAAAAAGTATTCTTTATTCTGAAGAAAAGACTAGTTAAAAGCCCAATAATTACTGAATATGAGTCATGGAAGAGAGGGTAGGGGTCGACTGAGTCAGTGTTTCCCAAACATTAATGTGCATACGGATTGCTATGGACTGAAAATTGTGTTACCCTGAAATTCCTATGTTGAAGGCCTAACTCCGAGTACCTCAGAATGTGACTGTATTTGGAGACAGGGTCTTTAGAGAGGTGCTTAAGTTGAGTTCAGTGGAGCTGGCCCCAAACCAGCCTGACTTGTGTTGTGGTCCCAGGTGGCTCACAAGTGCTTTGCGGAGGCCAGCGAGGGTGGGCGCGTCTGCGAGGTGGCCGGCAGAACAGGAGGGTTTGTGCAGACCACCCTCTCCTTCTTCAGGCACGGCAGAGCCAGCCGTGTTTCATTCTGCGGGCTCTCTTCTTCACGGAGAGTGCGGTTGCTGTTCCTGTGGCCCTCTTCCTTCTGGCAACCTTGCCTTCATTTAAATCTCGCAGAACCAAACTGGTGCTGTGATTCCAGTAGCCAAATATAGCGTGTGTACCAGGGGCTTTGTGGACGTCTGAACCAAGCATCACACAGCTCCTGGGAAGAGCTGAGGCTCAGAAGGGTGCAGTTTGGGCCTAGGAGGACATGCTGGTTTGGGAGCATTTCGGGAGCCCCAAGCGGTGCTGTCCTCACCTGCACACCCTGGGACTGCCAGGTTCCCTCCCAGGCCATGCCCATTCTTTGTGGACATCTTCAGGAGCTTCTCAGGGTCTCAGGGACCAGCACTTGATATGCCCTCAAACCATCTCAAAGCTCTGCCCCCACTTCTGCCAGGCTCGCCAGGAGATGCCAGTGTCCAGGACCCCTGGTTTGCAAAGCCAGAGATCTTGACATGTTCACCCTGCAGCCCCAACACCATGGTCTCCTAAGCAGTAGTGATAAAGTGACTCTCTTTCCCTCATGTCACAAAGACACCTGCATGCTCCAAAACTCACAGAGTCCCTAATGGAAACCACTCCTTCAGCTTCTCATTCCATGAGCCTCTGTTGCAAGGGCTGGGGTTTAGACTGGGCTCAGAGGCGGATCTCTGAAACAGATGCCATGTGGACTGCCCATCTCCCGCGGTAGCACACACAAAGCCTAGAAGGGACCCTCACACTCAGCCACTCCTGGGAGCAGCAGCCCTCTAACTAGTGTCGATGCAGCTGTAGATCAGAGATGCGCAGACGTGGCCCAAGCACACCCCTTGCCTAGGAAGGGACCACTCTACATGAATATATTTTTCTGATTAAAGAAGAATATGTGTTATGGCAGAAATATGGAAGCTACAGAAAGTATGCAAAGAAACCTTAAGTCACCCACAATTCCACCACCCAGCAACTGCCATTGTTACCAGTGCTATATATCCTTCCCTACTCCCTACTCTATGTATGCAGATATAAACTTATAAACCTGTTTTCATACAAGTTATTCATACATTTCTGTAGCCTACTTCCACCCCTACTTACTGTAAACTTTCCCCCAAAGAGTTCTCTTTCCATGTCATCAAATTTTGATGTGTATAGTTTTCCATGGTATGACTGTCTATACTTTGGTAATCTATTTCAGCTACTAGTAGACAACTTGAGTAATTAAAATTGTTTATATTATGTACTAGACTGTTGTGAATATCCTAAATATTTTCTCACATCTTAATATTTTTAAAGAAACATTCCCAAAAATGATATTGTTGAAATAAAAGTTGGGCACATGTTGAGGCTTCTTCCAAACTGGTCCCTAAAATGTTGCCCTGATGTACACGGCCATGTATACGACCATCCCCACGCACACTGCTGCCTGACTCACTTTTATGGTTTGGCCTGAGTAGGGGTTGCTTCTGGCTCCATTTTGGATTCAGAGTTTATCAGCCGGTTACACAAGCCACTCATAATATGACTCTTACTTAAAATGTACCCAGCTAGACTAGGGCCTCTGCTAGACCACAATCACCTCAGGGACCATGCTTTCCAAAGTAAATTTGGCAATAAATTTCCACAGAACTGGAAAGCAGGCAACTGCAAATTTTAATTTTATTTCCTCCTAATATTAAAAAAATGTTTACAACTTTATTAAGGTATAATTGACGGAGTAAACTTCATATATTTAACAAGTGTAATTTGACAAGCTCTGATACTGTGTATACCAGTAAAACTATCACCACAGTCAAGGCAATGAGCATATCCATCACACCTAAAAGTTTCCTTCTGTACTTCCGTAATGCTTTTTTCTCCCCTTCCTGCCACATATCTTCAGTCCTTGAGCAACAAGTCATCTGCTTTATGTCACTCTAGATTAGTTTGCATGTTTTAGAATTTTACATAAATAGAAACATACAGCTTTGTACTTTTTTGGTATGGTTTCTGTCATTCAGTATAATTATTTCAAGGTCCAGCCGTGTCATCGTGTGCATCAATAGTCCGTTCCTTTTTATTGCTAGCTAATATTCCATTGTATGGCTATACCACATTTACTTATTCATTCACCTGTTAATGGACATTCAGGTTGTTGCCAAGATTTTAACTATTTCACATAAAAGTGCCATGAATATTCATGTACAAGTCTTTGTATGAACATATGGTTTTATTTCTCTTGAGTAGACAATGGAGTAGAATGGCTGGTTCATATGGAAGGTTTAACTTTTTAAGAAACTGCCAAATTGTTTTCCAAAATGGTTATACCATTTAATTATCAGTAGATCATAAGAAAGGTCCAGTCACCAACACTTGGAAAGATCAGTGTTGTTATTTTAACTATTTTTTTCTGTCATTTTATTTTTATTAAGCATTATATAACATACTACATGCTACATAATACACTATATAACCTTCTAGCAGGAGTAGATGACCATTGCTGAGTTATTTTTTCATCAATCAGGAAAATGCTACTTTAATCAATGTTCTCCAAACCCTTTGACTCGTAGTAACGATTAACTCCAGAGATGCGCCTATCTCTTTCCATCAAATTCCAATAATAGACAAAATGGGCAGCTCTTTTTTCCTTGCCACCGTTAGTGAACTTGTGGATGTACCCAGTGGCCACTCTGGGGATGGTCAAGCACGTGCCCATGACGGCAAGTCCAGGGAGAATCTCGAACCACATCTCGGCACCTAGGCCCCTGGCTACCTCTATTTTAACTATTCTAATAGGTGTGTAGCAGTGTCTCATTGAGGTTTTAGTTTATATTTCCCTAATAACTAATGATGTCCAGCATTTTTTTAATGCGCTCATTTTGCCATCCATGTATGTTCTCTGATGAAATGTCTTTTTAAATTGCTCACTCACGTTTTATTTTATTTTGGTTCTGTTTGCATTTGAGAGTTCTTATATTATTGATACCAAGTCCTTTCTCGGATATATGATTTGAAAATATTTTCACCCAGCTTGTGGTTTGTATTTTCATTTTGAAAAGGGGGCTTTTCAAAGAACTCTACAAATGCTATAGTATTAAAATTTATATCTAGATCTATGGTCCATTTTGAGTTCATGTTTTTGCATATGTTGAAAAGGCCACTGAATTGCATTTACACCTTTGCTGAAAATCAATTGATCACATATATGTGGGCCTATTTCTAGACTTTAATTGATTTTATTGATCTATGTGTCTATCATGATGCCAGTACCACCGTCCTAATTAATGTAGACTAATAAGAAGATAGGACTGTTCAAGATATCTATTTCTTCTTGAGTATGGGTAGTTTTTGGCTTTTAAGATATTTGTCCATTTTATCTAATTTGTCAAATGTATTAGCATAAAATTGTTCATAATATTCCTTTATCTTCATTTTAAGATCTATAAAATCCATAGTAATGCTACCTCTCTTATTCCTGATATTAGTAATTTGTGTCTTCTTTTTCTTTTTTCATTAGGCTGGCTAGAGGTTTATCAATTTAATTTTTCTCAAAGAACACCTGTTGGTTTAATCAATTTTCTCTCTCTCTCTTTTTTTTTTTTTTGTGACAGGGTCTCGCTCTGTTGCCCCAGCTATAGTGCAGTGGCATGATCATAGCTACAGCAACCTCAAACTCCTGGGCTCAAACAATCCTCCCGCCTCAGCCTCCCAAAGTTCTGGGATTATAGGCATGAGCCACTACGCTGGGCCTCTGTTGTTTTTAAGTAGATCAAAACAAGGTAGCTGAAAGAAATACAAAGCACAAAGGATATTCTTAAGTAGCTCTTTTTGCGTAGATGGTTGTTTCACCTGTAAGCACGCAATGACATGGAGAGAGCTCTTTGTAACCTGCTAGAAAGAAATTTAAGGCTCCATAAACAGGCAGGCAGTGAGGATTTTACTCCTCAGAGAACTCCTGCCACCATCCAGGAATGAGAGCCCTGTGTAAGTAACCTCGAATAAACTCATCTGACCCATCAAGCTGGATTTGTCTGGGTCATTCTTGGTCTCTCAATACCATCTCAGTTTGGGGAGCGGGTTTTCTATACCATTCTGGGATTTTCCCAAAACAAGTATACATCTTTAACTCATCACAATCACTTTCAAATGATGATATATCATTTCATATGTAGTACAGAGCCTTACAATACTATATTTCCATTTCCCCTCTGCTGGTCTTTATGCTTTTGTTTTCATATATGTTATGATTCCTATTATTTTTTGTTAAAATAGCCAATTATAAAGCTATTTATAACTATTTATATATAGCCAGTTTTTAAAAATTAAAAAAATAGTCATATATTTACCTGATGTTACCATTTCCAATGTTCTTCTTCCTTTGGGTAAATCTTTTTTTCATCTGGTATCATTTTTCTTCTGCCAGGCTGAAGGAATTACTTTAATGCTTCTTCAAGTGCAGGTCTGCTGTGATGAAAACTTTCAGTTTTTGTACATCTGAAAAAGTCTTTATTTCTTAATTTTGAAAGATATGCTTAAAAAATATAGAATTTGAGGTTGATGGTTTCTTTTTTTTTCTTTTTTTTGAGACAGAGTTTCACTCTGTTGCCCAGGCTAGAGTGAGTGCCCTGGCATCAGCCTAGCTCACGGCAACCTCAAACTCCTGGGCTCAAGCAATACTACTGCCTCAGCCTCATGAGTAGCTGGGACTACAGGCATGCACCACCATGCCTGGTTAATTTTTTCTATATATATTAGTTGGCCAATTAATTTCTTTCTATTTATAGTAGAGATAGGGTCTCCCCCTTGCTTAGGTTGGTTTCAAACTCCTGACCTTGAGCGATCCCCCAGCCCCTGCTGTGGCCACCAAGCCTGGCCTCTGCTTTCTATTTTGAATGAAAGGAGATTTCAGAAAGGAATTCAGAAGTTTGAGTTTCTTGCCGTGGCGTTAGCTTAGCTCACGGCAACCTCAAACTCCTGGGCTCAAGAGATCCTCCTGCCTCAGCCTCCCGAGTAGCTGGGACTATAGGCATGCGCCACCGTGCCCGGCTAATTTTATATATATAATGTTTAGTTGGCCAATTAATCTCTTTCTATTTATAGTAGAGATGGGGTCTTGCTCTTGCTCAGGCTGGTTTCGAACTCCTGACCTTGAGCAATCCGCCGGCCTTGGCCTCCCAGAGTGCTAGGATTACAGGCATGAGCCACCAGGCCTGGCCGGTTTCTTTTTTTTTTCTTGCAATATTTTAAAGACACTTCTCTGCTGCATTTCTACTTGTAATTGTTTCCAAAGAGAATTTTACTATCATCTTATCTTTGTGTTTCTGTACCTAATCTTTTTTCTTTGATTGCTTTTAAGATTTTCTTTTCTTTTTTTTTTTTTTTTGAGACAGAGTCTCACTTTGTTGCCCAGGCTAGAGTGAGTGCTGTGGCGTCAGCCTGGCTCACAGCAACCTCAATCTCCGGGGCTCAGCGATCCTACTGCCTCAGCCTCCCGAGTAGCTGGGACTACAGGCATGTGCCACCATGCCCGGCTAATTTTTTGTATATATGTTTTTAGTTGGTCAATTAATTTATTTCTATTTTTGGTAGAGACGGGGTCTTGCTCAGGCTGGTTTCGAACTCCTGACCTTGAGCAATCCGCCCGCCTCGGCCTCCCAAAGTGCTAGGATTACAGGCGTGAGCCACCACGCCCGGCCTAAGATTTTCTTTTCATCATTTCTTTTGAGCAATGTGATTTTGATGTATCTTGGAGTAAATTTCATCACATGTTTTTGTGCTTGGGGTTTGCTGAGATTCTTAGATTTGTAGGTTTACAGTTTTTATCAAATTTGGGGAATTTTCATTCATTATTTCTTCAAATATTTCTTCTGTCTCTCTCCTCTCAGAAGATGCCAATTGTATATATATATCAAGCTGCTTAAAATTGTCCCACAGTTCACTCATTTCATTCATAATTTTTTTTCTATTGTTTCTTTTAGATACTTTCTATTGCTATGTCTTCAAGTCCACTAATCTTTTCTTCAACGTTGAATTTGCCATTAGTCCAATCAAGTGTATTTTTCATCTCACATTTTAGTTTTTGTCTCTAGCAGTTCATTTTCATCTCAAGAGGTTTTATGTATATTATATAAATATATATTTATTTTATAAATATATAAATAAATGATATATGCATAATATGTAATCTTCCATGTTTCTACTTACTTTTGAACACAGTTTACAAAAATTATTTAAGTATCCTTCTCTGCTAATTCTGACATCTGTGTCAGTTCTGGTTTGGTTTCGATTTATTGATTTTTCTCCTCATTGTGGGTCATCCTTTCCTGCTTTTTTGCATGGCTGGTAATTTTTGAATGCCAGTCATTGTCATTGTGAATTTTCCTTTGTTAGAAGCTGGATATTTCTGCATTTCTATAACTATTCTTGGGCATTGTTCTGAGGAGCAGGTTACTATCTTCTCAGGTCTTATTTCCAAGATTTGTTCAGGCAGAACCCGAGCCTGGTTGAGGGCTAATTATGCACCATACTGAGGCAAGATAACTTCAGGTACTCTATTCAATACTCTGAGAATTACAGGTTTTCCAATCTGGCTGAAGGGAATAGGTAGGCACTATTCTCACCCCTGTGTGGGTGGCACCTTATGAGTGTGAGTGTCTCCTTAAGAGTAAATATGACAAGGATGTCCTATTTTCCCCAACAACTGTCATTCAATTTCCACTTTCTGAGTTTTACTGAGGTGAATCAGTTTGACAGAATCCAATCACATGTACAGCCAGCTACCAAATAATCTGGAAAGTTTTTTAGCTTTTCAACCTCCATAGAAGATATACCAGAAAAGACATGAGGTGGAAGCTAAATGAGCCAACTGCCAGTGATGCTTACCAAATTGCTTTGGAAAATATATTCAGGCTGTTAAATGTCTGGTGCTATACAGCTCAACAATAGAAGGACAATCCAATCACAAAATGGGCAAAAGCATTTGAATAGGCATTTCCCAGAGGAAGATATGTAAAGAGCCAATAACACATGGAAAGATGCTCAACATCATTAGTCATCAGGGAACTACAACTTAAAACCATAGTAATATTTGACTTCATACCTAGTAGAAGAGCTAAAATAAGAAAAGATAGACAATAGATGTGGAGAAACTGAAACCCTCATACATTGCTGGTGGGAACGTACAATTGTGCAGTAGCTTTGCCAAACAGTTTGGCAGTTCTTAAAAAAGTTAAATACAGAGTTACCATATGACCTGGCAATTCCACTACTAGGTATATACTCAACATAAATCCAAAAGACATATGTCTACACATAAATTTGCACATGAATGTTCATAGCAGCATTATTCATAATATAAAAAAGACAAAAATAACCCAAATGCCCATCAATTGATGAATGGATTTAAAAGGATATATATACATTATTATGAATATTATTTAGTCATAAAAAGAAATGAAGTACTGATTAAATGCTACTTTGAACCGTCAAGAATGAACCTTGAAAAAATGCTAAGCAGAAGGTGGCAGTCACAAATCATATTGTATGACTCAATTTACACGAAACGTTCACAAAAGGAAAATCCATGTAAACAAAATGGCCCAGTGGTCCCCAGTGACTGGGGGGCGGGGGCGGAGTGAACAGAGAATACTTGCTATTGGGTATCACATTTCTTTCTGAAGTGATGAAAATGTTCTGGAGTTAGACGCTGGTAACAGTTGTACAGCTTTGTAAGTATACTAAGAAACACTTAATGGTGTGCTTTAGAAGGACAAATATTATGGTATGTGAATTGTATCTTAATAAAGGTGTTAATTTAAAAAACAAGCTAGGTACCTAGGGTGCAAAATTTAAGCAGGCTCTGTCGGCGTGGTGAAAATGCAGGGTTGGCACCTAAGAGTGTGCCCGTCCTTAACTTTTGTGCTTAGACATCTGGCTGGCCTCACCCTCACCCAGAGCCTCCGGAGAAGGCATTAATTCTGGTTAATGTGGAACAGGAGGGGAAATGTGCTGAAGGCCAAGGCTTCTGGGAAATCCTCCCAACTCCAGAAAGTCCGCTGGTCTGTTCTCTTCCTCTGGACATCACGGTGCCAACAAGAAATGCTTTCAATTGCTTCCAGCCTGAGAACGGAACAATGAGGGTAAGGGGTGTGGGGGGGGTCTCAGATGACACCCTGAAACGCGGCACGACTCCCTGAAGCCGTTTCTGCCTCTGGAACCCGCACAGAGGTCACCGTCTGGCTCAGTTCTGTCTCTGTCACCGTGCTGCGAGCGGCGGGGCTGCGCACACCAGCACCGCGGCCACTCGCCGGGGTGCAGACGGGCTCCGTATCCGGGCCCGGGACTAGCGCCGACTCCGGTGGGAGGTGGAGCGCGAACCTACGACGAGGGCGTGGCGCAGGCCCCGCGACCTTCCTGCCCCAGCGTCAGAGCCTGCGAGTCACTCTGCCTTCGCTTCCTGGGAGCGGAAGGGACCAGGGTTCCAGGGTTCCTCTCCCAAATCCCCGAGAGTCTCCGCCCCGCGGGCGTCCCGCCGGCTTCCTCCCCGCGGCCAGTTTCAGGACGCTTTCCCTTCGCAGCCCGGCTCGGGGCGCCGCGGGCGCAGGGGCGGAGCTCGCGCAGGCGCAGGGCCCGCCTGCCCCCCCCCGGCCCGCGGTTCCCTCGGCCCCGCCCTCGTGCGGACTGGAAGTCTCCCCGCCCCCAGGCTTTAAAGGGCTGCGGCGCCCGCCCCGGGTGAGAGCCCTGCGCGCGGCTGGGGTCGGGTCGTGCTCCCGGGGCGGCGTCCAGGCTCGAGCGCGGCGAGGCAGGCGGACGAAGGCGGCAGGTGGGGTGGCCCTGCGCAGGCGGCGGCGGGGGCGCGGACGGGGGCGGCGGGGGACCGGAGCGCTAGCGCGGCGCGGGCGCTGTCGCGGGCAGAAACGGCCTCTCGCGCGGCGGCCGGTCTGGTGGGGACCACACGCGCTGGGACAAGGGGCGCGCTGGGGAGGTGTCCCGGGGGCGGGGCCGGGCTGCGACGTGGAGCCGGGAAGGGGAGTGGGATTAACGCGGTGACGGGGGTGGGCCTTCTAAGTGGGATAAGCAGTGTTTGCAAAGGCTCGGAGGTGACTTTGAACGGGGTTCAGGATGGCCAGAGGTGGAGGCTGTGGGGGAGCGAGGCCCGGGCAGGGGCGGCGCCTTGGCGAAGCCATTTCAATAAGGCGGCTTTGAGCCCATCCTTAGGGACAGGGGAGGTTCAAGGGGAGCGGTAAAAGGATCAAGACACCACTGTCCTCTCAGGATGTCATGTGTGTGTGTGTGTGTGTGTGTCTGTGTCTGTCTGTCTCTCTTTCTCTATCTTTCACTGCCTGTGGTGGGGTGGGGAGAGCCGGTTGTGTTTCTTGTCCCACGGCTTCTCTAGTGGTTTGGTTGGCGTTTTGGAGGGCACGGGCTGATTACAGTGGGGAGTGGCTGCAAGGAGACCAGAGGTTCTGGAGAGGAGCCTGCATGGTCCAGACGAGGCACACGACCAGAGCTGCACAGGCTGGGGAGAGACTTGGGGCAGGAGGCCTTGGTGATGGGTGTGGGGGCACGAGGGAGAGATGAGGAGGAGTCAGGGAGGTCTCCCAGGGTCTCATTACCAAGGACACTGGGAACTGTGGTGTGGGGTGGTGTCAGGTATGTGCTGGGTTTCAGGTATGTGGCCAACAGACCTGCCCAGTTGCGTTCACACGTTGGCCTCCACTGGCTTCACAGCTACTGTCTCCTTGTTCTTGCTGGTTTTACTGCCTCACCTTGACTGTTCTTGCGTGCCTTTCTGTTCTGGCTTTCCACAGGGATGAGTCCCTTCCTCTCAAGCGCAGTCTACTCTCATGGCTTTTGGTGGGACTGATGAGTAAAGCTCCCAAACCCACGTTTCCGAGTTAGCAAGAACACTGAAGGCGAAACAGAACGAAGCAAAAAAGCCCACACAGTTGTCTCAGCCCAACTCCACTGTTCGAAGGTCACGATGTCCAGAGGATAGTGGTGTGCAGGAACTCTAATTTGGGTTCTGGGATGTCAACAGACATGGGCTTGGGCCTGGGCTTTTCTCCTGGGAGGTGAGGGTGCTCAGCAGAAGAGCAGACTGGCTCTCCCCAGCTGTCACCCACTGAGCAGCCATTGTGGGTGACAGACCCTTGCCTCATAGCCATCTGTCTGAGTCTGATTCAGCATCTCAGTACCATTTGCGTATCAGTGGACAAACAGGCCACAGCCTGGTGTCCGTTTGAAAATCTCAGGAGGACTCTTCATAAACGTAGGAAAGAATAAGCACAGTGTTTCCACAGCCAGGCTAGAGAACCTCAACATTTATCGCTCTGCGTTTCCTCCTCTGCTGGGAGGAGCTGATCCTTATGGGAGAGGAGGGGAGTCGCTGATCCCAGCTGTGTCCTGTGTGTGTGTGCGCGTGCGTGCGTGCGTGTCTGGCAGGCAAGCCAGTGCTGTTGATATTCTTGAAGCTCTCCAGCTGGTTTGATTTGCTGTGGTCACTACACTTAGCTAATCACCTCAAAATTTGGATTTCATTTTTGGATGGAGACCAACAGAAAATGGATTTTCCTTCAATTTGGAATATTTGTGAGCTTTGACATGAAATCAAAAAAGTACAATTCCAAAATTGCCATGTAGTAAGTCAGTAACATTCAGGACTGTTGAAGCAGCATCTGTCTGTTCTTGGATTCCAGGAGCTACATCATGGACACTCTCGCTGAAGCCAACGGCACCTTTGCCATTAGCCTTCTAAGGCTACTCTGTCAAGACGACCCTTCGCACAACGTGTTTTATTCTCCCTTAAGCATCTCCTCTGCCCTGGCCATGGTCCTCCTGGGGGCAAAGGGAAACACTGCAGCCCAGATGGCCCAGGTAAGCTGGCCGTTGCCCAGGAGGGGGTGGCCTGCACCATGTGTCTATCACCAGCTTCACATTCATGCGCCAGAAGTGCTGAGGAAGGAGGGTGGCCATGGTGCCTGTGTGTGCACACAGCAGTTTGAGGGAGGTGGGACCAACTCAGAAAGGGAGATGGGGTATTTATACCACTGAGATTTTTTGTTTTTGCAACGTGGGGAGTTTCCTCAGTTAATAACCTGGAAAAGACTGTCAAAATTTTGTCCTAGCATTTTATCTTTGTTTAGGAAATGATACCAGAAATGATTTGAAACATAAGTTGCTAAGATCTCTTTTTTGGAGAGACTTTGTAAGGAATACTTGTCTCACTTCATTTCTATACCCAGGTGCCTTCCTAGCTCAGCCAGGACAGAAACAGAAATATGCAAAGGAAGGGTCAGAGGCATGCCCTTCCTTACAGGCACAGCCTGTGAATGCTCTTGGGTTAGCTCCGCTTACCCAACATCCAGTGGACCTCTGGAAATGGTTCAGGCTCAGTCCCTGTCTTCAGGAGTTTCTAGAAAGGGTAGGAGACACCTGCCTGAGATGAGATGAAACCTAAAAGCTTGTGACATCGCTAACCTTGGGCCCCTGAACACACCTTCATTGTAGGAGAGTTATTCATAGTGGCTCTTTGTTTCAGTATGACTTTCTTTTCTCTTGAGGACTGTTTTCAATAATGATTACTCATTTTAATCAATTGCCAGCTCATTGTGTGAGAGAGTGAAGGGTTTATGTGTAGAGGGTGTCCACCTGAGTACCAAATGGAGAGAAATGAAGAGAAGTTTATTTGGGATACAGCATTGCAGTGGGAATATGCATGCCATAGTAAGCTGTGTACATATTCAGGGAGTGAAAGAAAAACAGATTTTTAAAGGAAAAATGAGGAGGATTACATAATTGTTTTGAAATAATTATCCATGGCTACAAAGATCATCAATAACAAAGATTATGCCAGTTGGAGTTTGGACAAACAGTTCCTGGGCGGATGTCCTTGTAGAAGTATTTTTTTGTGTGATGCAGTAATGGCCTTTGGGCAAAGTTGTGGTTTTTACAGTCTTTTGTGAAGTTTTGTTATCAGGCATACAAGTGTGAGAACCCTCTCTTCATGGCCTTCCCTAGCTCTGTTTGTCAGGGTTTTTTTGTTGTTGTTGTTTTAACATTAGTGACACCATTTTGATCTTTTGAAGTTCTTTATAATTAAATATTTATGGTCTTTTTCTAGGTTTTTCTGTGTTTTAGGCTCACTGATAAACCTCTAAAGGGAGCTTTTTTTTGGGAGAGCACCAAAGTTGGTTGCTTTCTGAGGTATGATATTGAGAGCCCTCCTGCCTCCATTGACCATTTTCTATTTTTCCCTAAATTCTTTAGGGATTTTTCTGTGCCTTTCTTACATCATGAGTTGAAAGTTTTATCATTTCATTACCTAGGTAATATTAAAAACAACTAATGCTATGTTTTTACTTATTTTTGTATTAAGCCTTTGGACTAATATATATCACTTCTATTTTGATTATTTTGTAGATCATATAGTTATGATACTTGGAAGAGTATTTTTAATAATTATTTAGAAGCATTATTTGTGTAGAAGAGCATTTTAGTTGTTACTTAGAAGAATTATTTATTTAGAAGTATTTTCAATAGTATTTAAAAGAGTGATTTCCATGTTCTTGGTATTTTATTTAAAATATTGATTTCTAGTTACTATACTGAGGTAAGACAATATAATCTGTATAATTTCTGTACTGATGGAGACTTTTCTTATGGCCTAATATATGATGGATTATTTTGAAGTATTAAAGTAAGATTTAAAAATATATACATATGTTATCTTTCTAGTGTATGATTTTAATAACTGTTTTAGTCTAATTATTAATCATATTACTATTTTATACCCTTTTTTTTTTTTTTTTTTTTTTTTTGAGACAGAGTCTCACTTTGTTGCCCAGGCTAGAGTGAGTGCCGTGCGTCCTAGCTCACAGCAACCTCAAACTCCTGGGCTCGAGTGATCCTTCTGCCTCAGCCTCCCGGGTAGCTGGGACTACAGGCATGCGCCACCATGCCCGGCTAATTTTTTTTATATATATATCAGTTGGCCAATTAATTTCTTTCTATTTATAGTAGAGACGGGGTCTCGCTCTTGCTCAGGCTGGTTTTGAACTCCTGACCTTGAGCAATCCTCCCGCCTCGGCCTCCCAAGAGCTAGGATTACAGGCGTGAGCCACAGCGCCCGGCCTATATCCTTTTTTTTAAGAGTCCTATTATGATTGTATTTCTGCCCATTTTTTATGCTTTTAAGTGCATCTTTTTTTAAAAAAAATAAATTTTAGAGATAAGTTTCTCTCTATTTAGGTCAAATTTTTGCTTCCCTTGGGAAGCAGGGTTTAATCATAGCCCCTTTTCTGGACCTCTCTCACCCTTGTCATTTTTGTCTGTGACTCATCTTTAAATAAGAGAGACCATTCAGGCAGAATAGCCAAATCTTTCCTCACCTGTTTTCTGTGTCCACACTGCCCTCTCTCCACCCACCCCTGCAGTGTTGGTTCTCTAGGATGCATGAAATACTCCATTAAAATATAAACAGCCTTCTTTGAGAAAAATTTGTGCTTGCAATTTCTTTCTGAGACCAAAGCACTATATTAATAATTTTTTAATTATTTTTCTCATCAGGTGCTTTCTTTAAACACACAGAAAGACATTCATCGGGGTTTCCAGTCACTTCTCACTGAAGTGAACAAGCCTGGCACCCATTACTTGCTTAGAACAGCCAACAGGCTCTTTGGAGAGAAGACTTGTAAATTCCTTTCAGTAAGTGAATCAGTAGAACAATAGAAGTTTGTATTCAAAATGCCTGGTGATACAGAGTCTGTGAGAAAGACTAGAGAAGTTGAGAAATTTATGGTAAACTTTTTTTTTAAAAGACCACAATTGTATAATTATATCTTGTTTTATTTAAAATTTGACTATTCCTAAAATTCATTTCCTGTTATTCAGGGCTCAGTATGTACCTGTTTACAAACTCTGATATTTTAACATCTAGTAGACTAAAATATCACTTTCTAAGAGATACATATATTCTTTTCATTTAAGAAAAGGATAGAATATTTAGAGTTTTGGGAAGCTTGCTGACGTCTTATTTAGCAATGCAGCCTCGCTGAACACTTCTCTCCCTAAAGCCGTTTAAGGAATCCTGTCTGCAGTTCTATCACGCTGAGCTGGAGCAGCTTTCTTTTGTCAAAGCTGCAGAAGAGTCCAGGAGACACATCAACACTTGGGTCTCAAAAAAGACTGAAGGTCAGAATTACAAGTTATTCCACCCTCTTCCCCATCCCATCCCCACCCACCTCTTCCTCCTTCATCTCATCCTCCTCCTCTCCTTCCCCCACTTCAGCTCCCCTCCCCGCCCCTCTGATCTCACTGGTGTCTGGCTGGGTCTTGTGGCATATTGAACCTTGGTGGACTCATAAAAGTTCTGATCAGATGCTCAGGTTTTCAACAACAGAGATTTAATTTTTTCTATTCTGCCAGGATCAGAGTGGCTTATACAAAGGTCAAAAGAAACTCAAGCCAGATTTCTAGTTTAATAACTGACATTAGAACACACTCTCACTGTCCTGTAAGGTTCACATGTCGTGTGACTCCATCATCCCTGTGAGAAGGAGACTGATGGACAGATCTTCCCCGAGTCATACACTCAGGCCCCCTCTTCCTAGATTCTGTGGGGACCTCACCACTACCACCTTTACCTGTTGAGGTTGCTTCTGCCTCCTTCATGTCTTTCACTCCAGATCCCTGAATTAGACTTTATACCTAGGCTTGATTGGTTAACTGCAGACCCTCTTTCAGGGCTAAACAGTTCCACAGACTGAAAACGCCTTCTATTTGGGGTTGATACTTATTTGTTTCTATTTCAGGCAGTGACATGTTCTTACCTTGGCCCCCAAGATCAAGGACAGGCTGATGTTTGAACCATTCAGACTCTTCTGCACTAGTTATGCTTAGTACCACTAGGAATATTTCTATTTCTGTTAATAAATAAGATAGTAAAGAATGAGAGGTAGTCTTCCTTTAAAAATTTAGCAATTATTTCCCTCGTTTCATCTTGGAATCTTTAGCCCTCATGCCTTCTTGGGATGGTGAATTAGCAGGAATGCTCTTAGTTCTTTGGAAAGGTACCACTGATCTCCAGAGGTGGAAGGGGGGAGGTATCTTCACTTGCCCACATTCTCTTTTCCAGAGATGCCTGGTGCTTTGTTTAGAGAATCCATTAGGAATATCTCTTCCAGAGTCTTCCAGAAACTCCCATGTGTCCATTGCCAACTTTCTCCCCTTTGAGCCATCCATTCTGGCTACCTCTGACTTGTCCATGTGTAGTCATGGTATGTTAGAACTTGGTGTGACCACAGAGGATTACACCAAACCTCCATTTATCCGAGTGAGTGAGATAAATCGCACCCCTCCAGCCCATCTCTCGTATCCTGCTTGTCTTGTTCTCTCCGTCCTGGTGTAGTTTTTTATTCTCTCTGGTTTCCTTGAGTGACTTAGGAGTCTTTCACCATCTTCAACTTGGTGGATGTTTCCAAGTTACAGTAACCATAAATACCATTTGTATGTGTTGTTTTTTATTTCTGTACATAACAACCCAAGTTCAGCAAACTTGAAAACAGAATGTTTGATTCTCGACTAATAATCTAGGATTTGCCAATACATTGTATCACAGTTTATTAATCATATTTTTATTTAAAAAAAAAAAAACAACTGAATGCAGTCTCTACTTTTCTTGAAAGGTAAAATTCAGGAGTTGTTGCCTGGTGACTCAATTGATGCACAGACCAGGCTGGTTCTTGTAAACGCCATCTACTTCAAAGGAAGGTGGACCGAGCAGTTTGACAAAACATGCACCAGAGAAATGCCTTTTAAAATAAACCAGGTAGGGGGAAGCCTTAAAAAATCGTGCTAGTTGGATAAAGAAATTAAATGGAAAAGTTTAACTTTGTAAGTGCATAAATGACTGGTTAAAAATAATTTGAAATTTAACACATTTCTGAATGAATTTTTACAGTAGAAAAAATTGAAAGAATAAAAGATATTTGCTGCCTATAATGTTTTGCATTTCAACACTGCTCTTATTGCCTCTGATAATTTCTCAGAAACCATTTGCTGATGCCTAGATCTGGAAACTAAAGAGTCTCCTTTAATCCCAGGTTGCTTGGATAGAAAGCAAAACACAGGCGCTGAGGTGGTGTGATATGGGGGGCAGGGCAGAGAGAGTGAATGCGAAAACACATTTCTTTAATCAGTTTTATAAAAAAATAAGTATTGATTTCAATTGTTAATTAAATTATTATCATTAATTCAGTATCTACAGCTTTCTAATAATAAAACTGAGTGACAAAGACCTTCATGTTTACATCAAAATAAAACTTCAAATAAGCCAAGCATTAGAATAGTTTCCCAAATCCTCCAGCCTCTAAAAAACACCATTTTAATGCAATTAGAAAACTTGTACCAGTAACAACTTGTCCCCCCCAGGCCCCCTCCCACCCTCCACCCCGTTTTTAAATAAGGTGTACTTTAGATAACTTTTAGCAAAATCAATTCTCTAGTTGCAAAGGTAGGGTGAGAAGGAAACTTCTAACATTGATTTTGTAACTATTTTAATTTATATAATAAATGGTCTATATCAATTTTTAAAAATTAATTTAATAAATGTAATACTTCAGTTAACTTCTGCAATCATGTACTCGTCTATGTTTTTAAAAAATTATTTCCAGCCTGGCACGGTGTAATCCTAGCACTCTGGGAGGCTGAGGTGGGCGGATGGCTCGAGGTCAGGAGTTCGAAACCAGCCTGAGCAAGAGCGAGACCCCTGTCTCTACTATAAATAGAAAGAAATTAATTGGCCAACTAATATATATATAGAAAAAATTAGCCTGGCATGGTAGCACATGCCTGTAGTCCCAGCTTCCTGGGAGGCTGAGGCAGGAGGATTGCTTGAGCCCAGGAGTTTGAGGTTGCTGTGAGCTAGGCTGACACCATGGCACTCACTCTAGCCTGGGCAAGAAAGTGAGACTCAGTCTCAAAAATATATATATATTATTTCCTTAGATTAGAATATCAGAATTGAAACAATTGGGTTAAAATACATGAAGATGTATCCATCTATACTACCAGTCACACAACTGTGAAACTATAAATTTCATTCCTACTTTAAACAATTTTTTCTAATTAAATAAAATAATTTTCTATTTAATTTCATTTGAATATATTGTTTCCTTTGGATGTATTTGTTGAGCATATTTTAAATGAGGAAAATGTGCCCTCTTTTTCTGGAAAATGCAGATCACATTTTATTTTGTTGAATGAAGCCTTTCCCAAACTAGTACTGTGTCTGCTCACAGTGAAGGCGCGGTGATCGAAGGAGCTGGTGACACTTCTGTGTTAACTGCAGGAGAACACGGTCATCACGCGGGCTGTGGACGGGCTGTGGACACCCCTGGGGCACCTGCCGCTCCTTGGGAAGTCCCCCCGCCTCCTTCAGTAACGCGCTTTAACTCGTGCCCCGTGCGTCCGTCAGCAGGAGCAGAGGCCGGTGCAGATGATGTTCCAGGAGGCCACGTTTAAGATCGCGCACGTGCGCGAGGCGCGCGCGCAGGTGCTGGAGCTGCCCTACGCGGGCGGGGAGCTGAGCCTGCTGGTGCTGCTGCCCGACGACGGCGTGGAGCTGGGCTCGGTGAGGGACCGACCTCTCCCAGTGTCACCTGCGTGACCTGCGAAATCGTTCGCCGCGGCCCCTGGTTTCTCGTCGCTAGAATGGGGGTCTGGCAAATGGCAAACTCTATATGTGACCCGTTACTGTAATCATTATTATTAGCACTACACTTTAAAATCTAAAAAAATCTCTAATCTGAAATGGAGAATGAGAAAGTCTTGACTTTGGACTTACCACGGCTGGGAGGGGCGACAGTGGCCCCCAGGTGTGGTGTGAAGCCCAGTGCTGGCTCTACCCTCCTGGCTTCCCCCAAATGGCAGGCAGTGCCGCCTGCGGCCTGCTCCGTCCTCCTCCCTAACTGTGACCTCTCTTCTGCAGAAACCACAGCAAAGTCTGCCCTGGGCAGATTCCCCTCCTGGGGCGACTCACACCAAGAGCCCTTTCTTTTATCATCTTTTTCCTTACCAGCAATGGTTTATTATCTCCAAAAAATAAGCATAGTTTAAAAGGAAAAAAGCATAGGCATCTGGGCATTGACATTTGTCAGAAAAAAAGATGTCTTGGAAGTTGTTGGGTAAGGCCAGGACAGGCACAGACTTGCCCCTCTGGGCTGCCCGGTGTCCCTGTTGCGGAGGGAGCTGCGTGCGGAACAGCGCGCGGGGTAGGAGAGCTGCCGGCCCGGCGGACGCGTGCGCAGCCAGCACGGGCTGCGTGGGGGACGGGCACTGCACGCGGGGTGCCTGCGCGCTTGTGGGCGTGCCCTGCAGTCTGAATCTTAAAGTCTAATTCTGGTCTTTCAGGTGGAACAAAATCTCACTTTTGAGAAATTCACAGCCTGGACCAAGCCAGACTCAATGGAGAGTACTGAAGTTGAAGTTTTCCTTCCAAAATTTAAACTGCAAGAGCATTACAACATGGAATCTGTGCTTCAGCGTTTGGGGGTGGTAGATGTCTTTCAGCAGGGCCAGGCTGACTTGGCAATGTCGGTGGAGAGAGACCTGTGTCTGTCCAAGTTTGTGCACAAGAGCTTTGTGGAGGTGAATGAAGAAGGCACGGAGGCCGCGGCAGCCTCGGCCGAGCTGGTTGCGGAGTGTTGCATGGAATCCACTCCGCGGTTCTGCGCCGACCACCCCTTCCTTTTCTTCATTCGGCACAACAAAGCCAACTGCCTTCTGTTCTGCGGCAGGTTCTCATCTCCATAAGGGGTGCGCTTTCCTCTTTCAGTGTCCCCAGGTCCCCTTGTACAGCTCCGTGAGGATGGGCGTAAAGCTGAGTGCAAGTGTGAGAGCAGTGTCCTGACTTCATGCTCCACACTGCGCGTGCGCGGACTGCTCATTTCTGCCTCTTAGCCACGGACTTGGAGTAATAGAACAGACCTTAATGATTCTCTGCTGTATTTAGGATATATCTCAAATAGCAGAGAATGGCATGCAAAGTTTTTCTAGAATTCCACTTGCAATTCATTTTAGTTCACCGCTCTTTCCTGATACCTCAAAACTTGTTGCATACTTGCTTTAACATGACTCAATAGCTACAGATGCTGCTAGATAGTACTACTATTTTATAGTTTTCCTGGTGCTTGGATTTTTTTAAAAAGTTTCTTTAATAAACATTTATATTTTACCTGTGTTTGACTTTTACCAGTCACCAAATACGTGCCAAACACTGCATTAGGCACTTGGGGACACAAAGGGGGAAAAGTCATGGTGTTTTGACACCTGGTCTTTAATATCTGTGCCCAACTTATATAGCTTTTACAATAACCAGATTGGACTAGTTAATGTCTTTAAACTTACGCTTTCAGGGATCACAACTTTCTTTATGTTATTGTATTTCTTCACCTCTAACAGTAAAAATTCCATTCAACTCTTAAAGCTCATTTCAAATGCCTTATTTTAGAAATTTTTCATTTTCTCCATAACCAGATGTACACCTTTGAATTCTCCTTGCCCACAGCGGGCCCATCTCTCATGGCAGTAGCTTTATTTATTAATTTTTCTGTGTACTTAGGAAAGTTCTCTCATGAGGCCATATGTTCACCAAGCATTGGGACTACATAGCTTACATACATAATCCCACTATATATAGTCCCATTCTGTGTGCCACTTATAGTGCTGTAATAAGTAAGTTGATCAGATATGAGCCATGTTAGTTTTTTTGGTGGTTAGATATTACTTTACTGATTTTCTCTTTTAGAATCTTTTTTATTGAGGTGAAATTCATATAACATTAATTAACCATTTTAAAGTGAACAGTTCCTTGGCATTTAGTATGTTAACAATGTTGTGCAACCACCACCTTTGTCTAGTTCCAAAAAAATTTTCATTATCCCAAAAGGAAAGCCTGTACCCACTAAGCAGTCACTCGCCATTCCTTTCTCCCTCTAGCCCCAGTAATCACCAGTCTGCTTCACTGTCTCTATGGATGTACCAATTGTGGGTGGTTCGTATAAATTGAATCATATATGATCTTTTGTTTCTGGCTGCTTTCATTTAGCTTCAGTTTTTGTGGTTCATTTAGGTTGTAGTTTGTATCAGTACTTCATTCCTTTTTACAGCTTAATAATTTTCTATTATGTGGATGCAGCACAAATTGTTTATCTACTCATCCATCAGATTTGGGAATTTGGATTGTTTCTGCCTTTTGGCTATTGTGATAGTGCTACTATATCCATGTACGTGTATTTGTCTGAATACCTGTTTTCTATCTGTTGGGTATATATCTAGGAGTGGAATGGCTGGGTCATATGGTAATTCTATGTTTAACTTTTTGAGGAACAGCCAACCTATGTTTCCCACAGCTGCTGAATCTTACATTCATTCCCACCAGCAATGTATGAGAGTTGCAATTTCTCTTCCTATCCTCACCAACACTTATTATTTTTCATTTCCTTTTTAAAAAAATATGGTCATCCTAGTAAGTCTACAGTGGTATCTCATTGTGTTTTTTACTAGCATTTCCTATGTAGGAGTTAGAAAGTACAATACAAACCAGATGAGACATCCAATCTCATGGATGAGATTGGAGTGAAAAAAAACTTGGCAGTGGGCACACAGTTCAGCACCTTTTATGTAAATTATGAACAATTGCAACATTATGTATTATACAAAGATACACGCCAGTTGCATTTCTTTTATTATTGGTGAAAGCTTTTTCATGTGTTTATTGGTTCTTGAATATCCTCTTCTATGAATTGTCCACACATCTACTTTTCTGTTTGGTTGTTCATTTTACTAATTTTTACATATCTGTTTGCCTATTAAAGATATTATCCCCCTCTCTGTTATATTTTTTACTCATTTTGTTACTGGATTTTAAATTTCGTTACGATGTTTTGTTAATCAATGGGTTTTTTTCCTCCCCTATAGTCAAATCTAGGTTTTCCCTTTGTGATTTCTGATACTGCTTTCATTCTTAGAAGTACTTTCCCATTAATTAAATCATCAGTTATTTTTAATTCTGAACTTTTATTTTCTTAAATGATTTAACTATTTCATCCATGTGGAATTTTTTACATTGTTCACATTCAGGAGAAAACATAATTTGGTTTATTTACAAATAGCCAATTTTTGGATATTTTGTAAAATAATATGTTTTCCCCAGGGTTCATACCATTTTTTCATCTTTATTCTTCCAGATGAACTTTAGAATAATTTTTCAATACCCCAATTTTTTTTTAACTGGGATTTTTTGGGGGGTGGGAGGGGTTAGCATGACATTAAGCAAAAAATTACTTGGGTAAATTGATCTATTTATAATGTTTAGTTTTCTCATTCAGGAAAGTGAGGGTAGTCTCCATTTATTCAAATCCTTTTAAATATATTTTTATTAAAACCTCTTACACAGTTTTTGTTTTTCTCAGTATGGTTATTTCTAAATTTTATTGTCATTGTAACCAAGAGCATTTCCCCCTACCTGGTTATGGTAGCATATAAGTAAACTTCTGAAATTTATGCATTTATCTCTTATATGACCAATTTGGTGTACTCTTTTAGTAGCTTAAGAGTTTTCAATAAATCCTCTTGGGGTTTTTGCTATATGGTTACATGATAGGCAAATGATCTTTATTAGATATGTAATTGTTTGTACAAATAAGAGAGAGAACACCCTTCTAACTACACCGGTTGTTTATGTTTTCTGTTTCTTTTTTTGTTCTGTCTTTGTCCTTTTTTTTTTTTTTTTTTTGAGACAGAGTCTCGCTTTGTTGTCCAGGCTAGAGTGAGTGCTGTGGCGTCAGCCTGGCTCACAGCAACCTCAAACTCCTGGGCTCCAGCGATCCTTCTGCCTCAGCCTCCCAAGTAGCTGGGACTACAGGCATGCGCCACCATGCCCGGCTAATTTTTTATATACATATCAGTTGGCCAATTAATTTCTTTCTATTTATAGTAGAGACGGGGTCTCGCTCTTGCTCAGGCTGGTTTTGAACTCCTGACCTTGAGCAATCCGCCCGCCTCAGCCTCCCAGAGAGCTAGGATTACAGGCGTGAGCCACCGCGCCCGGCCTGTCTTGGTCCTTTTTGCATTACCAGGCATTCTGAGACAGGGTATGCAATCACAATGGGCACTCCTGTGCTGCTCTTTGTTTTAATTTAGGTTGGTAATATCCAGTATTGGTGTGCACATAAGAAAATGGGCACTCACACGGTGTGGGAGTGTGGATTAAGACTTTTGGGGGGAATTGATCAGAGTCTTTCAATTTTAAATGAATATTCCTTTTGGACTAGTGTTTGCACTTATAAATGTCTGACCTACAGAAATATTTGTATACATGCTTAGATATATTCCAAGTTTTTCTCTGCAGCATTTGAAAATATAATATGTAATATAATAATATAAAATATAAGGCAGTTTTATAGAGTTATTTTTATTTTTATAATAATGGTAAAATATATAAAATTTACCATCTTAAGCATTTCTAAGCGCACAGTTAGCATTATTTTTGAATAGCAAAAAAAGGAAAGGAAGGAAGGAAAGAAGGGAGGGAGGGAGGGAGAGAAAAAATGAATAGGAATTAGTTCAGTTTTATTTTTCCTTCAATAGGAAAAAAATTTAATTAGTTTATATCATGGACTACTATGCAGAATTTTTTGAAAAAAGTTATGCCTATATACACTTCTGTAAAAGATCATGAAAACAAATTAAGTGAAAAATGTAACTTGGAATACAATGTTTATAATGTGATCTCATCCATGTGTACAAAAGCCTGTATAGGTATATGTAAATTTATGTATGCAAATCCCTGGGGAAAGGTTTAAAAAGGCTACACCCTTCACTGCTAACAGAGATAACGTTATCTCAGGCATACATTTGGGGAAGGGGATATAGGAGGAAAACTTCCATTTTTTGCTCTCTCTGTTTCTGTAACATTTAAATTTTTAACAATGAAAATCTAATTCTGTAATCTGCACATAATTTAAAGAAAGAAGAATTCCAGGATACACCCATATGTATAATACAGAGTGGCACAGTATTGAAATTAAAATAAAATCCATATAAACATATTTTTCAAAATATTTTTTTATCCTTGGTATTTACAAGAGTTTTTAATGATGATGGCAGTTGAACGTTGACCTAACCTTTTCGCAAGTTAGGCTTATTTCCATTTTCTCCTATGTTTAAGAGCCATCTTTATTTCCTGTTTTGTGAACTGACTTCAAATAATTTGGCCATATTTTTCCTCTAGGATTGTAGGTCTATTATGTACGGATCAGTAGGAGCATTTTAGATATTGAAATTGAATCCATTATGGAGGCACGTGCCTGTAGTCCCAGCTACTCTGGAGGCTGAGGCAGGAGAATCCCTCGAAACCAGGAGTTCAAGGCTTTATTATGCTATGGTAGCACTTGTGAATAGCTACTGCACTCCAGCCTGGACAACACAGCAAGACCCCATCTCTAAAAAGAAAAAAGAAATTTGCCATTTGTCTATGAAATAAATTATAAATAGTTATTAATATTTACCTTGTTTATGGTGTTTTAACCATATAAAATTAAGACTTTTATGTATTCAAATTTATCAAACTTTTATTTTTATTTTATTTATTTATTATTTTTTTGAGACAGAGTCTCACTCTGTTGCCTGGGCTAGAGTGCTGTGGTGTCAGCCTAGCTCACAGTAGCCTCAAACTCCTCAGCTCAAGCAATCCTTCTGCCTCAGCCTCCTGAGTAGCTGGGACTATAGGCATGGGCCACCATGCCTGGCTAATTTTTTATATATATATTTTTTTAGTTGGCCAATTAATTTCTTTCTATTTATAGTAGAGACGGGGTCTTGCTCTTGCTCAGGCTGGTTTCAAACTCCTGACCTTGAGTGATCCTCCCGCCTCAGCCTCCCAGAGTGCTAGGATTATAGGCCTGAGCCACCGTGCCTGGCCTAAATTTATCAATCTTTTAAATTCCAGGTTTTGTGAATGCCATTCTTACTCAGACAGCTCTAATGTGGTTTGTGCTTCACATTGCATTAAATGGTACCCAACACCCCACCCTCCTTGTTCCTAAATTCAATAAGAACTGATTTATCAGCCATATTTGACTCTATTGGAGACTTCTTCCTCAGAATATATTTTGTCTTGGGTCCTGCCTGATCTTTCACTGTACTGGCCTCTCTTGCTCAGTCTCATTGTCCCACTCTTTCCCCTGTCCATTCTTTAAATGTTGCTGTCCCCTGCAGGGCTGGCCTGGGTCCTCACACTAGCCGGTCCGGTTCCTACAGTGGCCTGACTGCCAGCCAGAGCTGATGAGCTTCAGGTCTGGCTGTTCAGCTGGGATCTCCCTCTTGAGCTCCAGACCTACTTCCCTAGTTGCCCACTCCAGCCCTCCAAGTATCCAAGAACCTCTATCTCAACATGTTTATCTATCCAAAGCTAAGATCACTGCCCACTTACCCAATCCTCCTTCTTTCACTTTCAGCTTTAGGACTGGATTCACCAAAGCAGGAATCAAATTCACCTCATCAACTCTGCAAACTGGGTGCCTACCCCTAGTCTGGTACTCTTTATGAATTATCAGTTGCATTAAATTGAAAGGCAAGAAAATCCACAAATTTACCCAAGCTGGAACACAGGACACCTTCTTCCTTTTGTCCCTTCATCATGTAAATTTTGATGCTGCCTTAGGAACCACTTAGCTGATTCTAGCAAAAGCATCCTCACTTGTCTTTCTTCCTCTTTTTGCCTCCTCCAACCCATTCTCCACATTTCTGGCCAAGTGGTCTTTCCTAAAAGTACATCTGGGTAAAGCTAGCTGCTGCAACATAAGCCCACAGTTTCAGTAGCTTAACACAATAGAAACCTATTTCTTGCTCACATAAAGTAAAAAATGGTTGTTCTAAGTGGTGATTCAGAGACTTTAGATTCTTGCACATTCAATACCGCCTTCTAAGGATGCTGCAGAAGAAGAAAGAGCATGGAGCGCTGTGCTTGGAGATGGCCCATATCACATCTGCCTGCATGCCACTGGCAAGTCTCCAGTCTCAAGGCCACACCTGATTGTAAGGAGCCTAGACCATGTGGTCCAGCTGCATGCCCAGGTAGGAGAGGACATGGGTCTTGTGATCAGCTCTGGTAGTTTCTCATTGCTTTGACAATAAACTCCTCTCTTTATAAGAGCTAAGAAAGCACTTACTGATTTAACCCCCTCCTCCCTCGCTTCATTGCCATTACTCCATAGCAACCTTCAACTCCAGCCTACTGAACTATTTGGAGTGTCCTGACTATTCTCGGGTATTCTATACATCTGGAGCTTTACACTTTAACCTTCTGCCTAGAAGCCCCTTCCTTTTGCAAAAGAAAATAAAAATCTCAGGACCACCTCCTCCCTGCCAACTCCTAATGTAAAAGGGGAGTACAAGCCTGGAGGTTGAGTCATGCAATACCCCCTTCCAAATGAATCACTGTTACTAACATTATACATGAGTCAGATCCCCAGAGAAAGGTAAAAGGCCTCAGGTATCTACAAGTACTGCCCCAGATCATTCATAAGGAAATTCCTGGCTCGCCCCCAATAAACAAGGACATGTAAATTGTAACTTTAAGTCTGCAAGCTAAGTCTAGCTCCCAAAACTAAAGTCTGTTTTACTCCACACTAATAAGGTGCATTACAAGTTTGTCTTCCCAGGTGCAGAACAGAGACATGACGAGATCAATCATTCTTCCACCTACCCAGGAACAGCTGCATAATTGATTCTTCCTTCACTCCCTTTCTCTCTTCAAACATTGACCTTACCTTATGTAAAATGTAGATTTTCTGGGCACTATCAAAAGTCTCACAAGAATGTAACCATTTGTCTCCCTGCCCACCCCCTCCTCCTTTTTCTTTCTGTGTGCCCTCTCCCCTTAAATACTGAGTTCTCAAATCCCTCTTCCGGGTGCACAGGTCACCAGGCCTTCTATATAGTTTGTGCTTCTCCCAGGTGCGTCCTCAACCTTTGGCTTAATAAACCTCCATTGATTGATGTTCTTGCCTCAGTCACCTATTTTGGGTTGTCACTTTCTACTGTTCCTTTACCAACCGCCCCACACCCCTGGCTTACCCTCACAACCCCTGCCAGGGTTAAACGCCAGGCCTGCGTGTTTAATTCTTTTGGAACAGAAGCATTTCATGCACCGGACTAAAATGAGCTGCCACCCATCTGTCTGCACCGGATAGTAAACTTAAAGGCAGGAGTTTTCCCACAGCCGTACCCCAGCACCTGGCTCCAGGACCAGCCACATAATTCATGAGGGCCAGTGCAAAAACAGAGGTCCCCTGTTTGAATTTTAGGATGTGGAGAGCGGAGTATCAGATCAAAGGTGAGCCCTTCTGAAGGAGGGGTTTTATGGGACCGCACAGGTCACAGGCTCCTGAAGCTGGCCCGGCCTAAAGAATGCTAACCGCACAAGGCAACCCTGCTCTGGGTTTTGCAGTGGACCTAAGGTTTGAGAGAACTATCGGGCCTTCTAATCTTTGTCGGAAAAGGGAAGGACAAGCCACATTTTTGTCTGAGTAGTGTTCGCAGAGGATGTGAGAGTGGAACTCTGTCTCAGTTTTGCCCCAAACACCACATAATATACGTTAAACAGCTGAACACACGAGGACAAAGCCGGGCCGCCGACTGGTCGGGCAGAGTTCCCGGAAAGTCCTGAGTAAGAGGGGGAAGGGAGCGCTCCCGGTGCGCGCAGACGCCGACGCCGACAGCAGCCCGGCCTCCGGGACGGTTCCGGGCCAGCGGCGCGTTCGCGGCCGGGTCGCGCGGGCGGCGCCGCAGGTGCTGGGCTCGGGGCCGGCGCTCCGCCCGCGGCTCTCTCCGCGCTCCGCAGCCGGGAGCGCAGCCGGCCCCGACCGCACACGCCCCGGAGATGCACGAGTCCCTGCGCGAGTGCAGGCCGGGGCTTTCCCGAGGGCGCTGCGCCGCGCGGACCAGAGCGAGGCTAGCCCCGCCGCCGCCCGCCCCCGCGCACGCCCCGCCGCCGCCCGCCCCCGCGCACGCCCCGCCGCCGCCCGCCCCCGCGCCGCCCCGCCGCCCCCCACCCCCGCGCCGCCGCCCCGCCCGCGCCCCCCACCCCCGCGCCGCCCCGCCGCCCCCCACCCCCGCGCCGCCGCCCCGCCCGCGCCCCCCACCCCCGCGCCGCCGCCCCGCCCGCGCCCCCCACCCCCGCGCCGCCGCCCGCGCCCCGCCCGCGCCCGCGCCCCCCACCCCCGCGCCGCCGCCCCGCCGCCCCGCCCGCGCCCCCCACCCCCGCGCCGCCGCCCCGCCCGCGCCCCCCACCCCCGCGCCGCCGCCCCGCGCCGCCGCCCCGCCCGCGCCCCCCACCCCCGCGCCGCCGCCCCGCCCGCGCCCCCCACCCCCGCGCCGCCGCCCCGCGCCGCCGCCCCGCCCGCGCCCCCCACCCCCGCGCCGCCGCCCCGCCCGCGCCCCCCACCCCCGCGCCGCCGCCCCGCCCGCGCCCCCCACCCCCGCGCCGCCGCCCCGCGCCGCCGCCCCGCCCGCGCCCCCCACCCCCGCGCCGCCGCCCCGCCCGCGCCCCCCACCCCCGCGCCGCCGCCCCGCGCCGCCGCCCCGCCCGCGCCCCCCACCCCCGCGCCGCCGCCCCGCGCCGCCGCCCCGCCCGCGCCCCCCACCCCCGCGCCGCCGCCCCGCCCGCGCCCCCCACCCCCGCGCCGCCGCCCCGCCCGCGCCCCCCATCCCCGCGCCCCCCACCCCCGCGCCGCCGCCCCGTCCGCCCCCCCACCCCCGCGCCGCCGCCCCGCCCGCGCCCCCCACCCCCGCGCCGCCGCCCCGCGCCGCCGCCCCGTCCGCCCCCCCACCCCCGCGCCGCCGCCCCGCCCGCGCCCCCCACCCCCGCGCCGCCGCCCCGCCGCCCTGGAGGGCGGGGCCTACTTTCTGCGAGGCTTCCGCTTGTTCGCCCTTAACAGGCTGTCTGCCACAGGAGAAAAAAAATGTTTTCCTGGGCCACAGTGTTTTATTAAAACAAAACAATACTTTCTCGTTTGTTATTTTTTACTTGTGTGTGTGAGTTATATGCAACGCAGTCCATGTTTTTAGAATTAAATTGTCAATATTAGTTGTAACAATAAGAACATCAACAAGTAAGATTTTCTCGAACCAACTGCAGGGCTTTGCTTCTCAAGGCCTCTGGCTCAAAACTAGCATGAGTTACATGCAACTCACGTGGCAGTTCAGGTCTAAACCGGAGCGGGTCCCCGCTGCCGCAGGTTTCCAGCGCGGAGGGCGCGGGTAGCTGGGATCTCCCGAGGAGACCTCTTCAAGGAGGGATGGGTCCCAGGCCCCGGCGCCACCACGCGTACTGGGTGTAGGGACATGCCTGCAGTTGGCCCGGGCTGGTGTAGTCCCAGACCCCACCTCGCGTGTCTCCCCAGAGATCCCGAGGCTCTAGGAGAGTTCATTTTGGCTTTGGGGAAAAGCAAGTGAAGACCAGCGCGATCTAGGGACACCATGTAGTCCTAGGATTAGAAACCAAAGAGATAGAGGGCTCTGTTGTTTGACTGCAGCTGAACTGGCAGGGACAGCACCTCAGTGTCCATTTTCTGAAGGGCCTGGCTCCTTGATGCCTCTTTATTAAGACTGGGTGGCCAGAGGGAGCCGTGGACTAGAGGCTGGGCAGAGCCAGGGAGGGGAGGCAGTGAGAGCACAATGCAGATGTCCTAGTGTGAACACTCATGTTAGAGACTGAATATATAAGACCTGGGGTTAGTCCTCGACTTGGGGGTATCTGATGGGGCTGACATTTCACTAATGCGTATCAGTATGGCCTCATTGGTTGTGTTGTCACTGAGCATTTATTCTGATTGGTCAGTGCTCAGGATATTTTTACTGTCACTCAGGGGCGCCCCTTCTGACAGGTGGGCTCTGTCGCCCCCTCCACCTACTCGGAGGCATCCTTTCCCAAGTCCGTGGAGCCTCCCAGGACATGAGCTCAAGATGGATGGCAGCCAGGGTGGGTCCCAGGAGAGAGCCCTGTGCCTTTCTCTGGCCAAAGCCTGGGGAAGCAGAGCCCCAGACAGGCATCCAGTTCCTCAAAGCCCATCCAGGAGGACCAGGATGGAGGCGAGGGCTGGGTTACCCAAAAAGAGTTCCACTCTCACATCCTCTGAGAACACTATTCAGAACAACAACAACAAAAGAAATGTGGCTTGTTCTTCCCTTTTCAGACAAAGATTAGAAAGTCCGATAGTTCTCTCAAACCTTAGATCCACTACAAAACCCAGAGCATTATTTGTTACCACCCTTCAACATTCTGCTGGCTCCATCTGAGAAGCCACCTGTTCCCCTTGAGGACAACAAACTGTCAAACACAAAATTACACATTTCTCTCTGTGCTCTGGTTCCAGGCCCTCCACCATGAACACCCTCTCTGAAGCAAACGGCACCTTTGCAGTCATCTATTAAAGAAGCCATGCCAAGAAAACCCTTCATACAATGTGTTTTTATCTCCCCTGAGTGTCTTTGCTCTGGCCATGCTGTGCTCTTCCTAGGGACAAAAGGAAGCACAGCTGCCCAGATGGCCCAGGCAAGGAGGACTCCACTGCAAAAGAAAGAATTGTGGGTAGTCATTTGGGTTTGCCAAAAGCTTCCAGTTTTCCTCCCTTCCAGCACATCGTAGAATTGTTGTTTTGGGCTCTCTTGTTGGGGCCATATGTCTAGTTCTGGCTAACAGGTTGTATGTAGAAGTGACAAGCACTGAAGTATTTAATTGACCGTTTGAGACCCTCTAGAATTCTTTTTGTCACTGTAGCATGACATCAGCAACATGTGAGGTGATAATTACTCCACTGGCCTGGGTCCCCAAGTGCCCTGCGTGTCTGTGATGGACTTATAGCCTGAAGCATAAACAATTCTTTGTTATTTTAAGCTGAGATTTGGGGGATTATTTGTTACCACTGTGTAACACAGCCTATTCTGGCTGATACAAATTAGACATTATTTCCTTCCACACCATTATGGAGCTGCTCATGAGGACTTTTGCCAGTGCTACTGGAATGGGAAAGGAAGTTTAAAAATGTGGTAGGATCTTACAGATCTGTGACAATTTCCTCCACAGCTCCCTTTGTATATAAACTCAGAGGCTTTGTTGTCTTTCGGAGAAGCACTAGGCTTCGAGGGAGTTGATGAGCTTTGAAGTTTAGGCAGTGCCTCCACGTTACTGTGGAATCTTTCCTAAGCCACATAATTTCTGAGAGCCTTATAAAGAGAGACCTACTGCCTCATGAGGTATTTGTAACCCTGTGAATATGTATGTGAAGGTACTTTGTAAACTGTAAAATATTGGTCTAAAAGCCAGAAAAAAATATTAGCTATATAATCTCTGAAGAATTTTCTAGCTCAAGAAGTTTCTGTAACTGCATAAGAGTATATTCAAGAGCATGAATCCAGCTTTTATACTGGAAACTCGTATTGTAGACAGAGACAGTGTTTCCTAGCCTGAGAAATAATTCTGACTGTGGGCAGAGTCATACACCATAGGTGACAGCTTCCGGAATGTGAGGACCTTCTGCCTATTTTGAAGCTGATGCAGTTTTGAGAGTCCTCTCTTGGGTGCCATCTTTGCCCTGATGCTCATGTGTCCCATCTTTTGGAGTTGGAAATTCTACTTGGCAAGTTTTCCTTGTTCCACTATCTTGCTTTCCCTCCTCTAGATGAATAACTTCCCTTTCCTTCCTTCTCTCCTGCAAGTTCCACCCTCAGAGCTGGAATGGACACCAGTGACCATCTAGCCTTGGGCGTCTCAAATTTGAGTATATATTAAAATAAAATCCTCTGAGGAGCTATTAGGGCCTGGATACTTTTTTTTTCTTTGTACTCTTTGCTGTGTTTAAGTTTTTATTTGTCATGCATGAAGTTTTATCAATAAATGTATTTAAATCAATAAAAGGAAAATAGTGATGTGCACATAAGATTAGTTCTTCTTCTTGGCTTCTTTGATATAGATGGAACAATTTTTAAGACTGACCTTCTACTAAAAAGCAAACAGGCAAAAATCCTATGCCTTTCTTCTACTGGGAAGTATAATTTAATTATTTTAGGTTGGTGCCTTAGCATTGCTGTTTTATTAAACCTCTCTAGGTGGTTTCAATGTACTACTATGGTTGAAAACATGATATAACCCAGGGGTTCTCAAAAGTGTGCTTTCTGTATAAGCAACATTGGAATTTCTGGGGAACTTGTTAGACCTGCAAATTCTCAAGCTCTACCCCAGACTTCAGCAACTTTGAGGCTGGAACCCTCCAGGTGGTTCCGATGCATGCCAGTTTGAGAACCACTGATTTAGCCTGCGTCCTCATGCCACAGGTGGTGATGAACCTGAGGCTTAGAGGTTAATAAGCAAGTTCATGTCATTTCTATTAATAGTTCTAGCCAAGATGGGGTTAAAACTATTGCACTTACTGTTCCATTGTTACTAACCATAAAACTGGAGAAAATATATAAAACAACTATCTGGGCAGACACAGCAAGGCTGTGATCTTTGAGAGAAGGGCAGCACACGAGATGAATTCCATGTTCTGCCTGATTATACTTTTCAATTTATGGCACAGGGAAGAGGATGCCCAACAGAAAGGAACTGTCTACCGAGACTGAAGTCCAAGGTTGCTAAAGCAACCAGCACTTGCAGGACATGGTAGGACAGAAAAGGTAGTAACACAGAAAAGTAGCCCTGAAAACATGCACAGGGCTTTCGTTTAGGCTTTGGCTGAATGCCAAGCTGCACAAGCCTCAGCTGAGATTCCGTAAGACTTGGCAGAGAATAGACTGGGCCATGAGAGCCGAAACCGAGGTTCCAGATTACACAGTGTGGGACAGTGTTTGATTTCTGTCCAGCTAGAGTTAAGAAACCCTTGCTGAACAACTTTGCCATGTAATTGAGAGTCCAGAAGGCCCAGGCTTTAGGAATAGGGCCAGTATAGCTCTAAAATCAGGACTACTCTAAACTCTTCCTAATAAAACCAAACTTCAACAAGATCAAGCTGACCCACCATACAAAAACAAAACTTAACACTAAAAAGGACAACATAATCAACAATGTCCAGCATCTTGTAAAAAATTACTCAACATGTAAAAGTGCAAGTAAATATAACCAGGAAAAATAGTCAATAGAAACAGCCACAAAAATGACACACTTGTTGGAATTAGCAAAGACTGCAATACGGTGCTTGTAAATATGTTAAAGTATTTAAGGAATAGATGGCACAGTGGATGAACTGATGAAAAAACTCAATATAGAAACAGAAACAAATTCTAAAACTGAAAATTTTAAAATGAACATTTGGTAGATGGACAAAATTATATTGGACATTGCATTAAAAAACCAAGTGAATTATAAACATCATTACTTTTTACCTCTAAATATTTCAGTACCCATTTTTTATTTTTAAAAAGGATGCTTTCCTACACAACAATAATACTATCTTCACACTTATTAAAATGAACAATTATTTCCTCATACCCATTCCATATTCAAATTTTCCTGTGGTCCTGGAAATATCTTTTATAGCTGGTTTCTTCAAAGATGAATCCATTCAAGTGTTATGCATCAAATTTCATTGTTATGGCTCTTCAAACTTTTAATCTATAGCATGTTTTCTGAGCACTCGGCCCCCTTCATTTTCTGCAACTTGAGTTATTGAAGAGATTGTTCTTGTACAATGTCCCGTAAGCAAGATTGCTGTTGGTATTCATTTTAGTTGATTTCAGCCAGAATAGAGGTAGGATACGAAAAGATGCACAATATAAAATATTTCTGGTCTTTAGCTGCAAAATGAGGTAGAGATGGCCTACCTATGCATATTTCACTCAACAAACTATCACATGGACTTTGTTAAATGTCTTTAAACATTTTTATGGCATGCTTACAATGGCTTCCATTCATTAGGTAACTGTATAATAATTTATTAATCATCTAAAATTAGACATTTAAACTATTTATAACATTTTTACCATTACAAACAACATTTTGATAATTTGATGGGAGGGATATTATGTGTCATCATTATTTAAATTTCCATTTGTTTTATTAACTATTCATATTTCTTATGAATAGGCTAGAGTTAGCCTATTTTTATTATTTGCCTGCTTTTGTACTTGGGATGTTTATTTTTTTCTCTTTTAGTGTTTAAGCACTAAAATCTATTGATTAAATAGATTTCTCCCTGTCATATACATATTACATATATTTTCTATTCTTTTTATTTACATTTTAGTGTTATTAATGTCTTAAGTAAAGGACTTTTATTTTAGTCATCAGCTTTATCACTTTTTCTTTATGTTTTCTTCCTTTGGAGTCATACAAGAAAGTTCTCTTAACAGTAAGATTATATAAATATTCATCTATTTTTTTCATTAGAGCTTTTATAATTTTTTTGCATTAGTTCATTTGGAATTTCTTTCAGACTAACATATGAGAAACCTAATTTTTAAGGCAATGGGGTTTTTGTGTGTTTATTAAAGATAGTAAAGATATTGGCTACTCTGGTTTTATTGGACAAAGACATGGTTTTTAAATATATGGTCAGATTCTCCAAAAAGACTCTGCATATGTAATTCTTGAGGACCAAGTCAACTTGTATGTCTAGAGCAGGGAAACCACAAGGTGCTCCCTATATCTTTTAGGAATTAACCACAAATGATAGCACAAATATGTTAACGTAATAGCTATAATGATAGCTGGTGCTCAGGGCACTGCCATATCCATGCAGATCAGATGCTCTAATTGTTATTTTTGTCCATTGTTGATCACGCATGAACAGAGCAAGTTTTGTAACCGGCTCTATGAACAAATTTCAATGACCCCTATATGTTCTTTTTTTAGCCCTCTGCCTTAACTAACAAAGATCTGCTTGATCTTTTGAGTTGTTTCCCAGAGATGATGGATTTTATGCAAAAGATTTGAGATTCCCAAGACCCCTGGGCAGACTTCCTGACACAGACTCACCATCTCTCAGTACCCAGCTCCAAGCACATAGACCATTGTTAATTTCACCACAACTTGCCCCTTGCAGAAAGACCCTTGTTAATTTCCCCAACCTAGGGCTGGGCGCAGGGGCTCACTCCTGTAATTCTAGGACTCTGGGAGGCTGAGGTGGGCGGATCGCTAGAGGTCAGGAGTTTCGAGACCAGCCTGAGCAAGAGCGAGACCCTGTCTCTACTAAAAATAGAAAGAAATTAGCTGGACAACTAAAAATATATAGAAAAAACTAGCCTAGCATGGTGGCCCATGCCTGTAGTCTCAGCTATTGGGAGGCTGAGGCAGAAGAATTGCTTTAGCCCAGGAGTTTGAGGTTGCCGTGAGCTAGGCTGACACCACGGCAGTCTAACCCAGGCAACAGAGTGAAACTCTGTCTCAAAAAAAAAAAAAAAAAAATTCCCCAATTGGCTTTAGACACCAATCCCAAATAAAGCACCCAGGCACTTCTGCCAGGCCAGCTACAAATATGATGGCTCCCATGAACCCCCAAGTTTGATAATTAATTAGAATGGCTCACAGAGCCCCAATGCAATAGCCCCTGAGGACTGAACTCTGATCTTTTTCTTTTGCTAAAAACTCTTTCCCAAGGAGGCCAGCTGGGTCAGGCTGACAAATGGTAAATTCCTACTAAGCGGCTTTTGTTAACCAAATAAAGCAGTGGTTTACTTCCCAACCTGATTCTGGTATGGCATTAACATCACCTAAAAGATAGGAAGCCCCTGTCTTAACTCAAGCATCCTAGCAGATGCCTATCATAAATTTAAAATATCTTAACTCAAGCATCCTAGCAGGCGCCTATTGTAAATTTAAAATGTCCTCCTGTCTGGACCTCCCAGAGTGCTCATACCCTTATCTTAAAGTAATGTATAAAACTGAACTGTAACCCAGCCACAGCGAGTCCATTTGCCCAAGGCCTCTTGGCAGTGGCACCGGGTCATGGTCCTCAAATTTGGCTCAGAATAAATCTTTTAAAAATTATTTTGCAGACTTGGCTTTGCAGTTCAGTTTTATACATTTTCAGAGAGACAGGGGTTACAGGCAAAGTCACAAATCAATACATGAGAGGCATACATTGGTTTGGCCCAAAAAGGTGGGACATCTCCAAGTGGGGGCTTACAGGTTACAGGTGGGTTTAAAGATTCTTTGGCTGGCAATTGGCTGAGAGAATTAGACTTTATCTAGAAGACCAGAAAGGATATGCTTATTTTAAGATAAGGGTGTGAGCACTCTGGGAGGTCCAGACAGGAGGACGTTTTAAATGTTTTAAATTTACAATAGGCGCCTGCTAGGATGCTTTAAGATATTTTAAATTTATGATAGGCATCTGCTAGGATGCTTGAGTTAAGACAGGGGCTTCTTATCTTTTAGGTGATGTTAATGCCATACCAGAAGCAGGTTGGCGCTTAGTGGGAATTTACCGTTTGCCAGCCTGACCCAGCTTGCCTCCTTAGGAAGGAGTTTTTAGCAAAAGAAAAAGATCAGAGTTCAGTCCTCACTTGTCAGGACAATTTTTAGAGTTTTCATTTCTTAGAAAAGTTGTTGACTTTGCAGCAATGAGAATGATTGGTCTTTCTCCCAGGACTTTAAAGAATCTTGCCAGAAATTTATCAGGCCTTGTCAGAGGTGATATGAGACTTTGATTTCTTGGTCCCAGAGTCAATAGAAATTGGCACGACACCAGAAAGATTTAGGTAGGCAAGGCTTTACTGGGGCTTTTGCTGGAACAAAAGGGAGATGTTGCTGGTTAAGGGGCAACCGGCTGGATCATCAAACACAGGGCTGTGGGACTCGTATGAGGTTGCAAAGAGGAAGGGAGGTGTCAGGTCAGAAGTCATTACATGTAGAGGCAGGGTTCTGTCAGCGGCTGTGCACTTGGCCATTATGCTTCTTTATGCATCACATGTATCATTAGCATGTTAAATCCCCACCCCTGACTGTAAATTTTAGCATTAAAATGAGATTATAATGAGGGGAGCGTCAGGGTGAGGTCAGTATGGGAGTCTGTTTGGCTTGCGGTTAGAGGTGGATAGGTGTGGATTCTTTGCAGCCAGGCTCCCATCAGCTGGTGTCAGCATTGTGCTTCCGTGGTCTTGGAAGACTTTACTCAAGAGACAGATGGTTGGTCCCCTGCGTACATGCGTATGGGCTCATCCGGTGGCTAAGAGGTCATTTGTTTTTGCTTTTCCACAGCTGATTAGGCTGGGTCATGCTGTCCCAGGTCGCCTCCCTTGGTCAGAAGTGAAACAGCACCACCCCAGACGTCTCCCAGGGGCCCTCGAGGTATCCAGGCAACAAACAAATGCCAGGGTGGCAGAAAGGACAGAGGATGAGATCTTCAATTTTTATGTTGTTTTGTGCTGTTACCAGGATTTCCATGACTATTTCTACCATAGATAAATTGGTAAATTATTGGGTAAGGAAACGTACTTAATTATCCTGGGATACAAAAGCTTTAGAGCAATAGTTACCAGCAAATGAACATTTCTTTAGTTATCTCTGTACTCAGCTATAAAGCAGTCACAGGCCCCATAGCTGAGGGCATAGCAGCCAAAGAATCACTGGTATTTGAGGGAGTTTCCTCCAGTTCAATTTAGTTTAATAAACATACAAATGATGACTTTGACCCAGACAGTGAGGATACAAAGACAGGAAGAAAAACCCTGCCCTGCAAGACCTTTGGCTCACATGACAGCTGGGTATCAGTGGCGGAGCCACCTCCCTTCCCTGGGGGAGCTGGGAGGGCCTCCTGGGGAGGGGGCAGTAGGGCCTTCCTCCCAAAGGGTATGTTTTGAGGGTTAAATCCATGAGTTATCTTGAGTCCTTGGTGCAATGCCTGGGACAGGATAGGTCCCACCAAAGTTGGATGTGGGTATAACCCCAGACACCCCACTTTTTGCAGCTGTCTATACCACCTTGCTAGTCAGAGGAGGGTGCACGTTCCTCCTCTGCCCTTCCAACCTCACTTCTGGATTCCCATCCCTGGAGTGGCAGGTTCTCTTCTTTCTTCCATTCCTTCAGTCCTGAATAAAAGCTTTATAAAAAAGTCCTTATAAACCCAGATGTAGCTATAATTTCAGTAGATCCAAACTGTTTACTTATGGTGTAAACATTTCTCTATTTTATCAAACTATTTCATACTGTTCTTCTGTCTGATCATAACTCCTTTTAAAAAGAATTATCATTTGCTTTCTTGCAGGGACAGCAGACAGGAAAAACTCTCTAAACTCTATATTGTTAAGAATAGTTTCAAACATGCAGTGAAAATGAACTACTAAACAGTGAGGATAGCAAATCTACATGAATTTGACTTCTAGGCACGATCACCTTAGTACAGTTGAAAAGTTGGTCCTCAGTTCTTTACGTGTTATCACAGCAGGCGTGTCTAAGTATTACTTAGACCTATTTTCTTTCTTGTTTTAAAAGACAAAATTGTAGAAGCATTGTCTGCCAATTCAGTTGATTTATTGACAAAACTGGTCCTCATCAGTGCTTCAAAGGAAAGTGATCTAAGAAGTTTGATTTAAAACTTACAGAAAAAGTCTTTTAAAATTATCAAGGTAAGGCTATGTTATCTGGGCAGAAACTGTCTTGAAACATTGGGACAATGTCATGGGCTGAATTGTGTTGTTCCCATGCACCCCACTCTAAGTCATAGATTAAGGTCCTAACCTCTGGCCTCTGAATGTGATGGTATTTGGAAACAGAGTTTTTACAGAAATAATTAAGGCAAAATGAGGTCATTAGGGTAGGCCTATTCCAATATGGCTGATGTCCTTATTAAAAGGGGAAATTTGGACACAGACACATACAGAGGGAAGACACTGCAAAGATACAGAGAGAAGACGGCCATCCGCAAGTGAAGGAGTAGAGGCCTGGAACAGATTCTCCCTGAGCCCGGAGAAGGAACCATGCAGGGGAATAGTTGAGGCAGGCCCTCAAGGAGATTAGCTACTTCTCCCTGTGGAGCCAAGTCCCTAAGATAGGGGTTGCCACAGAGGATAAGGAAATTGATAGGAGATAGAGAGAAATAAAAGAATACACAGAGACTAAGGTATAGCTTATAGTTTTATATATAAAAAGATAAGATATAAATAACACAGCGGGGTACTCAGGAGACTGGCCTATCCCCATAAATGCCAGTAATATGGTTAGATTTATACAGGGTTTTATAATCACAGACATCAATTACCAGTTGTCAGGGTAACATATTTACATATCAGGGAATGCAGTTGCTAAGGGATACAGGTAGTGGGTTGGGATCAAAAGTCCTCTCAAGGTGCTTCTAATCTATCTAGGTGAACAAACAAGTACAAAGTCTTTCAGGGGCTAACTTCTAAGTTCTAAGAGGTAGTTGTAAATTAACAAAGGTATAACAAAAGAGGTATAATGATTCTATATTTCTTTGATTAGTAATTGTGGACTTAAAGGTAGACAGACAGGAGAGAGCAGGAAACTCATCTCTATAAAATAGGTTGTTTATAACCACCAGGGCACATCTCTGGGCAAAGTGCATTCATTGTCTCTGGTTCCCATCCTGTGGGCCATATTTGCCTTGTCTTGTCTTTCAAGACACAGGGAAGCTCACAGATTTTGAGATACCAGGAAGCCTTCCTGGAAAACATCCCTACCGGAGATTTGAGAGCTCTCCCATGTTAACAGCCTCTAATAAGTGAACCATTGAGTTCACACATTCCTTCAGGGCAAAACCCTGCAAACCCCTGTTTCTGTCTTTAATATAGCAATATTGGGATATACAATAAAATAATGGTCTTATGAGCCACATCTCATTAATTCCTCAATCATATTTCTCAGGAGAACCACCCCTGCTGACACCTTGATCTTGGACTTCTAGTCCCAGAACCATGAATACATTTCTGTTGTTTAAGCCATCCAGCCTGTGGTCCTTGGTTATAGCAGCCCTGGAAAACTAATACAAATATCAAGAATCAGTCATTCCTTTTGAGCAGAGTTATGAGCAGACAGAAGAGCAGTATGAAATAGTTTGATAAAATAGAGAAATGTTTACACCATTTGGGTTGTCAAATGCAAATGAGTGGCCTAAATCCTGTAGGTGATTTTCTCTTTAGCTGCATCATGTGAAACATTCTGAATCAAGTTTATGTTTTTAACAAGTTAAAACCTTTTGCCTTCCCCTTTCCATCATCTGGTTGTGGTCATCTGATTTCCATGTCATCTGTTCCCTTTTAGAATGAGAAGAAACTGGTTCAGACAATGTGTTGGCACTCTTGGGTCCCCGTGTTCCAAACATGCCTGGTGCACCTACATCTAAGACACACACACTCTCTCAGTATTTCAGGCATAAAATATGTTATTCTTAACTATAGTCACCATGCTGTACATTAGATCTCCAGAACCTATTCATCCTGAGAAACTGAAAGTTTGTATGTTGGGGACTGGCATTATGCTTTCCTGGTTTAAGAATTAAATTTAATGAGTAATGTATGTGCTCCGTCCAGAACGTTTAAGAGTAATGTGCTCCGGACAAGGTTGCTGCCTAGAGGCATAACAATAGTCCTGGGTTTCTGCATTGAGGCAAGAGCTGCCCAGCCCCACGATAAGTGGAGGCCTGGAAGCCACACAATAAGCAAATTGTTCCTACGATTGCTGCTTGGCCCTGTAGGATGGCTGGATAGTCAATGAACAGTAAGATTCCTCAAGGAGGAAAAACTTAAGACAGATACAGCTGCTGGGGGCCAGCCAGGAGGAACCAGGGACGGAAAGTGCCCCCTGTGGCAGCCTTGCTTAACCTTTGCTTATCTCAGCCTGTGATCTATGCCTGGCACCTTGAGCAACTGTCTGGAAACCTTCAGTCAGAGGACATCTGTGTCCTTAGGCTACGTGTTCTGGAATGTATGGCCATTGCTGCAATGCCTAGGTGGTCACTTCATTACTCACTAAATTTAATTCTTAAACCAGGAAAGTATAATGTCAGCCCCCAACATTTATACCCTTTGACCAACATTTTCCCACATCCCACATCCCCCACCCCTGGCAATCACCATTCCACTCTCTGTTTCTACGAATTTGACTGTTTAAGATTCCACATATAAGTGAGATCGTGCAGTGCTCGTCTTTCTGTGCCTGGCTTATTTCACTGAGCATAATGTCCTCCAGGTTGATCCATGTTGTTGTCACAAATAACAGGATTTCCTTCTTTTAAGGCTGACTAACCTCCCACTGTGTATATACACACCCCAGTGTCTTCATCCCTCATGCACAGACAGACGCCAGGTTGTTCCCATGCCTCAGCTCCTGTGAACAGTGCCGCAGTGAACATGGGAGAGCAGACATCTCTTCAACATGCTGACTTCATTTCCTGTGAGTACCTACCCAGAAGTGAAGTTGCTAGATCATATGGCTGTCCTATTTATAATGTTTTTCGCAACTCCCATGCAGTTTTCAATAACGGCTGTGCCAACTGGCATTCCCACCAGCAGTGTGCTGGGTTCCCTTTTCCCTACATCCTCGCCAACACTCACCTCTTGATGATTTGGTTTTCATTTCTTTACTTATACTTATTTGACTTTTATAATAACTGTAAGCCTCAGACAAGGCATAAACCTTTAGCTTCCATTCGCCCATGAGGAATTGAGGACAAAAAGGTTAGGAACTTGCCTAAGATTTCACTAGGCACTTGTCTGAGGGCACACAGATAGTAAGCGACAGGGACAGAGCTGGGACTTGGATCCAGGCGTCTGATTACATGGAGGCGTAAGCAAGAGGAAGAGGAACGAGTTAGACTCAGCCCCCAGCGGAGGAGCTGACATCTGAGAGGGTGTGAGGGGCTAAGTCTCGGAGCAGAGGCGTGGAGAGGAGACCTGTGCAGCAGCCCAGAAGGGACTGCTGTGGGTGGAGAGCAGCTGGACCGCTGGCGTAGGGCCCTGCTGCAGTTGGGGCACTTGCTCCCAGGGCCGCCGTGTGTGATCAGGGGGGCGACAGCGTCTCCTTGGGGGCTAGGCCACTTTGATGTTTTCTTGTCTTCCCAGAACCTAACTTGTATCTGGCACTTTATTCAAAAGTATAGGACAAATGTTTGCTGTATAACCCGCAGAAGCTCCCCCCGAGAAGCAGCAGGAAGGAGGTTGGGGCGTGGGGGAAGGGGCGAGGTGGGTCTGAACCAGAAGCAGGGCCATGGGAGAGGAACCCATGCCAGAGAGCTGGAATGTGCTCTGTTTGCTCAAGAAGATATAGTATATTTTGACAAGGAAGCTGTTTGCAGTCAACTGGAGAAAAGAAAATGAAACCAAATTATATTTTGTAGGCCTTGAGGCAGAACTCCTTTTTCTAGTTTATGATGAAAGAAAGAAGGAAGGAAAAAAAGAGGGAGAGGAAGGATAGAGAACGAGAGGACAGCTGAGCCCTTCTGCCCTCCTCCCACTTCAAGGGCTTAATTTTGTACTGTTTTGACTTTATACCCCATGAAAACAGGAAAATAGTTTATAGCTTATTCTACACTTGTTTCTACCTGTTGCTTCATGTCTCAGACACCTTTCCTCAGGAAGGCCCACCTCTGCCCTGGCCATGTGTCCCCACTACCCTGGGCACATAGATCTTGACATCTCTGTTCTGTGTCTGTGTTCACGTGAATTCCTGCCCACTCGAGTGTGCTGGGGGTGGGGGAAGGGCAAGAGCTGCACCTGTCTTGCCCCAAATTTAAAAACTGCAATCCTCTCCCCTTTATTTATAGACAGAAGTGTGCTTTCCCATCCATAGGTGCTTTTTGGGGGGATTAGGCCACAAAATTTCCTGCCACAAAATGGGGTGGAGGGGCCAGCCCTGGGTCAGAGGAGCGTGGGGACAGTGGCTGGGCGGTCACACATCACACAGGCTCTCACGCTCTGGCCTTGCCCTTTGCAGATGACTCAGTTGGGGAAACCTCAGAAGCAGTGACACAAAGTCCGGATGCCACCCCACCCTACACACTAAGTAGCAATGTTTTTAGAAAAAGCAAGCAGCAGGTATTTCAACTGACATTGCCAAGGCCAACCCTGGGAGTCCTTTGTGAAGGGGTGTTTATGCTCCCTTGCTCATGTTTTCACCGTCAGGGAGGGGCCCCAGCCTGGCTCAAGGTGCTGTCAACTCCCCTCCGAACCCTACCCACTCCCTCCTCATTGGGTCAGTTCCTTTTTCCGGCTTTCTCTAACCTAGCTCAGAGCCTGCAGCCCTCTCACCTGGTCGAACACCCAGACACGTATGTGGAACTGCACAACCAGTGTGGCTTTCTTTGTATGCCACCCTGAGATGCTGCCTGGAGCCTGCTCCCATCTTCCTCTGTCCTGCACCACAGGCTGGAAGACAGTGTTCAAAGACATCCCCACTGCATGTTCTGTCTACAACACCCCGGCCTCCCCATAGAGTCTGCATGTGAGCAAATTGAAAACAGGGCTTCTTGCCCCGACTCCTCATGGACATGGCTTATACATTTCATTTCCCATAAAGGTTAGTTGCTCATTTTGGGAAATCCAAGAAGACATCATTAGCCCCCACTTTGCACAAATTGTAAGGGCCATTTGGTCACAGCCAACTTTCATTTTCATTTTGAGGTGGAAGCAAATATCAAAGCCTCCTAGCACTTTGAAAGTACGCAAATGTCAGGTGCAAACTGCAGATGGGATCAAAGATGTGGGCTAAATTCTTGGCCAAGAAGATGACAGACTGTTTACTGTTGGCTAACAAGCAACCCAAGAATAGGTGCAGAATAGCTGATGATATATAAAAATACTACCAATTACTAACTATCAATAGTAATGAATCAACTATTTGAAATCAACTTGATCCATGTCTTAAACAAGTTATGGGGCACAGGAGACTTGAATATTCTTGAGCTTAGCTCTACCTTGACTTGTGGCTTACTGTGCAGCACACACTCCCCACAGGGCCCGGGTGATTGATGGGAACTGAGTCAGGATGTGTGGGGACCCAGTATATGGGCCAGGCCTTGAGGTGCCAGGCAGCAACGCCCCATGGCTGGGGCTTGGGGTGTGTGGGACTTAGGCCACACAAAGGGCCTGACGTTAAATCATTGCAATGATTTCCTGGTGAGCTTATTGTTAGAAGCTGAGACCCTCAACACCCCTATGACTTGTCCTACGCACGGGCTTCGCCCTGGAAAATTCCTAGGACAAAAACAGCATCCCACCCTCCAGCTGTAGCTCGGAAAAGAATGCGTTCCATGACCTGCTGACCGCAAAATGCTGCAGGGTGTGCTAACTGCAATTATTCCCGACCACCTGCCAGGTTGGGGTTGAGTAATCAGTCACAAACAGCTTCGATACCGATACCGATAAGACGCTGATTGGGGCTGATTAGCCCAAACCCAAGACTCATCGTCGCCCCACTCTATTTTTCTGTTTCTACTTCCTTGTTTCTGTATGCTTATAAAACCTACAAAGAATCTAAGTAAAGTAGACCTTGACAACCATTTGCTTGGTCTTGTTCCTTTCTCTTGCCCATCTCTTTCAGGCACGGTCCCCCTTGACCCCCATGAGTAACAGAAGGTCTCGCGGGCCAGGACAGCTTATTACACTGAGAGTCTCAGAGATAGATACACTAAAAAGATGGAAAGAAAATACTTTAATTATACAACTTAAGCTCTTGTCCCATTAAGAGATACTATATAACAATGTTTTCTTAATCCTATTGTTAATTGGCAATAGCACAATTATAGTGCATTGCATTTTTAAAAGCATTCATCTGTTGAACATAAAATTTTGAAACATACCACAATGCTTGGCATTTCTTCATTTTCTTTAGTAAACCAAGAGACTCAAAGCATCGTAGTGGCCCGGGCCTGTGTGAAGGCCTGCGAAGGCCTGTGAAGGCCCGCCCCACAGCGGGGCCATGCCGGGCTCCTGCGTGGGCACAGGGCAGGCAGAGAAGGCCTGGGTGCCGGCCGGCTGCGACCCTAGGGCTCTCTCTCTTCTTTTCTTCCAAGTGGAAAATGAGCGTATACATGAATAGGTCATCAAGTGGACAAAGCCAGGTACAACAGACAGCAAGATGTGGAGGTTTCCCTTCCCATATTCAAGTCAGACGAAAACTACAGCATGGAGTCTGTTCTTGTCAGTTTGGAAATTATTGGCGCCTTTGACAAAGCTAAGACTGACTTTTCCGGAATATCATCCGAGAGAGAGCTGTCCCTGTCCAAGTTTGTGTACCAGCCCTTCGTGGAGGTCGACAAGGAAGGCACAAAGGCAGCCACTGTGACCTTGGTGGTTGCAGTGTCGAAATGCGCAGGCCTGCAGAAAGGTTTGATGCAGACCTCGTGTTCCATTTCTTCATCCAGCACAGAGGGACTGAGTGCGCTCCGTTCTCTGGAAGGTTCCCCTCCATTAGCCAGCTCCCCCCTCCCCCGTGCCTCTCACCTACCACAGGTACATGGAGTGACCTCGGACTGACCTCAGCCTACAGCAGACAGAACCCTGATGCTCATTTGAAATTCTGACCTCAGAGCTTGATGATGTTCGTGCTTTCACTTCCTGGACGCTGCAATTTTCCTACAACTTTAGGATGCTCTTGGGTACACTGGAAATTAGAGCAGGGTGGAGCGTTGATTTGGGTTTAGAAAGAAGATGCCTATTTTAGATTTGGCTGCTCTGAAACTATTTCTAGACTTCCTCTGGGGGGTGTCCCTCCCTTCCCCTCCCCAGGATGCCCCTCACTTAGCACTCTCACCTGGACCCTTACAAAGTCCGAAGTCCTCTGCTGGGTCAAACCACACACTGCTTCATCCCTGTAGTGACAACTTCCTGCCCTCTGTTCTGAGGATAAAGATGCCTCTGTCGTTCAAATATGCTTGAAGCATTTTGGCTGCAGCAGGAAAGGAGCTAGGGAGACGATGTGGAAGCAGAAGCGGTCATCTGTGTGTCTGAACATTCTTTGAGGATGCCCTTAGGTGGGAGAACAGTAAGAGTGGCTAGAACTTTCTGAGCCCTGAATTCACTCGCTGGAGGGTGCTTCTCCTCTCAGGAGAGGTTGTTAGCACATCCTCATGTGCTCGGCTGACCTGCAGTGTGGTCCTGTCTTGGGGCATTCCCAGGGGGGAAGTCCTCTGTCAAAACCCCTGCTTGGGCTTGGTTAACAGTTCTGGTTCCTTTTAAGGAACAGGATCTTCAAACATTGCCTAACACAAAGTAAAGAACAACGGCATTTTAGGCTGTTTGGAGACTCAGGCACAACAGACTATAGGTTTTAAGACAAAAACTCAAAGGTAATTTTGCCCAGGGAAGGCAGCAGTTTAATTTCTGTAGAATAAGGTTCAGATTCACTTTTACCACTGAACAGGAAATTTTCTAAATTTTTTGGAAGTGCCAAAAAAACTTGGTCTTGGCATTTCACACAAACTTTCCAAGTTTCCTAATATTAGCTGTCAGTATGTTCACTCCAAGGTTACTAAGTAGTCTCAGTAATTAGATCAATTAAAGATGAGGAAATGAAACTGAGGGATATTTGAGGGGCTTTCACTTGAGGAATTGTGACTAGACAGCATTTCTGCCAGGTATCACGTCAGCATCAGAGCCCTGCTGCAGACTCTCTGGTATGCCTGTCTTGATTAAAAAGTGATATTGGTAGCCAAACAATTAGGAAAATGGATGGTAGGCCAGGCTCCGTGGTTTGGGTCTGTAATCCCAGTGCTTTGGGAGGCCAAGGTGGGTGGAGTGCTTGAGCCCAGGAGTTTGAGACTAGTCCTGGCAACATAGCAAAATCCTATAGCCTGGCGTGGTGGCACGCACTTGTAGTCCCAGCTACTCAGGAGGCTGAGGTAGGAGGCTCGCTTGAGCCCAGCAGTTCAAGGCTGCAGTGAGCTATGACTGCGCCACTGAATCCAGTCTGGGTTTCAGAGTGAGATCCCCTCTCTTTAAAAACAAAAATGGATGTTGGATTCTAGGAGCAGGCTTCTCACTGCTGGAGTGGGAGAGGCACAGCGGAGAAGCCTGAAAAACTCTCTCTCAGCCAGGTGACCGAGGTCAGCATCAGCAGTGAGTCTGGTTGATGGCAGGCACCTTGATAAGAGGTGAGGAGGACGGCACCTCCTCTGCGCCCTCCCGCCGCGGACCTGTGACCGGTGGCACCCTGAGAAAAGCCTCAGATGATGGAGAGGGCTGTAGGCGAGGCTCCGAGGCTGTCCCCAGGCATCAACATGAACTTCCGTCTCAGCGCCCACTTTTAAACCCAGCAGCTATGCTTTGAGCTGTTTGGCTTCTGCCCCTGTCGTCCCTCGGCAGGTCCCAGCCCCTCGGGTTCCTGTTTTCTCCGCTGTGTTCTTTGCCCTTCCAGCTTCAAACGCCCTCCCCTCAGCTCGGGGCTCCCGCGGCTGCCCGCCTCCGTGGCTGCTGTCCCCCGGCGCCAGGGCCGGCCCTTTGGAAAGCAGGGTGGCACCCCCGATTCTGGAGTGGCCCTTGCCCTGCTCTCACCGCGCACCCACGCAGCCCGACCACGGCCTACTTAAAGTGTCTCGAGCTACGCCCTGCAGGCCCGACGGCGCGCTGAGCCCCGGGCGGCCCGGGACGCGTGTCGGCGAGGTCCGGGACCGCCGCCACCGCCGCCGCGCCGCGCTCTGCGACAGGGGCCGCGCCGTGTCGCTGGCCAACTGGGCGAGCGGCTCGCGCGCGCGGCTCGCCGGGGCTGCCAAAGGCGCAGCGCCCGGCGGCCCAGCCGTGGCGATCTCCAGCCCGGGGTGCCCTCCTCCCGCAGGCCGCCCGCGGCGCGGCGGTGCGTTCGGCCTCGGCCCGGCGGAGCGCGCGCCTCTGCGCGTCCCCAGCGAGTGGCCGCCGCGCTCGCCCGGGCCGCCCTGCTCCCTGGCTAGGTGCTGTTTGTCTGTCGCACGGGTAGTGTGATGAAGGATATGAACCCAAATTTTGGGTTAATGTCCCGGCTGCGGGACCTTTCTTTACTCGCGGGGGGGGGGGGCGAGGGGGACGGTGCCTGAAAGAGATGGGCGAGAGAAAGGAAGGAGACCAAGCAAAGGATTGCCAAGGTCTACTTTACTTGGATTTTTAGTAGGTTTTATATACAGAAACAAGGAAATAGAAACAGAAAAATAGAGTGGGGGGATGATGAGGCTAGCTGTGGGCTAAGCAGCCCCTATCAGCATCCCAATGGCACGGGAAGCTGTTTGTGATGGATCACTCAACCCCAACCTGGCAGGAGGTTGGGAACAATTGCAGGTAGCATGCCCTGGAGCAAGCATGTCATGGAATGCATTCTTCTAGGAACTATAGCTGGGGGGCTGGGTGCTATTTTCGTCTTAGGCTATTTTCCGGGCGGGCGAGGCCCATGCGCAGGACAAGTCGTTGGAATGTGGAGGGTCTTAGTCTCCAACAGGTTAAAGCGGTTTTTATGGCAGTTTGATTTTAAGAATCTCTTTGATCGTTTTCTTTAAAGTTTTATATGTGTTTAGGGTTAAATTTTTTAGTGTTTATATTTTAGTTAGAACTGGCTGAATTGTATAAGAAAAATAAAATCTCCAAGTAGCTTTGAATTAGTAATATCATAAACAGTGACTTTTCTCTATCAGAAGGAAAGTCAGCAGATTTAAAGTAGGCAGAAACAAATAGAGAACTCAGAGGACTCTGTATGTCAACTCTGGAGTTGCAGGCTTTTTGAATAATGATCATTTGTGTAAGGCTGGTGGCAGGGGCCCCCTCCCCTCCCTAGATGGAAAAAGAAAACGCTTAGTGACCTGACCGGCTAAGGACAAACTGCCAGGCCCCACTGAGAGGAACCACACCCAGATCTCCACCTGGATTCGCTCCTGGATTCCACAATACCTCCAGCCCCTCCTATTTCTCAACGACCTTCCAAGGTCACAATAGAGAATCCCAGCTCTTCCCGCCACAAGTCCCTAGCCCCACCCAAAGGGTATAAAAGGCCTCAGCCCCTTCAAACTGCAGCGACTTCCGGGGCCCCCACTCTTGGGGCCCCAGAACCTCGTCCACAAGTGTATAATAAAGCCACGTGGTTTGGCCCCCCACTCTTTCTCTTTCTGTGTCTCTTTTCTTTTTGCCACCGCCGAAAAACCTTACAATTTGAGCTCTGAATTTTTTTAAATGTAATTTGCCAGTCGGTTTAAAATGCGCACAAAAAGGGGCCATAGTTGGCTGGAGCCTTGGAAAACCTGACATGTATTAATGTTTGAGAATCTCATTTTTGGCCATTTTAGTGTGAAATCTCCTTTTATAAATCCCTCCCATCTAGGGAAATGCCTGCATTTGTAGGCTCTGTATGTGTCACACAGACACAAATTGAAAGAGAAAGTATCAGCACAACCTACCCAGTCAGACAGCATCACATGTCTATTCTTTCCTAATGTCTTTTAAGTAGAATCCCCCTTCTGAAGAAACCAAAGGTCTTAAGGAAGAGCTCAGCCCTGTGTCAAGGAGTGGGAGCAACTGGCTGAACAGAACTCAGAGCCGTCAGCCAAGCAGGGCATCCAAGGCAGGACAGACTCACCCGTCACCGTCACCTGCAACCGTGGCACAGCCAGAAGGGCTCAAAGGGCCCGTGCTGGTACTGAGACACTGGTCCCGCATGTTCTAGAAGACTCTGGGCAGTCTACTTGGAGTCCCTTTGTGGTTGCCATGATTGTCAACTAAAGAAAAGAATTAAACTTTTAAAGAGTTAAAGTTACTTTTATTTAGAAGTCTTATTGAGGACTGTAAACTGAGGCCTAGACCCTGGGAGCAGTCTTTTAGAGGCATTCTATCAGACTGCTCCAAAATAGTATTTTACCTCACAGTTTATATGTGGGCTGTAGAGTTTTAGTATGTGTAAAATCACATCACATTTGTTCCGAAGTTATATTAAAGCAGAATCGCATCGCGGTGTGGGTGTACATCTGGTCATAGAATATAGAAGCATAATCGCTAACCCAGTCAGATGTTGGCTAACGTGTGGGAAAAGGCTAGGCTGGGGACATTTATCTTTTAAGGAATAAAGTGACTCAGACAAGAGGTGTGTGGCCACGTGCTCTAACCCGTGCTGTCTTCAAAGCATCTTTCCTGTGAGCTATTGCTTATGTAGTCACAGAGTCAGGGGCTTTGTGAAATTACATTGGCAAGCAGAAATGGGCAAATACGGCTTTTTACATTTACTACTTTGTCTTATAGGGATGTGAAAATATTTGAAATGCTCTCTTTCTGTGCATGGTTGGAAAGTAGGGAAATATGCTGAAGAGAGAGTGCTTAAGGAATTGAAAGGAGTTACACATTCTGCTGTGCTTTTCCCGTGGAGAAAGTGTCAGAAGAAACAGTGGAAAGGTCCCAAAGGCCGTCCCCCTGGTAGGGCGCAAGGCAGCACTTGTGGCAGGGGCAGCAGCCCTGCTGTTGGGCTCAGGGCTAGGCCGCCCCGCCCAGCTGTCGCACTGAGTGACACGGGTGTCCCAGTGCCCCATGCTCTCCAAGAGATGCTGCTGCCTCTGCCCAGCGCGGCACGCGGCCGCAGCCTGAGTTGCTCATCTCACAGACAGTCGAAGATTAAAGAACGAGAAGTAAAACTTTGATGTTAACTCAGTCTTACTCTGGTCCAAAGTAGAAATTTCCTCTTCACTCTCCCTAAATCGATGAACAAGTTTTTGTCAGTGATTAAACTGAGCTTTGCGAGTCTATGAAGGGCTTTCTGCTTGCGGATGAGAGAGGCCCTGACACTGCGCGGGTTCCCTCACGTCCGCGCCAGTCCCCAGAGTTACGCAGAAGGAGCTTGCTGTCCATGAGACCACACCCCAAGTGGCAGCACGCATAGTCCTGGGAGGTTGACTAGGAGACACTCCGTCCAGGGGGTGCTGGAATGAACACTTCCAGTCTGACTCTAATCCACAATGACAGAGGCTGGCCAGTGTGACTGTGTCATTAATTGCCCTATATGTGACAATCAGGTGGCTTTAGAGGTTGCAGTTCCTGGGACACAGGCTCTTATTTGTGTTAAGCTTCCTGCTACCATACCCAAAATATGCGCAGGCAGCCTGAGGTCCACTAACTCCCAGTGGTAACAAGTTGTTGTGTGTGTGCTGTGTGCTCGTCAGTGCTCTAACCACCTTCTGGACTGTCTAGATTGATTCTAACACTTAGAGATGTTTTATTTAATCTAAAAACCTTAGGAGGTTGCTATTATTACCCCCAATGTACAGCTGGTGCAGCCGGGACCCTGAGAGTATGAGGAATGTGCTTCCAGAGCTGAAGCAGTAAGGAGCAGCGCTGGGATTTAGGCTCTGGTTCTCTTGCCACGAAGGTGTCCACTGAATTGTCCAGATCTACCTGATGATTTCCTCTCTGTCCATTTTAGGATATTATCGTCTTTGAATTAAGCAAATCCAATTCCTTCCAAAATTTGTGGCAAAATATCACCCTCATCTCCCTCTGACTATAGAATTAAGAACAGTAAGTAGAACTTTGGCTGGTGCGGTAGCTCCTGCCTGTAATTCTAGCACTTTGGGAGGCCCAGGCAGGAGGATTGCTTGAGGTCAGGAGTTCGAGACTAGCCTGAGCAAGACCCTCTCTTGACTAAAAATTAGCTGGGCATGGTGGCGCATGCCTGTAGTCACAGCTACTCGGGAGGCTGAGGCAGGAGGATTGCTTGAGCCCAGGAGTTTGAGGTTGCTGTGAGCTCGGCTGATGCCACGGCACTCACTCTAGCCTGGACAACAGAGTGAGACTCTGTCTCAAAAAAAAAAAAAAAAAAAAAAAAAGTAGAGCTTTGATGTTAACTCCGTCATACTTTGGTCCAAAGTTGAAACTTCCTCTTCACTACCCCTGAATAGATTATCAAGTTGGCTTCAGTCATTAAAATGAGCATTGTATTAAGAACTTAACTCAGCAAAGCCACATCATCTGCCCACATGGCATGGTTTGTTCTGGGCTATAACCTTCAGTCATTTATTCAACAACATGTATTAAACCATGTGACAGGCGTTGCTCTAGATACTGAGGACACAGCAGTGAACAACTGGGCCAGGGCCCTTTTCTCCCGATGTTATGTTCTATCGAAGGAAGGAGACAACTAATTTCTGATGGGGACTGATGCTACAAAGCAAACAGAACGCAGTTTGGGACGAGAGCAGAGGCCTAGCAGCCAGGGTAGGTCTCAGGGAAGAGGCAGCATTGAGCAAAGACTAGAATTAGAAGAAGGGGTTAGTCCTCCAGGAAGAGGCCACGGCAGGACTAAAACCCTAAAGGAAGTAAGCCTTCCGGTGTGAGATACTGAAAGAAAGCCTATGAAACGAGGGGGAACGGAGGAGGCGAGGGCAGAGGAAAACACCAAGAAACGTATCTGCAGGAGAAAATTAAATTACAGAAATTTCAGCTGCCCTAGTAGGGGGAATTGAGCTTGATTGAAGAGGAAAAATTACATGCATGTCCTGGCATTTACATATCTCTGCAGAAGTCGGGGGATTCTTATTGTATGAGTAATGAAATTCTGCCCTCTGGAGGGTAAAGCTATGTTGCACGGCTGAAATTTTAATGTGAGGTTTGTTCCATTTGGCAGAAAAATAAAAGGACAAAAAGAAACACTCCATTTCTGTGATTTCAATCACTTAAGCTGTCCAAGATAGAAAATGTAAATGATTTTACACTTTCCTAGGAGATGTCTTGTTAGTTACAATCTCAGCCCAGGGTCCTAAATTATTTATTGTCATGAAATTAGTCTCACCCCAAATCCTCAGACTATTATAGGAAAATAGTATCTATAGTATGATTTTGCATTATTTTTCTAGTTGTTTTAACAAGTTAAAAATTAGTTATTAAAAAAATTTAACAATTACTTAGGTAAATAACAATTATTTTTGTATTTCAGCCTGAGCAAGAGCGAGACCCCGTCTGTACTAAAAGTAGAAAGAAATTAGCTGGACAACTAAAAATATATAGAAAAAATTAGCTGGGGATGGTGACACATGCCTGTAGTCCCAGCTACTTGGGAGGCTGAGGCAGGAGGATCGCTTGAGCCCAGGAGTTTGAGGTTGCTGTGAGCTAGGCTGACGCCAGGGCACTCTAGCCCAGGCAACAAAGTGAGACTCTGTCTAAAAAAAAAAAAAAAAAAAAAAAAAAAAAAAAAAAAGAATCACATTTAACATATTTACAAAACACTATTATGAGACTTATAATTCCACCAAGCTCCAAGTTGATTAAAAATGTCATAATTCACTGAATAGCAGTTTCTTAAACTGAATGAGAAAACAAGGTAATTCAAAGCTACATTTGAAAATGAAGAAAAAATACTCTCAAGATGTTTGTAAGTTTGTAGGTGATCAGTAGCAGCTTGTTTGAAGATCAAGGTTAAGTCTAAGAGTAAATATCACTTCTACTTTCAGGAGTGGCAGCAGGAGGAATAATTCAGGAATAATTTAAGACGGAAGAGAATAAGGAAAACGCTTAGAGGACTGAGGCCTCTCATTACTGCAGGACAAGACGGGGAGGGAATGTGGTAGTGTCTACACAGCCCCCCATGCAAGAGGGATAAAGACAAAGTCTTCTCGAGAAGAGCCCCTGTCTTTGTCTGTTCCTGCTTCTGTAACAAAATAGCTTATAGATTGTAGACACTCATTTCTCACAGTTCTGGGGCTGGGAAGTCCACGATCAGTGGCGGAGCCTGCACCATCACAGCCAGTGTCTGGTGAGGGCGTCTTCCTGTGGCGCCCTCATGTGGTGGAAAAGGCAGAAGGCACAAGCGCTGTGTCCTCACATGGCAGCAGATGCGCCACGCTCTGACTGTGTCCCCTCCAAACTCATATGTTGACACTCTAGCACCAGTGTGATAGTATTAAGAGGTAGAGCCTTTAAAAAGTGATTAAATCACGAGGACAGAGCCCTCGTGGGTGGGATTAGGGACCTTGTAACTTATAGAAGGACTTGAGGGAGTGGGCTTGTTCCTTTCCATCCCTTCCACCGCGTGAGACACAGTGTCTGTCTCCTTCAGACGCAGATCAGCCCTCGCCAGACGGCGAGTCGGTCAGCACCTTCTCCTTGCCCTTCCCAGCCTCCAGACTGTGAGCAATCACCGTGTGTGTTGTAAATTACTCAAGCTCAGGTATGCAGTTATAGCAATACAAATGGACCATGACAAAAATTGGTACTGAGAAATGGGGTGTTGCTATAACAAATTCTTAGATACGTGGAAGCAGCTTTGGAACGGGGTACTAGGTAGTGGCCGAGGAGTTCAGAGGACGATGCTAGAAGAAGCCTCGCTAGCTATGAATGGAGCATTAGGGCAATTCTGGTGAGGGCCCGGAAGATGAGGAGAGCTGTAGAGAGACCCTAAGTGTCCTTAGAGATTACCTAAGTGGTCACGATCAGAATATGGGTAGAAATACAGATGGTAATAAAGACAATTCTGATAAGATCATGGATGGAAAAGAACAAGGTGCTGGAAACCTCGGGAAGGCCATCCTTGTTATAAAATGGCAAAGAGCTTGGCTGCGTTGTGTCTGTGTCCTAGTGCTTTGTGAATGGAAGAACTTGAGAGCAATGAACCAGGATATTTGGTGGAAGAAATCTCTGAGCAGTGTCGAGGGTGCAGCCTGACTTTTCTTGACTGGTTACAGTAAAATGTGGGAAGAGAGAATGAATTAAAGAAGGAATTTGTAATTAAAAGGAAAGCAGAACTTCAAAGATTTAGGAGGTTCTCAGTCTGGCCATGTAAGGAAAGAAAAGGTGCCTTTGGGAAAGACCACCAAAGGTGTGGCCGAGCTAAGGCTTGGTGAAGAGACTAGTGTGGATAGAAGGAAGCAATGCTGTTCATCGGACTAGAAGAATGGCCCTGGAGGCATGTCAGGGATCCTGAGGCTGCCACTCTCATGGCAGAGCAAGACTGTCAAGCCCTTGAGGGCAGAACCTGGGGCACCATGGAAGTTTGGGGCTTGCTGCCCAGGGCCACCTCAAGTCTCTGCTCCCACATGCCAGTGCAGCGCTCCTTGGCCATCCCAGGTGTGGCTTACGCAGGCCCTTGTGTGGCTCCGGCTGCCTTCCCATAAACCTTGGCAGCGCCCATGTGACACTACTCTGCAGACACAGAGTGCATGAGCTGTGGAGGCCAGGCTCCCTCCACCTACCTTTCAAACAGCATCTCAGACAGAGAACTGCAACAGGGCTGGGGCGGGGCCACTACAGAGAGCCCCCACTGGGGCAATGCCCAGTGCAGCCGTGGGAACAGGATCACTGCAGAGAGTCCTCACTAGGGTCATGTCTAGTGGAGCTGTGGGGCAGGACGGCCCCTAAGACCCCAGAACCATAGAGACACCAACATGTCGGCCAGTGTGGGAGAGCTGCAGACACCAGACTCCAGCCTGTGAGAGCTTTGGCTTGCACTGTGCCTGCCGGATCCACGGGTGGGGGCCTGGATCCCTCACCCCAGTGTGTCCAGAAGGTGGGACATGACATCAAATAAGATATTCTCAAGCTTCAAAATTTAATGTGGCTTGCCTGTTGGGTTTGGGACTTACTTGGGACCTGTTACTCCTTTCTTCTTTCCTATTTCTCCTTTTAGAATGGGGATGCCCGTGCTATGCCTGTCCCACCACTGTATTTTGGAAGCACGCACATGTGTGAGTTTACAGCCTCTCGGCTGGACAAGAATTTGGCTCAGGATGAATCTTACTTTGAGTCTCACCCATGTCCGATTTAGATGGTATTTAGGTGACACTTTGGACCTAGGCTTTGCAGTTGATGCCAGAACTAGTTAAGACTCTTGGGGCTAAAGGGATGGAATGCATGTATTTTGTATGTAAGAAGGATATATGGGGGGGGGCAGAATTCTATCATCTGAATGTTTGTGCCCCCTCCAAAGTTCAGGTTGAGATAATCACCAATGCAAGAGTATTAACAGGTGGGGCCTTGGGGCAAGAGGGCAGCTCCCTGGAGAAGGGGGGGGACTTATATTAATGAAAGAGGCTTCGCACTGAAGCAGTAGCAGCAGCAGCAGCAGCAAGATGCCATCGTGGAAGTGGAGCCCAGGTGTTTGGAATTGATCATTTTATCTTATCCTGGAGGCCCCTTTTTTCCATATGCAAGAGCCTCAAATTTCTTCCTTCCCTTGCAAAAAGAAGCTCCCTAGAGTTTGAACATGTAGATGGGACTCAAGAGGGAACTAAGCGAGCGTGAGACAACTTGTAGTCCCAGCTACTCCAGAGAGCTGCGGAGGAGCATCACTTGAGCCCGGGAGTTGGAGTCCAGCCAGGGCAGTGCAGCGAAACCCCTTCTCAAACAAAACGAACAAGCAAACAAACAGGAGAATCGGTTGCCTTCTAAGACCATGACACAATGTGTCATCTCATTCGGCCAGTCATTCACGCCTTAGTAAAATATAGTCACCAGGTCCTTGCCAGAGACTCCAGGAAAGGCTGAGACTCCTCCCGCTCCTCCCCGCCGGCTCCTCCCCGCCCGCTCCGCCGGCTCCTCCCCGCCCTCCCGGCTCCTCCCCGCCCGCTCTTCCCGCTCCTCCCCGCCCGCTCCGCCTGCTCCTCCCCGCCCGCTCCTCCCCGCCCGCTCTTCCCGCTCCTCCCCGCCCGCTCCGCCCCGCCGGCTCCTCCCCGCCCGCTCCGCCCCGCCGGCTCCTCCCCGCCCGCTCCGCCCGCTCCTCCCCGCCTGCTCCTCCCCGCCCGCTCTTCCCGCTCCTCCCCGCCCGCTCCGCCTGCTCCTCCCCGCCGGCTCCTCCCCGCCCGCTCCGCCCCGCCGGCTCCTCCCCGCCCGCTCCGCCCGCTCCTCCCCGCCTGCTCCTCCCCGCCCGCTCTTCCCGCTCCTCCCCGCCCGCTCCGCCTGCTCCTCCCCGCCCGCTCCTCCCCGCCCGCTCTTCCCGCTCCTCCCCGCCCGCTCTTCCCGCTCCTCCCCGCCCGCTCCGCCCCGCCCGCTCTTCCCGCTCCTCCCCGCCCGCTCTTCCCGCTCCTCCCCGCCCGCTCCGCCTGCTCCTCCCCGCCCGCTCCTCCCCGCCCGCTCTTCCCGCTCCTCCCCGCCCGCTCCGCCCGCTCCTCCCCGCCCGCTCTTCCCGCTCCTCCCCGCCCGCTCCTCCCCGCCCGCTCCTCCCAGCCCGCTCTTCCCGCTCCTCCCAGCCCGCTCCGCCTGCTCCTCCCCGCCCGCTCCTCCCCGCCCGCTCCGCCCCGCCGGCTCCTCCCCGCCCGCTCCGCCCGCTCCTCCCCGCCCGCTCCGCCCGCTCCTCCCCGCCTGCTCCTCCCCGCCCGCTCTTCCCGCTCCTCCCCGCCCGCTCCGCCTGCTCCTCCCCGCCCGCTCCTCCCCGCCCGCTCTTCCCGCTCCTCCCCGCCCGCTCTTCCCGCTCCTCCCCGCCCGCTCCTCCCCGCCCGCTCTTCCCGCTCCTCCCCGCCCGCTCCGCCTGCTCCTCCCCGCCCGCTCCTCCCCGCCCGCTCTTCCCGCTCCTCCCCGCCCGCTCCGCCCGCTCCTCCCCGCCCGCTCTTCCCGCTCCTCCCCGCCCGCTCCTCCCCGCCCGCTCCTCCCGCTCCTCCCCGCCCGCTCCTCCCGCTCCTCCCAGCCCGCTCCGCCTGCTCCTCCCCGCCCGCTCCTCCCCGCCCGCTCCGCCTGCTCCTCCCCGCCGGCTCCTCCCCGCCCGCTCCGCCCCGCCGGCTCCTCCCCGCCCGCTCCGCCCGCTCCTCCCCGCCTGCTCCTCCCCGCCCGCTCTTCCCGCTCCTCCCCGCCCGCTCCGCCTGCTCCTCCCCGCCCGCTCTTCCCGCTCCTCCCCGCCCGCTCTTCCCGCTCCTCCCCGCCCGCTCCGCCCCGCCCGCTCTTCCCGCTCCTCCCCGCCCGCTCTTCCCGCTCCTCCCCGCCCGCTCCGCCTGCTCCTCCCCGCCCGCTCCTCCCCGCCCGCTCTTCCCGCTCCTCCCCGCCCGCTCCGCCCGCTCCTCCCCGCCCGCTCTTCCCGCTCCTCCCCGCCCGCTCTTCCCGCTCCTCCCCGCCCGCTCCGCCCCGCCCGCTCTTCCCGCTCCTCCCAGCCCGCTCTTCCCGCTCCTCCCAGCCCGCTCCGCCTGCTCCTCCCCGCCCGCTCCTCCCCGCCCGCTCCGCCCCGCCGGCTCCTCCCCGCCCGCTCCGCCCGCTCCTCCCCGCCCGCTCCGCCCGCTCCTCCCCGCCTGCTCCTCCCCGCCCGCTCTTCCCGCTCCTCCCCGCCCGCTCCGCCTGCTCCTCCCCGCCCGCTCCTCCCCGCCCGCTCTTCCCGCTCCTCCCCGCCCGCTCTTCCCGCTCCTCCCCGCCCGCTCCTCCCCGCCCGCTCTTCCCGCTCCTCCCCGCCCGCTCTTCCCGCTCCTCCCCGCCCGCTCCTCCCCGCCCGCTCTTCCCGCTCCTCCCCGCCCGCTCCGCCTGCTCCTCCCCGCCCGCTCTTCCCGCTCCTCCCCGCCCGCTCTTCCCGCTCCTCCCCGCCCGCTCCGCCCGCTCCTCCCCGCCCGCTCTTCCCGCTCCTCCCCGCCCGCTCCTCCCCGCCCGCTCCTCCCGCTCCTCCCCGCCCGCTCCTCCCGCTCCTCCCAGCCCGCTCCGCCTGCTCCTCCCCGCCCGCTCCTCCCCGCCCGCTCCGCCCCGCCGGCTCCTCCCCGCCCGCTCCGCCCGCTCCTCCCCGCCCGCTCCTCCCGCTCCGCCCCGCCGGCTCCTCCCCGCCCGCCCCGCCCGCTCCTCCCCGCCCGCTCCTCCCCGCCCGCTCCGCCCGCTCCTCCCCGCCCGCCCCGCCCGCTCCTCCCAGCCCGCTCCTCCCGCTCCGCCCCGCCGGCTCCGCCCCGCCCTTCCGCACTTTAGGGCCGCGGCGCGGGCGCTGCGCGCAGACCTCCGGCAGCCCGAGCCGCAGCGCGCCTGCCCCGCGGTGAGCCGGTGAGCCGGGCGGCCGGCAGCGGGGCGGCGGGAGGGGAGAGGCCGGGCCGCGCCCGTGGGTCCCGCCAGCCGCGGCCGGGCGCGAGGCCAGCCCTGCTAGGGCGGGAGGAGGACCGAAGCTCGAGGGCAGGACGCTTGTCCTTCCTGCTGAGTCCCTCGGGCGGTGTCCAGGCGGCGCTCCCCGTCGCGGCGGGCGCGCGGGGGCGAGGCCGGCGCGGTCCCAGAGACGGCTGAACAACCGCAAGAATTCGGCTTTTGCCTGCTCGCCGAGCAGCCAGCACGACTACCCTTCTGGTGCCTGCTCGTGGGGAAACGAGGGCTCTGAGAGTAGGGATCAAGACGGGCTAGGGGAGGCCAGGCTGGGGTTCCCAGGACAGCACGCTTGTCCCCATCTCCCCGCCGGGCTGGCTTTCCCGTGCCGGACGGTGCTGGGTTTCCAGACTGGCACACCCTAAGCCACCTCTGAGACCTTGGACACTTGACCTCTTAAACATTAGAGACTGAATCTCAAAAATGAGGATAATTATATTATCAAGTATGTCTTTGCTGGAGTTTGCCTTAATGCATAGGTAGCTATGATCTGATAGAAATGTTTCAGGTAAATGTAGGCAGTGGATTCACTGTCCAATGAACCCTTGAGCCAAAGGGTCAGAAACGTGCACGCTGGCAGACTGAGTTCGGCGGAAGGACCCAGGGCTGGGCGCCTGTGCCACTGCCACCATCCCTGGGTCTGGGCCTCCTCTCACCCCACCTGTCTGCAAGGTCAGAGCCTTTAAGACACCCTGCGTTCTGTTCTTGTGTTCCTGCTAAATCACTGGCCAGCTTGGTCCCACACTGTGTGGGTAGGAAAGTGTTCTCCTGGAACCTCCTGGAAAAAAAAAAGAGGGGAGAAAGTACAAGTACCAGGGTGTTCCCGAGTGGCTGGCACAGGTTGAGGCAGCTGGGGAAGTGTGCGGCCGTCGTTTCCTGGTGGGGCAGTGGGCAGCCTGGGACTCTGTTCTGTGTGGCAGCCTTCACCATGGAGCAGCTGAGCGCAGCAAACACCCGCTTCGCCTTGGACCTGTTCCGCGCCTTGAATGAAAACAATCCGACTGGAAACATCTTCATCTCTCCCTTCAGCATTTCATCCGCGATGGCCATGATCCTTCTGGGGACCAGAGGTAACACCGCAGCACAACTGTCCAAGGTCAGCAGAAACAAACAGAAAAGATCTGCTTCCCCTGCCATGTCCCTACTAATACATTCTAAGGTCAGACTTTCAGGAAAATCCCAAGAATGATGGATTTTCGTGTAGGCTTTCATTCATTGTCGGGTCCTTCCTGAGCACCTGCTATGTGCCAGGTACTGTTTTTTGTTTTGCTGAGGATACAGCAGCGAACAAAGCCACACAATGGATGAATCTGACAGCTTTTCCGTAAGCCACAGAACCTTCTCCTGAGCTAGTAGTTTCTGGTTTTTGCTTTTCACGTAATGATCTGTGACTCATAAATAATGCCTGTTTTGTAGTGTTGTCTTTGAGCATAGTAAGAGTATTGAGACATAGGGTACACACTACAGTGGAGACGTTGGTGGCATTGCCTTTTCCAGAGACAAGGAAGAAGGCCACCCTGTGGTTCTGTATTCCCAGGGCCTGACCCTACGCCTGGCACTGTGTGTGGCTCCATGGGGTCTGGTGTGGCTGTCTATGTGGGCAGCTGGGCCCTGCAGGGGAGGGGTGCAGGGAGGCTCAGCAGCTTCGGAAGGACCCAGCCCGTGGCCACGTGGCAGGTACTTTCATACCCAGCCTTCCCTCCCATCCTTAATGGGCATGGAGAGGACCTCTGTGCTTGGTGCTCTTTAATTCTGAAGGGGAACTCTAGCTTTCTCTTGAAGCCCAGGGGAAAACAGTGGTAAAGTGGAGATGCTTCTAACACACCTGCCACAAATGACACTGCATATGTTCCCTGGGAAAATGCAGCTGTAGATTCAAGTTCAAGAGGCTACAAAGCTTCCACTACTCATCACTGCGCATATGAAAGCATTTTAAGGTTTTTAAAAATCCGCTTTTTTTAAAACCACTGATACTAATTGTTAGTTGCTTCTTGCAAGATTATATCAGCTCCTCCTCTCAAACTGTCCGGGGACTTTATAATGTCAGTAAAGAATAGTTTTAAGGCTTGCCCTTCCCCCTTTTCCTTTAAAGCAGATGGATGTTTGTTAGTTATAATGTAACATTCCATATCTCAGTGAGCAACCTGGACTTTGTATTCTGTGCAGTTTTGTTCTTTGTGTCTTAATAACAAGGAAGGAGTCCAGGCCTCATAAAACCATAAAGGGCCATTGTTGGGAAATTAAGCTTTTCCAGAGTGTTATTTTAAAGAAGTTATTTTTAAACAAGTGAGTTCCTGATGCTAACAGAGTAACAGACATAAATATTTAGTGTATTAACTACTCAAGTTTGTGGGACTATAATTCTAACAAAAAAGTAAGGATGTCAAAGCAGTTTCTAATGTGGTAACTGTTATGTCTAACAAAGCTATAAATTTTGGGTTCTCTATAGTGTGTTCTCCAGTGATGAATTAATAAACTATTGGGCTGGAAATCACTGGCAATTGCTAATGAAAATACATTAATTTAATTTGATATGCAAACCAACTTTATACTTTCAAAATAATGGTTGCAGAATGAATGTTTTCTTTATTTTAGGCTTTTCATTTCGATTCGATTGAGGAGATTCATTCAAGATTTCAGAGTCTGCATGCTGATATCAACAAACGTGGAGCGTCCTATATTCTGAAACTTGCTAATAGATTATATGGAGAGAAAACCTATAATTTCCTCCCTGTAAGTACTTTGCACTTTGTATTCTAAAACTCCACTCGACAGTGCAGGCATCTTATAGTATCACCGTGTCACAGGAGCCGGTTTGGGTAGCTGCAGATGTTCTGCACAGCAATGCCAAGTGCAAGCGTATGACAGACAGTTCCCGTGGATGGCTGTGGGGGTTGTTTTCCAGTCTTTGCACTGAAAAGATTGCTTTGGGAGGTTTTCCAAAAAAAGAGTGGATCCCAGGATTCACTTCCAAGTACAATCAGTATTTGCTGACTTTATGAAAATGTTAGTCACAGGTTAGAAAAGGATTGGGAAATTTTATATAACACCTAAGTATGAGGGTTAGATTTACCTCTGCTGAAATGCACACTTAAAACTAGTTAAGATACTGGCTCACTGAAAGTAGAGGTTAAAAGAATTTTTTTTTAATTAGTTAAGATAGTAAATTTAATGCTAAGTGTTTTTTTACCACAATAAATAAAGATATAAAGGTTGGGATTTTTGTGTTACAGTGAAATGTAACCTTAATTTAGGATGATTTCTGTTGCTTTTAGGGATTTTAGAAAACCATTTCTGTGTGTGGTAGGAGTTATTCATGACATTTTTTAAAAAAAATAGGAGTTCTTGGCTTCGACTCAGAAAATGTATGGTGCGGAACTGGCCGGTGTGGACTTTCAGCACGCCTCTGAAGATGCGAGGCAAACCATAAACCAGTGGGTCAAAGGGCAGACAGAAGGTAAGAGACTGGCGCAGACTCCGTGGCTCCTGCCTCTCCTTGTCCTCAGTCCCACCCGCCTCTTACTCTCCACACCTGATCTGGCCTGCGCGGGCGGCGGCCGCTCCCAGGGCTCCCCTAACTTAACATTGTGTTAAATGAAAATGACATAGAGAGTAAACGTTTGAATTGCATTTCAGTGCTAATAAATTGTCAGTTCAAATTTGGAATTCCAATATGGATTTTAAAAAAAAATTTACTGTATTTTTTAGGGAAAATTCCGGAACTGTTGGCTGCAGGTGTGGTTGATGACATGACTAAACTTGTGCTAGTGAATGCCATCTATTTCAAGGGAAACTGGCAGGAGAAATTCATGAAAGAGGCCACGGAAGATGCACCATTCAGACTGAATAAGGTGAGGTGAGGTCCTAAATCACTCTTTGCTCTTGAAGAATGGAAAGAATAATTTCAGTGATTTTTTTTCCAACCTGTTCAGAAAGACACAAAAACAGTGAAAATGATGTATCAGAAGAAAAAGTTTCCATATGGCTACATCGAGGACCTCCGGTGCCGAGTGCTGGAGCTGCCCTACCAAGGCAAGGAGCTCAGCATGCTCGTGCTGCTGCCCAAGGACATCGAGGACGGGTCCACGGGGCTGAAGAAGGTACCGGCTCCTTCCATGGATTGAGTCTTCCCATGTGTGTGTGGCGCGCTGTGTGCTTGCTGTGCCTGCACTGGTGTGCCTGGCCTTCCTTTCCAACCCTTTGCCGTCCCTCTGTAAATGCGCCCATCACCGTGACTGCTCTGAGGCCCCGCGGCCACGCTCTGAGGAAGCTGCCGCTGCTCCGGCGGGCGCTGCCAGGGCCTGCAGAGCCCGCTGAGCGCAGCCCGCCCGCAGCTCACGGGAAGGCTCTTGCGCTAACATTGGAGCAAAGCACAGTCAGATGAGGATTGTTTTACTGAGGAAAATCACCTAAAACCCCAAAACACTGTGGTATACAGCGTCATCATGTCCTGTAAAATCCTGTCATCACACCGTTCCCTCTTGCCATGACTCACATAGATGGTGGATTAAATTTCCAATAGGTACGTGATAGGAAAGGACTCATGTGACAAGTTAGGCCTTTTTCCTAATATGAACTCTGATAAAGTTTCCATCATATATAATTTAAAGGCTGTTGCATCTCTTGCCAGGCTTGGAACCAGGAAACTGTGAAGATTGCAGTTTCCCTTCAGTGACCATAGTCTGCTCTGTGGTTTTCCTCTGCCTCCTCCCCAGCTAAACTTGCTATCAGGAAGGGGACCTAACAGCAGTCATTTGCATGTAGAGAGTATGTATTAAAATCAGTGTGGTCTTTCTTTCAGTTGTATTTTTGCATTAATCTTTTCTCTGATTATAAAGTGGCAATCTCTAGCCTCATGAAATTTTCAGCATTAGTAGAATGATTGGAATGATGGTTCTATTCCAGTGCAATAGTAATAATAATAGTAATTAATAGTAATGATAATATTAATAGCTAACATTTATACAGCATTATGTGCCAAGCACATAATATACATCAACTCATGTAATGCTCACAACAATGCCATAAGGTAGGTACAATTATTATCTGCATTTTAAATGAGAAACTAGGTCCAGTGTATCATCTACTTTTTAAATTTTTACCTAGGAGCTAAAGTTATTAGTGATTACCTCAACTCCAGTGAGATTCATGGATTACCACAACTTTGGTGGGATTCAGGATAAATAGAAGAAACCTTTTAAATTTCCCCTAGTACCACCACTCAACCAATTATGGTATTAACAGCTGTCATAGCCTGTCACAGTAATCTGTGGTATGAGCTTAGCAAGTCCTGGATGGATGGATGGTAGATGGGTGGGCAGGTGGGTGGGTGGATGATGGATGGATGGGTAGATGGGGGTGTGTGGGGCTGGATGAGTAGATGGATGGTTAGATGCATGTTGGATGGATGGGTGAGTAGATGGATGATGTACTTAGTGTCCAAAGTCCCTGTGCTTGGACCCTTGATGACTTGGAACACAGCCCTATTGTGTATCACCAATTGCCAGAAAGAAATGAAATCCTCCAAATGGAATCTGTTTATGCACAAAGCATGCAAGAAACTAATTAGCAACTGATATTATGGGCCCATTCATTTAAATAATGCTTTATTACTTTACTTACATAAAATTGATTTCACCTCTTCTTTTTTCCTCATTCTATTTCCAGATTGAGGAAGCACTGACTTTAGAAAAACTGCATGAGTGGACCAAATCTGGGAATCTGGGTGTCATGGAAGTCAATGTCGGCTTGCCCAGGTTCAAACTGGAAGACAGCTACGTGCTCAACTCTGACCTCGCCCGTCTGGGTGTGCAGGATCTCTTTCACAGTAGCAAAGCTGATCTCTCTGGCATATCAGGAGCCAGAGATATTTTTATCTCAAAAATCATCCACAAGTCCTTTGTGGAAGTCAGTGAAGAGGGCACAGAGGCGGCGGCTGCCACCGCAGGCATCGCCACCTTCGCCATGCTGGCGCCAGAGGAGGATTTCATTGCCGACCACCCGTTCTTCTTCTTTATTCGGCACAATCCCTCAAGCAGCGTCTTGTTCATGGGCAGGTTTTCTTCCCCGTAGAAGAAAGAGATGGTGACAATCCAAAGTCAAGCTTAGAGGTTTATTACCTGAGTTTTCGGAGGTGATAATTTTCATATATCTTTACCAATAAAACTACTGTCCAGAAACAAACCTTTAATTTCCTTTGTAAGTTTGGCCTCATTGGCTTTTTACACCCATGAATTTTGGCACAGGTACCTAGTTTTCTTGTTTTACATTGGAAAATCCCAGTGATGGCTTTTGAATGCATCAGTTTTTTTAAAAAAGAATAAATCAGATGTTTAGATTCATGGCAATGTAGTAATGTATGAAATTGCTGTACTCTCCTGATAGCCATGGGAAAACATGACAAGATAGTCATTTATTTTACAGCTAGAATTTTGGTAAGCCATAACAGACTGACACTCTGACTGTTGAAGACAGAATTAAAAACAGATATTCAATTGAAATACAGGAGACTGCCCCAATTAAGGGCCTAGGTTATGAAGACAAACTTGGCTTGCCCAATGTTTTTGTCCTTTTGCTCTGCAGGGTTAGTATTCTACTACAGTCCTCCAGTTTTTAAACTCTTCAATTAAAGGGCCACCTGGCCATAATGTGTATTCCCTTTTTTGTTCTCCTTTATATATAATATGTAGTTCCTATGGGATTGCATGGAGTGAAGAAGTGGGTGTCTTATGATAAAATATGCCAGGAGACTATGAAAAGAAAATTACAGGGGGAGAAACTTCTAAGCAAAGGGAAGGTGCAAAGATTTTATTGTTAACCATCTTCTTGTGTGTTTTTGATTGAGGCTCTTGACTTCCTTCATAGATGCACGTTGCCATGGCGATGCGATGGCTTTGTGCAAAGCTGTGGTGGGAGATGGGGTGGGGGCTCTTTTACTTTGTCCAATGTACTTTCTTTGAATGGGGCTTGAAATGCTGCATTTTCTTGCTCCCAAGGGCTAGTGGGCATCATGAGTTAATAAAGTTTCCTAAGATTCTGCAAGTCAGGCTTCTTCTTGTTTCTCCCTGACCTCAGAAAAGCCAAGACCACAAAAGGGGGTTCTTGGACTGACAGTGCTGATGGTACTGAAGATTAAAAACTGATTAAAAACAAAAAATTAAAAACTGATTAAAAACAAAATTTTTGCAAATGTCTTTCTGGAAGCTTTCCTTTCTCTCTCTCTCTCTCTCTCTCTCTCTCTCTCTCTCTCTCTCTCTCTCTCTCTCTCTTACTAGCACCTACCATAGTCCAGATTCTCTTAGCTACAGGAAAAAAAGAAATGCAGTAGTTACTGCCTTCTGTAACTGTTCTCTTTGCTCCTCATCCTAAAATCCACTGTGCAATTTAGAGGCAATCATGTATGGAGAAATTGATTTTCAGGAACCCAAGGGATGCTGCTCAAATTATATATGAGGGAACAGGCTCATAGCCTATAAACAAACTTGACAGTCAAAATGACTGGTAAGTTGCAGAACAGAGACTAGAATCCAGTTCATATTTTATGTGAAAGCATCTAATTTATATAATGGTGAACTAGTTAACTCAGGCCTCTGAAAACAAATGAAAAATCAAAATAAACATTAGCCCAAATGCATGGGAGGGCTAACATGATCATGAAGAATTACTGGCTCAAGATCCAGAAGAAATTGGAAATCTAGAGAGGTGAATCTGGAAATTGGGGGCCACTGCTGCCCCAGGGGCATTTCCCAGTCCAGAATAGGGAAACAAGAAGTGAAGCATGGATTTTGACAATCTTGCAGGCTAGGTAGACAAACAATTTGGATCTGTCAAGAGTGGGGGCCCTATTATATCATACTTCCTCTGCTTTTGTTTGGTACTCTAAGAGCATGAGTGAGCCATCTCAGAATGTAGCTCTACTATAAGTCACTGGACAGCCCAGAAATGTCATTTCTGGAATTGGATTACATCCATCCTGGTTTGCTGCTACCCACACGTACATTGCAGAGCAAACAAAAAACATCTCTGGGGAAAAATTACCCATAAACCTCAAATTATGTTTAAAATAAGCTTTTAAATACAATACCCAGCACATACTCAAATATAATGGTTGAGGAGCCATGACAACATAAACTAAAACCAGCACAAACAATAAATAACAGAAACAGCAGTCCTGGGGGCTCCAAATATTAGAATCATCACACACAAATTATAAAATAACACTGTTTTCTAAGATCAAGATGATAACAAGCTTAAAAATTTTAACAGATAATTAGAAACTTTTTAAAAAGACATACTGCATATTTAAATAAAAATAGAAATTGTATAGCTCAAAAATACAATAATAAATCAACTCAAAATATAAGACTTAAGAGAAAATTAGAAAGCTAAAAGAGAGAATTTGTGAATTTTAAAGTTTGAAGAAATTATTCATAGTTTCCTCCCAAAAGACAGACTTAATAAATAAAACCCCCAAAAGGCAAAAGGATGGAAAATACAAAAGGGAGGAGAAGAGACTCAAAGGAGTAGTAAGAAGATGCTTAATAGGAGAAGAGAAGAAACAGTATGGGACAGAATAACTAACATTCAAAATGTTTACTCTGAAACTGATGGAAGACATCAATTCACAGAGTCGAGAAACACGGTTCAAAGCCTAAGCAGGGAAAACAAAGAAATTCATTGTTAAATACATCTTAGTGAAACTACATAAATCCAAAGACTAAGAGAAGATCGTTTAAAAAAACAACAGATAAAAATAACCAAGAAAAAGACGAAATGCTTTCAAAAGAACACCAGTTACAATGACAACACATCCTTCAATGGAAACTATGAAATCCAGAGGATCACAGAATAATTCTTTCCATTTGTTGAGAAAACAAAAAAACAAAAAAACCCTAACAATCTAGAATTATTCCATATCCAGGAAAAATATCCTTCAAGATATTTTCAGACAAATAAAAACTGAGAGTTTACCATCAGCAGACTTCCCCTAAAAAAAATTCTAAAGCATTTTCTTTATGCACAAGAAATGTCAAGTTATAACAAAAAAAGCAAGAAAATTTGTAAATGTGGTAAATTAAAGTGAATACTGACCCTATAAAATAGTAGTGATAATGTCTGCAGAGTTTCAAATACATATAGAATTAAAACAAATGATAACATAGAAGTCAGAGAGAGAAAGTTAAAAGTTCTAAGGTCCTTGCATTATCTGGGAAGAGAATAAAGTATAATTACAATTACATTAGATTTTGATAAGTCAAGGATGTATGTTGCAAAAGAGTATAAAGTAACTGCTAGAAGAATAGTAAAAGGATTTATAACTTCTAAACTAAACCAAATAGAAAAAAAGAATAGCAAAGAATACACAATCTAAAGGAAGGAAAGAAGAGAAAATGATGGGTTGAACAGGCATGAAAAATAGCAAAATGGTATATTAAACTCTAAATATTTAAGTAATTCCTTAAAATGTAAATTGACTAAAATGTTCCAGTAAAAGACAAAAGTAGTTGGAGTGGATCAAAACAATACTATATGGTATTTATAGAGAATATATAAAAAACATAAAAAATAGAGATAGTTTGAAAGAAAAAGAATAGAAAAAGGTATGCCATGCAAGCAGTAACCATAAAAGTAGTTGTAGCTATATTAATATTAGGCAAAGTAGCTTTTCCTAGTCTAGAGAGAAAGACAGACACATCATGACAATAAAAAGATTCAGCCCACCAGGAAAATGTAGCAATGCTAAATTTGCATGTATTCAATAACATGCCGTCAAAATGAAACAACAAAAATAGAAGGAAATTAAAGGAGGAAATTGGTCTATAATTTTTGAGAACAAGACAAGGATCTATGTTATTACCAGTTAATAATTTAATGAAGATCCTCACTAATACAATAACTCAAGAAAAAATAAATAAAATACATAATAATTTGAAAAGAACAAATCTCACAATATTTCAGATTATTTTTATAGAAAATCTAAATTACTAGAATTCAAGTAAGTTAAATAAGGTTTCTGGTTACAAGTTCAATTTACAAAGCTAATTTGTATTTTTAGGTAACATCAACAATTTAAATTAAAAAGATATAGTTTATAATAACATTAAAAATATTCTTGTGCCTAGAAATAAACCCAACAAAAGTTATTCAGGACTCTGTATAGGAAACTATAAACATTGAGAGAAAATGAGGAAGATCAAAATGAACGGAGAGGTATACCATGGTCATGATTCAATATTTTAAATATGTCTATTGAAATATAGCATCAATGCAATCCTAATCAAAAACACAATGGTTTTTGTTTTGTTTTGGTTTTTTTCTCTGCGAAATATGGCAAGTGGTTCTAATGGTTACATAGCCATGTAAAGGGCCAAGAATATCTAGGACAATCTGGAAGGTAAGAGGACATACTTACTTGAATCAAGACTTATTCAAACCTGCAGAAATAAGAGACGGCAGCTCTGGTGCACGGATGGTCAGATTTGGAATGGAACAGAGAGCCTAGAAACAGCCCCACACGAAATGAACCTGGCTCATGATGGGTAGGGCCATCATTTCAGTTTGCCTAAGGCAGCCTGTGTATATCCTTTTTCCTAATGCAATTATTAGCAATGCCCTCTTTTCCTCTCAAAATTTAATCGATTTGGATAATAAATCCTATGGTCATCATATTTATGAAAAATGCAGCATTTCAGAGTTGAGGGTGAAAGGAGGAAATTTTCAATAAATTGTTCTGGGACATTTAGGAACACAAGAGGAAAAAAAATTGAAGTTGATTTCTGCCTTACAAACTATACAAACAGTAATACCAGATGGACTGTAGACTTAACTGTGAAAGCAAAGCAATAAAGCTTTTAGGAGGCAATATAAGAACATATCTTCACGAACTTGTGGGGAGAGTGACAAGATGCACAACACAAAACACACAGGCACATCTTTAGTTAGACTGAGTCCTAGGTATATGGAACATTTTTTTTTTTTTTTTTGAGACAGAGTCTCACTTTGTTGCCCAGGCTAGAGTGAGTGCCGTGGCGTCAGCCTAGCTCACAGCAACCTCAAACTCCTGGGCTCAAGCGATCCTCCTGCCTCAGCCTCCCGAGTAGCTGGGACTACAGGCAAGCGCCACCATGCCCGGCTAATTTTTTTATATATATATCAGTTGGCCAATTAATTTCTTTCTATTTATAGTAGAGACGGGGTCTCGCTCTTGCTCAGGCTGGTTTTGAACTCCTGACCTTGAGCAATCCGCCCGCCTCGGCCTCCCAAGAGCTAGGATTACAGGCGTGAGCCACAGCGCCCGGCCATGGAACATTTTTGATGCTAAATTAGATCCAATGGAAATTAGGAAATTCAGTTCTACAAAACACTGTTAAGCAAGTGAAAAGGCAAGTCTCAGGATAGCTTATGTCAGCCACTGCCCCAAGAAATGGTAACATCTAAACAGGGTCTGAGAGAACTTTCCCTATGGCAGGATTCCAATTCTAGAGCCTTTCCCACTTTACTGTTATCTCTCAAACTGCAGCTAAAAAAAACGTGGCAAAGGAAGCCAGAAAGCTTTGTCAAGTCACAGTTTTGGAGAACTGGCTTCCAGATATCTTCAGAGTTTTTAATATACCAGAAACAATGTTTTATATAACTGGACGAAAGGGGTTCCTGGAGAAGTATTATAAAATTGTGGGCACTTTTATTTATTTATGTTAATTTTATTATTTTTTTCAAGTGTGCTTTTTAAATCATCAAAATAAAGACAAATGTTTACTGTGGCTTCTGCATTGGTCTGTTTCTTTAAACAAATGACGGTCATGTCCTTGCATTCTAAATTCTTCCTTACCCAGAACAAGAATCACTGCATTTTACCCTAGAACTCTCATCTGACCATAGCTATTCTTCCAGCTTAGGGCAGAGAGCACTCACTAACATGCAATGAGGAGTGACACGGTCAGTCCTTCTGCCTGGCACCTGACATTTGTGTTTTCGTTGAGTATTAACGCTGCCCTCATGAAGCGGGTGCTGCCGTCCTCATTCTACTGATAGTCTCAGAGCAGAACAGGGCCTTGCGACCTGCAGAGCCAAGAGTTGCAGAAAAGTTTAGAGATTAACCGCTTTGGTAGAGCGTCGACTCCAGTCGACAGCCACAGATGGAGGCGCACGGCGACTGTAGCCGACAGCCGCGACATGAAGGCGCACAGCCCAGCAAGACTTTAGCGTCAATAACAAAACTTGACTTTTCTAATTTTTCATTCATCAAAATAAAATTGCGAACATTTAAAAATTACTCAATGAAGACACAGATGTCTGTGTCACCTGTTCTGATTTACACTACAAGTAAAGCTGCCTGTGAAGTGAAACAAGCTGTCAGCGCTCTCAAGCTTCCTCGTCACACGAGAGCAGAGCGGCGCGTCGTGGGCGCGGCACGGACCGCCGTGGGGACTGCGGGCGCCGCCGTGGGGACTGCGGGCGCGGCCGTGGGGACTGCGGGCGCCGCCGTGGGCGCGGCACGGACCGCCGTGGGGACTGCGGGCGCGGCCGTGGGCGCCGGACGGAAGATGTTAAAAAAAACAAACAAAAAAGGAACAGGGACTTGCATCTTAAAGCTCTGAAGGGCAGAGCCATACTGATTCATCTTGAGCTACAGTTCCTGAATTTCACCATAAACTCTCATCCAGAGGGATGAGAAGTACATTCTAAGCTATTCCAGAGATTCTTGCACTTCAGTATTAATATTATGCTTTCACTTCCTGCTGTGAATTTCAGCCAATGGAAATGAAACCTTTGATAATCTCACAATCTCCAATAAACTCGTTCTTGACAAGGCAGGTCTGGAATTGTTGGACAGGAGGTAGATCTCACCTCGGCAGAACACACAGAGCTGTCGTTTTTCCATGGCACAGTTCCCCTCCAATGTCGCTGATGTGAGCTGAGATCACTACGAAAAATGTACATCTAGTTGGGATAAAAAATATACCAGAGGACAAATCTGTCTTTTTAAAAACAAATTCGGATTACAGTAGTATCTGTTATACTGCAACCTTGGAGAAGGTGATAGCTCATAAACATGTACAGATTGTAAATCTGTACTGATAAAATGAAGTTGCAGATTATATAGTATAAAGGCATTTCTTCAGCTGAACTCTCAGGGTTCTAATCACGTTTATTTAATTAGAATTGCCACACCAGGGAGGGTTTCTCATGTGAAAAAAATCAGTCAGCAGTGGGCACGACTGCGGCTGAATCTGCAGGCTGTGGGGTGAGGGGTTTGGAGTGAATGAATAAAGTGTGACATTTATATGTTTCATGGAACAAAAATGATTTTCTAGTGCATAGGAACAACAATTTAAAAAATAAAGAAGCCACGCATATGTGGCAAGAGCAAGTGGATATTACTGACAGAGGTTTTCAAAGAGGTTTTGCGCCAGCCCTTCCTCCATCCTGTACCTACTGTCACAACAAATCCTGTTGCTATCTCACTGCGCAGACAGATAAGAGTTTCCCCAAAAATTAAAAATGTAAATATTTTATCATTGCATAACATTTTAAAAAGTCAATTTAAAAAGAATAAATATACATTGCAAATTTTGGTTTTCAACACAAAATCTGATATATTAGTTGAAATATTTAGGAAATCAGGTAAAATTTTTTCTCATTTTAAGGTAAACCTAGATATTTTCTACTAAGGCAAACAATAGATATTTATATTGTTTAATTGATTTCACATGACATACCTATAGTAAAAGGTTAAGATTTAGTGGTTTTAAAATTCATTAATTTTTTACTATGTCTTCAGTCCTATGTAACTGGCTGCTGTTGCTTGATGAACTAATTTTCAATTAATTAATGTTTTTCAGTCATGTGGATTGTTTTTAGTTAAGTTATATTAACTCCAGAAATACTGTTTAATTATTAATAGGACAGGTCCAGCCCTTCATATTCAAAGTAAACAATCTTCCATTGAACCATGAAAATATGTGTGAACATTCTCTTAACCCTTTGCACTCAGATGTTGAGTGTGACTCGACATGGTTAGCAAAAATTATAGAGGTTAAAATTACCCTTGAATGTATCAATAATTTGAAATATAAATAATCCAAATAAATAAGTTTGTATGAAAAGAAACTCCAGTTTTTTATTCTACTGCCGCGCTTCGTAAAATCTGGGGTATTTAAAAAATTAAATCCCGAGTAGAATAAAGAAATCGAGAAAAAAGCAAGCGAGTGCAAAGGGTTAAGATTGTTCAAATAAAGTCTCTTTGTTGTAATTTCAAATTCATTTGTTTAATTCATATTTACTTACCATGTATTATGTGCTAAGCTCTGTACCGGGCCCTACAAATACAACAAGAAACCAAACAAGATCCTTGCTCTTGGGTAGTTTATGTCTAGTTTATAAAACAGCTCTCCAACAACCCTATTGGTTAGCAATGATACCAATTTGGTAGCTGGTACCTTAAGATCAGCCAAGGGCTGTCTTCAATATTGAGTGCCAGCACTCTGGGAACCTTCTTCCTCTCCACTATTTAGTAAACCAGCATTCGGGGTGATAAGTGGGTCTCTGGCCATCTAGTTAGCAGGGTCTCTATTCTGCTCTCTCTGACCCTTCTGTGTGTACTGACCTTGGCGCACTGATAACACGGAGCTGCAGAAGCCCAAGGCACAGGTGACCCGAGAGCGGCCGGGTGCTCCCTCTGCATCGCGTTAGAGGGAAGAACATATGCAAAGGCACCCAGTTAGGGAGCCAGAACCAGGAGGGTATGATTGGAGATTAGTGAATAAAGAGGAGAGCAAGTAGGACATGGCTGGGGGTGCGGGGAGATGGGGTCGTGGGGCCCACTGGGGCACAGAAATTTGAGGGTTTCTTCCCTGGCATAGTCACTGTATTCTTCCTGCTTGTGTCTCATGCACTGTCTTAGGTACCAAAGATACAGCAGTTTACAAAACAAGTCAAAAAGCCATGTCCTCCTGGCTATTGAGGTGTTTAACGGCAGACAGTGACATAAACAAATTCACATTTAAAAAGCCATCTAATCTTTGACAAAGCAGACAAAAACATACGCTGGGGAAAAGAATCCCTTTTCAATAAATGGTGCTGGGAAAACTGGATAGCCACTTGTAGAAGTGGCTAAAGCAGGACCCACACCTTTCACCTCTCACAAAAACCAACTCACGCTGGATAACAGACTTAAACCTAAGGTATGGAAATATTAGAATTCTAGATGAAAAAGTTGGAAACACTCTCCTAGACATCGGCCTGGGCAAAGAGTTTATGAAGAAGTCCCCAAAGGCAATCACAGCAGCAACAAAAATAAATAAATGGGACATGATCAAACTACAAAGCTTCTGCACAGCCAAAGAAACAGTCATGAAAGTAAACAGACAACCTACAGAATGGGAGAAAATTTTTGCATCCTATGCATCCGATAAGGGACTGATAACTAGAATATACTTAGAACTCACGAAAATCAGGGAGAAAAAATCAAATAACCCCATTAAAAAGTGGGCAAAGGACTTGAACAGAAACTTTTCTAAAGAAGACAGAAGAATGGCCAACAAACATATGAAAAAATGCTCAACATCTCTAATCATCAGGGAAATGCAAATCAAAACCACAATGAGATATCACTTAACCCCAGTGAGAATGGCCTTTATCAAAAAATCTCCAAAAATAAATGCTGGCGTGGTTGCGGAGAGAGAGGAACACTCCTACACTGCTGGTGGGACTGCAAACTAGTTCAACCTCTGTGGAAAGCAATATGGAGATATCTTAAAGCGATACAAGTGATTCTACCATTTGATCCAGCAATCCCATTGCTGGGCATCTACCCAAAAGATCCAATGACACTCTACAAAAAAGACACCTGCACTCGAATGTTTATAGCAGCACAATTCATAATTGCAAGGCTGTGGAAACAGCCCAAGTGTCCATCAATCCAAGAATGGATTAATAAAATGTGGTATATGTATACCATGGAGTACTATTCAGCTCTAAGAAACAATGGTGACATAGCACATCTTATATTTTCCTGGTTAGAGCTGGAACCCATACTATTAAGTGAAGTTTCCCAAGAATGGAAAAACAAGCACCACATATACTCACCAGCAAATTGGTATTAACTGAACAGCACCTAAGTGGTCACATAGGTACTACAGTAATAGGGTTTGGGCAGGGGGGAGGGGTAGGGTATATACATATATAATGAGTGAGATGTGCACCATCTGGGGGATGGTCATGCTGGTGACTCAGAATTGTGGGGGGAGGGGGGGAAATGGGCATTTATTGAAACCTTAAAATCTGTACCCCCATAATATGCCAAAAAAAAAAAAAGTCTACTCTTCCTGCCACCTGAAGAACGGATTATTGTGGGGTGCCCAGGAGTGGGAACTGCAGGTTCACTTAGATCCACACATGTGGGCGGCTCCAGCAGGGGCCAGAGGAGATGGATATGAAGAGGTGGGTTGAGATCTACTTGGAAGCAAGACTTTGCAATTATTAAGTTGTGCAAGGTGAAAGCAAGTGAATTGTCAATGTTTTCCTTCAGCGTTTAGCAACTGGGTGAATGGACATACCATGGGAAACCCAGGGGAAGAGCAGGTCTGGTGAGAAGGTTTGGAGTGTGGTTGTGCACATGTGGGTCTCCCAGAAGGGGATGCCACATCCATGGTTGGCTATGTGGATCTGGAGCTCAGATGCAAGGTTGGGGATAAGGTGTGCATTTGGTGTGGACACCCTGGGAGTACGAGAGTGCCTGGACAAGAGGGTGAAGCATCTGAAGAGGGAACGGAAAGGGAATGAGAGGCATCCCACACTCAGAGCCAGCCCGTGAGTGAGGATGACCACAGAGGCCAAAGAGTCATGACCCAGGAGATGGAAAGAACCAGCAGAGGGAAGGGCAGCCAGTAAACTGCGTCACCTTCTACGGAGAGGTCAGGTGTGGCGAGGGCTGAAAGGGCCTTCTGAGTTAGCAACATGGAACATGAGAACCTTATCAAGGGGAGTGTATTTGGGGTGGTGAGACCAGAAGCCAGTGTGAAATGGCTTAAGGAGTAAATAGCACAACTCTGGCTGCAAGACTGTGGCAATAGCACAGATTTTTCTTATTAATCAACCTTGAGTCATAGTTCACATATAATCACCCATTTTAAGCATAAAGCTCAAAGAGCTTTGATGACCATACATCCCTGTGAATCCAGTGCCCCAGTCAGTGGACAGAACACTCTGTCACTCCAGGTGCACAGTGATTTTTTAATATCACTATAGATTACTGTGTCTGTTCGTTCCAGAATTTTATAGAATGGAATCATACAATATGTACTTTTGTGTTTGACTTCTTTCACTCAACATGTTTTTGAGATTTATCAACATTGTTACATGTGTCACTTCATTCCTTTCTAATATCAAGTAGTATTTCATTGTGGCTTGGTCCATTCAGGCTGCTGTAACAGAGCATCACAGCCTGAGTGGCTTATAAACAACGAGAATTTATTGCTCACAGTTCTGGAGGCTGGAAAGTCCAAGACCAGGTGTTGGCACATTCAGTGTCTGGTGAGCGCTGCTTCCTGGTTCATAGATGGTGCCTTCTTGCTGTGTCCTCACATAGTGGAAGTGGGAAGGCAGCTCTCTGGGGTCCCTTTCTTTTTCTTTTTTTTTTTTAAAGGGTCAGAAAACACCCACGGGTCTCGAACCCCAGTGCAGGGATTAGAAGGATGGAAAGTCCAGCGTGAGGAAGCAATCACTTGAGCTAATGCCAGCCCCTGGGGTCCCTTTCTTAAGGGCACTAATTCCATTCACGAGGGCTCCACCTTTGTGATCTAATCACCAGCCAAAGGCCCTGACTCCTAACGTCATCAGGTTGGGGGTTACATTTCAACATATGAAATTTAGGGGAACATAAACATTAGGACCACAGCATTTAGATATATACTTCAAATTAATTATCCATTTATTTTTTAATGGATATAATTGAATTGTCTCCATTGCCATGAAAGCAAGAACAATTCAGCATTAGACAATCAAGTAAGAAGGAAAACAATATAAGAAAAAAATATACCAAAAAGTAAAATGAAGTAAGAGGAAACATATAAGAAAAAAACCTAAAAGAATTCCAAGAAGAAAAAATGTATAATCATTATTATAAATGGTAAAAAAAAAGCATTTGGAAACATTTAATACCCTAGCTTGATAAAGTTCTATTAGAAACCTGTAATATTATGCTTAGAGGCGAAATATAGCATCCCCATTAAAGTCAAGACCTGTTATCAAGGATAACTGCTATCGCCAACACCAATATATTTTTCTTGATATTGCAGACACTAACATGGGTCAAAAAAGAGAATTAAAGTATGAGTACTAGGAACAGAGAAACAAAATATTTAAGAAATTGAAGAATCAGTTAATAAACCACTAAAACTAATAAAGGAGACCCATAGGATAGCAAGATTCAAGGTAAATGTTTAAAAATTAATAGCTTACCTATGTAACAATAATGATAAATTAGAAATTATAATAAAAGCCCAATTTACCATATCAACAAAAAAACTAGAAATTAATAGAGGTGTAAGAATAGGAAGAAAACCACAAAACTTCAGTGAAAGACATAGAAGATGATGACTATAGCACCCCATTATTAGAAGACAGACTTAATATGGCAAAGACACCAATTTGCCCAAATTCATATATAAGTCTGATGCGATCCCAATTGAAATTCCAATTTGACAAAGTGATTCTAAGGTTTTTCTGGAAGAGTAAGTGAGGAAAACAGGAAAAATATTTTTGAAAAGAGAGGAAAAAGGAAAGAGGATTAGCCCTGCAGTAAAACACTGTGGCTCTGGCTCAGAAGCAGACAACACAACAGAGTGAAAAGAAGAGTGTCAGGAAATAAACCTGTGAAAGCATGATTAATGTGGCACTTCAGATTTGGGGAAAGGATTGGCTAAGTGTGTGTTGAGGCAATTGGCTATTCTTTGGGAAGAAATAGGTCTCTACTCTGTACCACGACCAAATTTTAGATAAGTGGGCCTAAACTTAAAAAATAGTGAGAAATTTAAAAGATAAAACTACAAAAGTAGTAGGATAAAATATTGGAGAACATATTTAAAATCCTTGAGTGAGAAAGGATTTCTTAAACAAGACTAAAGATCCAGAAAATAGAAATCTAGCCATAAAGTAGAAATTTATAGATTTGATTCCATAAATATTTTCTACTACCAGTAGAAAATGTTTGTATAATATACAACAAAGACATAGCATCACTAAGACATGTTCCAGGAGAGGTGATCACTGTCCAGCCATTAGGGACAGAAGAAGGGGTGAATGACCTCTCGGATGCCCTTATTCTTGTGAGTCTCTGATTCCAGGCAGCTCCCCTACCTGGATCCAGTGGAAAGTTCTCTGTGCACTTGTCCATTCAACAGATGGATAACGAACACTTAGCCTGTGGCTATCAGTGCCCTAGATGCTGAAGATGAAATCTAAAGTTGCCATGATGAAGCATGAGCTGGCAGGACAGGGGCAGGGGCGTCCATGGCATCTGCAGCACAAAGGGACATGTGACCCACTTTACCATGGGGGGTCAGTTAAGCCTGGAACTGGGCTCCCCACGTTACCATACAGTTCTTTTTGTTACCCTTTGATAATGTTTATTTAAACATTGCAACCATCCATTTTCCTAACTGGGGATTGCCTTATTTGACTTTATAAAACTTATAAAGCTCTTTTCAAAAAAATGCGACAAATGAAAAGATGAAGAAACCCATGTGTTGAGCACCCAGATCAAGAAATAAAATTCTTCTAGCACCCCAGGGGCCACAAACCCCTTCTAAAAACCATAGAGAGGTTTTGTCTACATACTGTCTTAATTTTCGTAATGTTATATTTTGTTCATACATATGCGTGGAGTATGATCATGGGATCAATCCATTTGGAACACAACATCCTTTAGGACTAAAGTGCTGCATCTGGCTTCACGTGTACGAAAGGTCGTCACGGATCCTTGCCTTCTTTTGTTTTTCTTTCCTTATCCTGCTCTTTTCTCTTGGATGTTAAAAAACCCAGCTCTAGGTATGAGCAATCCAGTCACCAGTTAAGCAGGAAACCAGTCTCTTCCTGAGCAGTTAAACCACAGTTTTGTTACGATGATGAATCAGACTCTTGGGAAGGCCTCTTTGCCTGCTACATTTTAGAAAAAAATAAAAGTTTACTTTTATTAAATATCAAAATCAGCATTGACATGGAAAATCCCAGGAAAGAAAAGCCAAACATTGCTTAACTTATGTTGCTAAGAATCACCAACTCAGCAATCAAGTGGATCATGGAAGAAAAAAAAGTAAAAACTCCAGAGAAAAGGAAAGTTGCCTGTCTTACCCCCACTGCCTCCCCCGTCTGCCCCTTGCTCCTTTACTTTGGCTTCAGATTTGAGCAAGGTGCTTCCAAGTTCCAATCTGTCCCCCTGGGGAGATTTTGCTTTGACATGATCAACAATGATATTGACATAGATTGGACTAGTAAAGGAAGATGGCATCTCATACTACATAGTGCTGATGTGACAGGGACTTCTCTAAGCCCTAGGAGCTTATTTAAGCCTCTTAACAATCTGATGAGTTGGGTATGACCAGTGTCTTCACTTTATGGGTGATGGAACCTACACACAGAGACGTTAGGTAAGTTGCGGATGGTCACGGAGAGCCAAGGTTCAACCTAGAGTCTGGCCCCAAGGTCTCGCTCTTAACCACGTACTCACCCCAGCATAATACACGGATGGCGGGGAGGGGCGACGCTTCCCAAAGCGTTGGAGACAACCTCCGGGAAACTGAGAGTTACTATGTATCTTGAAGATCATTTTCAGATCCATGTATTAATGTTTCTGAATGCTGGAAACTGTGCTGGCAGCTAAGGACCAGGAATGAGCGTAGCAGAGCCCTTGCTGGCAATGAGTCCTGTCACCAGGACGCGACGGGATGGAGCGAGCTTAGCTGCGGAGGACTCAGATCACAAAGACCAGGTTCCATTTGGAACAGTCAACTCAAAGAGCAGAAGGAGATGGTCATTAGCATATTAGTCATAGAAGCTACATTTCCTGTCTGTGAAAATGAAGAATGTGGGCTTAATGTTCTGGAAGTTTCCATCCTGCAGTCCTCACTAAAACTCATGGTCCTGTGAATGAATGAGATTCACTGGCCAAGTGTTGGTTATCAAGCCTGGAAAGCTTTGCCAGGCTGGCAAAACAAGATACTGGCACAATTTGGGTGCATTGTGTGACTGCAGTTCATTATGCCAGGTAAAAATGTTACATACAGCCAGAGTAAAATCATACAAAAACAAGATACAGAATGTCCCTACTAGCTAGAAGACTGCATTGTTCAAATGTGCCAAACCCAGGAGCCTTATAGGTACAGGAAGCACAGCCCGTATTCATGGAATGTAATGGGGAAGGCTGGCTGTTTTGATTCTTTCAGGAGTATTTGTCCTAACTCAGGCCAACATACATATTTTCTTACTCAGAGATTTATGGACTATTGTCGAAGATTGCTCATTGGTTATTATTGAAGGCTGTTCTATCTCTTTGACAATGAAGCATGTTGCCTGGCAACAATTTCCTTGTTGATTTCGTATCTCCATTTATCATTGTTTCTGTGACTTCAGCAAATCTATCCCTATTCTGTTCCCTACAACACAAAATAAATTCCCTTTGCATTCCTGAATTACCAGGCACCAGAAGTAAAGTGAGAAAATCATCAGGCTTAATTATAAGATAAGAGGCTGGGTGTTTTACTGCTATTACTGCAGTATTGACTTTGGTTTGAGTTTGAAGCATATGGGTCAAAATTCCTGCTGATTTTTAAAAATATCACCTGTGAGGCCTGTGGCAGAGCATGCAGTTTTACTGGGAGAAAGCAGAAGATGAAATTTCAGGGTTTAGGTTCATGTGCGGTAAGTGATTTCATCAGAACTAGATTTTTCTCAACACTAAGCAATGCGGCATGTTCCCTTTTTCTAGTGGTAAAAATGTTGGAGGATTCTTAAATAGTTGTGATTCAAAGTTGGGGGACACTGAGCATTTATTGTACCTGAAACCAGGCTCACCAAGGCCAGAAGAAATGCTGATGGTCTACAGCTGTTTCTGGAGGAGCCCGATCCTCCACACCCAGAGAGCTTGCTTGTCCTGTGACTAAATGCCTGAAGTCCCATGGCTAAGCTACACCCTGTTGCCTTAAAAATGTAAGTCCTCTTTAAAATAAAAATGCTTACTACAGGGATAATAATTTTTAGCTATCATTTACATCTTGGTACAGATTAGTCATTTATATGTTTATAGGAATGAGAGATCTAACAACAAAATACGAATGGGACAGAGATCATGGGGCACTGAGCTTGGAAGAAGACAACAAAATCATGGGCCCAAAGCACAGGCTTTGAAGATAACACCGGCCTGAGGCTGGTCCTAACCTGGGCTCCCTTGTTGCCCCGGTGACTTACATGAATATGCACTGGTATCAGGCAAGTACAGACGTTTTGATTCCTCCTTCTTCCTCACCAGCAGTCCCACCCTCATCAACCACAGAGCTTTAAAGATTTATAACTTTCTCTCCTCACCCCAAAAACCCTCTATTCTGGTTTATGCACATCACAGAGGATCATTGTGAGCAAAATCTGATAGAACTGAAAACAGTGATAGACAAATAACTATTGTAGTTAGGGATTGTAGTACATTTTTCTCAGTGAATGACAGAACAAGAAGACAAATGAGTGAAGCGATAGAAGAATTGGGCAGCACTATCGGCCAAACTGACCTAATTGACATTTCTAGAATACCCCACCTAAGAATAGCAGAATACACATTCTTCTCAAGGCACACAGAACACTGACCATAATAGACCATATTTGGGGCTGCAAAACAAGTCTTAATACATGTGAAATAATCCAAATTATATAATGTTTTTTCTCTGACTGACCACAATAAAATTACATTAGAAATCAATAACAAACAGAAAGATACCTGGAAAAAAATCACCAAATATTTAGAAACTAAACAATGTACTCTAAAGCAACCCATAGATCAGAGAAGAAATAAAAAAGATAAGTTGGAAAGCGCCTTGAACTGAATTTAATTTTTTTTTTTTTTTTTTTTTTTTTTGAGACAGAGTCTCAATCTGTTGCCCAGGCTAGAGTGCCGTGGCGTCAGCCTAGCTCACAGCAACCTCAAACTCCTGGGCTCAAGCAATCCTCCTGCCTCAGCCTCCCCAGTAGCTGGGATGACAGGCATGTGCAACCATGCCAGGCTAATTTTTTCTATATATTTTTAGTTGTCTAGCTAATTTCTTTCTATTTTTAGTAGAGACAGGGTCTCGCTCTTGCTCAGGCTGATCTCCAACTCCTGACCTCTAGTGATCCTCCCGCCTCAGCCTCCCAGAGTGCTAGAATTACAGGCCTGAGCCACCCTGCCCGGCCTGAATTTAATATTGAAAATGAAAAAAATGGCACATTAAATTTTGTAGTATGCAGCCAAAATAGTGCTTACATGGAAAGTAATAGTATTAAAATACCTATAATAGAAAAGAAGATAGCTTCAATATGGCATTAAAAGATCAAACTAGGCCGGGCGTGGTGGCTCACGCCTGTAATCCTAGCACTCTGGGAGGCCGAGGCGGGCGGATTGCTCGAGGTCAGGAGTTCGAAACCACCAGCCTGAGCAAGAGCGAGACCACGTCTCTAATATAAATAGAAAGAAATTAATTGGCCAACTAATACATATAGAAAAAATTAGCTGGGCATGGTGGCGCATGCCTGTAGTCCCAGCTACTTGGGAGGCTGAGGCAGCAGGATTGCTTGAGCCCAGGAGTTTGAGGTTGCTGTGAGCTAGGCTGACGCCATGGCACTCACTCTAGCCTGGGCAAAAAAGTGAGACTCTGTCTCAAGAAAAAAAAACAAAAAAAAAACCAATGCATTTAATTTTATATTTTAAAAAAACAACTCTTTGCTTTTCTAGAGCAAGCCATAGACCAGGAGAAAATATTTGCAAGACATATATTTAACAAAGAACATTTATCTAGATTTCATATAATAAAACTTACTACATAATAAGAAGATGAACAGCCCAATTTTAAAAAGTTAGCAAAAGATTTTAACAGATACTGCATCAAAGAATACACATGGATGGCAAGTAAGCACATGAAAAGATAACATCATTAGTCATTAGAGAAATGCAAATAAAACCACAATGAGATACATATCCACTAGAACGGTTAAAGTTAAAAAGATTGACCACACTAAGTGTGCAATGCTGGTGGAAATGTAAGCTAGTACACTACTTTGGAAAATAATTTCTTAAAAGATGAAATAGATACCTGACACATGACCCAGAAAAGAAAGCATATGCCAAAATTCTTAACAGTTTTATTTGTAAGAGCTAAAAACTGGGAAAAACCAAAATGTCAATCAATAGGTGAATGAATAAACAAATCATGATACATTCCCACAATAAAATATACTCAGCAAAGAACAAATAAGAAATTATCATGATGACTGTGAAATAGTCTCTGCGCATCTGAGTGGGGCAGCCTTTCCCACAGATGAAGAGAGGCTAACTTGTACGAGAGTCCGGTTACACAGTGTGGCCTCAAGTTCCCAGAATTATCCTCACCATACTTCCTGGGAGTCCTCATGTCCGGTCGCCCAGGCTAGCGTTCTGTCTGCAGTTCAACCCCGCACTGCAGCTGCCGTTCACGGCACAGAATTCTAACCTCAGCAAGTTGCTCTTTTGACCAAAAACCTTCCATGACTCTGCTTTACCTACAAAGCACTGTGGCACGATTATAACTCCAAGCACTGATCTGCTCCCTCCGTACCAGACAGTCCTTCTGTTTGCTCTCCCAGGGGCACCCCTGGTTTACAGGGAAACACAACCAAAGACTTGAGAAACTGCTGACTTCATTGCCTTTGTTTCTAACTACAGCCATGAGATGGAAAGATCTGGAGGCCTGTTTGAGGAGCTGGTCTTTCTGATTGCAAATGTGCCATGAGACTGGGCTGGGGAGAGAGCTGAGAGACTGAGAGCTGGCCCAGCGACTGGGGGGCGGGCGGTGTTCTGTGCAGTGAGAAGGGGCGAGGGAACCAGAGAGCAGCGTGGAGATAACTTGGCCAAGTTGTCCCCGGGCCAACCCATTGCCTTGGACAGCTTGTCCCCCGAAGGGTGGTCCTGCACACAGACAGAGCCCCGAATGGGGCAGGGGTTTGCGGGCGGCAGGTTTGAAGGGAGTCATGCTCATCTGGGAGCTGAACTGAACCAAGTTGGTAGGGAGTTACAGCGGGTGAGGATCCAACTCTCTGCTTCCACATTCCCTTGTTTCCAATCACCGTCTTCTTCAGTTACAACATACTTTTGAGCTAATCAGTATTTAGTATTTAAGTTTTTATGATCATGCAAAGGTTATTCACAACTGAGCAGTGTGGTAAATTTTGATTATTTCTCTTCTTGCATTTTAGGTTTTCCTGAGGCTAACAATTGCTCTTTGTTATTGCTTAGTGTCTTTGTACCTGTGGTTTTTCCCGCGCTTTCCGAGATTCTCTCTGTGCTGCTTGTGGACGGCTGGTCGGGAACATCAGTTTTCACTTAGGGCGACTTTTTTGTGGGGATATCCCCCTGCAACCTCCATGCTCCTCTGTCTGGGATGACTGCGTGGGTCACATCCTGCGACTTCCATTTAATTCTTCCCCACCCAGCTTTACTGAAGTATAGTCGTCAAATAAGATAAAAATTGTATATTAGGTGTACAATGTGAGTCGATGTATGTATGCCTTACGTAATGATTACCTCAGTCAAGCTCATTGACATATCCATCACCTCACACAGTTTCTCTTGTATTGTGTGTGTGGTGAGAACACTTAAGATCTGCTCTCTTAGCAAATTTCAAGTGTACAATATATTACTGTTAAGTATAGTCACTATGCTGACGTCAGGTTCCCAGAATGTACTCATCTTATTACTACAAGTTTGTACCCTTTGACCAACATCTCCCCATTTTTCCTGCTGCCCCCGCCAGCCCCTGGTAAATACCATTCTACTCTCTGTGTGCATGAGTTTGACTTCTTTAGATTCCACATATAAGTGAAATCATGCAGTCTTTGTCTTTCTGTGACTGGTTTACTTCATTTAATATAATCTCCCAAGTCTATCCATATTGTTGCAAATGCAGGATGTCCTTTTAAGGGCTGAGTAATACTCCACTGTGTGTGTGTACACCGCATTGTTTTATCTATCCATCTGTCAGTGGACCCTCAGATTGGTTCTGTATCTTGGGTCCTTTGAGTAGTGCTACAGTGAACATGGGGGTGTTCATGAAATAGTGATTTATCTCTTTGAGATCCTGATTTCACATACCCGGAAGACGGATTGCTGGATCAGGTGGCAATTCTGTTTTTCATTTTTGGAGGAGCCTCCATACTGCTTTGCATGGTGGCTGTACTGAATTCACATTCCCGCCAATGGTGTCCAGCGTTTCCTTTTCTTCTCATCCTCACTGTCTCTTGGTTCCCCTCCCCAGTTGTGTGGAGGTTTGATTGGCAAATACATCCCTTTACTTTCATTCCTAAAATTCCCTCTTCCTTTCTCCTGGGTCTTGCATCTTCCTCCTTTTTGAATGCCACGCCTTGGTTGGTGGAAACATCTTCACGCTGTGCCATCCCAGCGAGGAGGTATGAGGCCAAGGGCACAGTGCTGTTTATCTCGGTGTGCTATCTCTGGGCCACCTGCCCCACTAGGGCCTGGTTATCTGTTACGCCCTATACGTGTTTGTCATCATAGAATCTATTTTCACCTGAAGATTTACATCATCCTAGAGATGATGTAAACTATCACTTACATCTGCCTTCCTTCTATGTGGCACTTGCTAATATTCTTCATCCCACGTCTTCCTTGGTTCAATCTCTTCTTTGGGGGGAAAACATGCCCCACTTGCCTCCTGAGAAAGGACACAGGGAAGGTAGTTTGCTGTTGTTTTGAGAACTTACACCTGCACATGTTTTGTGCTGCCTAGGATTTGTTTGGTAGCTGTGGTTTAGAATTCTACTAGGGAAATCGCTGTCCTTCTGAATTTTGAGTCACTGTCTTCTATTTTCCATTGTTTCTATTGTTATATATTTTCTATTTTATCTATCTGTTATTCTATTTTCTATTGTTATTATCGACAAGTTCCTGATACTTGGAATGTGACCTGTCTTTTTCCTTGAACATTTGAAGGATTTTCTCTTTTCAGTGTTCTGGAATATCATTTTGCTTGGGTGTCTCACGGTTGGTGGTCATCTCATGACTGACAGTGGAGGATTAGAAAGCTGGTCAAAAGCTCTGGGCACCTTGTGGTCACTGTCAACTTGCTTACTATAGGGTGGGCCATGGTCAGTGTTACTAGCTATTTCCTCTTGCTCTGATTAGAATCCCAGAGGTGACTCCCAATTTCCTGCCTAGGTATCAAAGGCGAGGCTGCCAATGTTCTGAGAGGCAAGTGAGGAAGAAGGCGTGTGTCTCTGCATTGGTATTCAGTGTGCATGGATTGTTCCATCTCCCCGCAGGCCAAAGACCCACCGTTTTACTCTTTCAGACGTGCAGATGGGCGGCTGGCCACACAGAGGCCTGGCCTGGGAGACAGACTGAGGGATTTCACTACTTCTCCAGGATGTCCCTCCACCAGCAATTCCAGAGGCCTCTGGAGCTTCCTGTTCTGAGGCTTTAGAGACCCATGGGGTTAACTGGGCAGTTCTGGCTTAGGAGGGAGCTGCCTGGGTTCAGCTGTGGGCACCACCACCCCCTTTCTGACACCGTGTCCTGCCTGTCTCCTTTCCTGTTCCCCCCACTCTTGCCATTTGTGCCATCCTTTGAGGTTGATATGCTTTTTAAAAAATTACTTTGGGCCATTGTTTCCTCCCTGTTCTCCTCCTTGTGGGTTCATGTGCTTTTGAATACTGCCACAGTTTGGGTGTTTGTCCTCCCAAACCTCGTGCTGACCGTCCATCCCCAGTGTTGGAGGCGGGCCTAATGGGGAGGTGTTTGGGCCGTGGGCACCACCCTCGCCGTAATGAGTGAGTTCCCACTCTATTCGTTCCAAGAGAGCTGGCTGTGACAAAGAGCCTGGCACCTCCCCATCTCGGCCTTGCTCCTCTCCCGCCATGTGAGCTCTGCACACGCCAGGCCCCTTTCCCTTTCCCTTCCCCTTCCGCCCGGAGTGGCAGCAGCCTGAGCCTCGCCAGCAGCCGTGCATTCAGTCCAGCCTGCAGAACCGTGAGCCAAATGAGCCTCTTTTCTGTATAAATACCCAGCCTAGGTGCTCCTTTAGAGCAGTGCAAAACAGGCTAAAAGGGGGTCTGCTGGGCTGCGAGGCCGTGGCAGCAGAGGAGGTGGTACCTGCCCTGGTTTCACTGGGGACAGGTTTCCTATCACTTTTTGTGAGCACTGACTCCTGTTATTGGACCAAAGACCCCATAAGGGACATAAACCCGGAGTCCGTTACACCTCCTGGCAGGTCCCTAGGAACCTGGTGTGCATGCAGCTTTGGGTGCCGGCCCAGCGGTGCCCCACATCCCAGGGGTGGTGTCCAGGGGCATCCAGAACGCCCAACATGCAGGGGCCCAGCACCCGCCAGTTTTCATGGCATGACATTGCCCATCCTTATTTGGGTCACCCCGTGCAGCCCGCAGAGAAAGCCATAGACCTTCCCCGCGTTCAGTTCAGTGCCCGCTTGCTGGTGCGGACGCGCCGCCACTGCCCAGCACGGCCTCGGTGCCGGCACTCCACACGATGCTGCCAGGAAGCCCCTGCACGGGGGCTGGCACCAGGCCCACCTTATTTTCTTCCCTGCACTAGGACACCTCTTGTCCACGTAGAGGACTGTGGAACTTCAAAGCACCAGCCCACACGATTTTTATTAGCCATGGTTGTGACAAAGTGCCGCAAAAACAGGTAAGGTGAAAGAGGTCACGTGCTGCTCTCTCCCACGCGGTGGGTGCCACAGCCTCCCGCCCTCAGCTGGAGCTCCGGCTCCCTGGTGTCAGGGGTGCTGCCGCAGTTTACCGCAACAGGATGGGAGGGTCCCTGGTGTCCCCCTGGTGTCAGAGATGTTGCCGTAGTTTACCACCACAGGATGGGAGGGTGGCTGGTGTCGCCCTGGTGTCAGGGATGTTGCTATAGTTTACCACAACAGGATGGGAGGGTCCCTGGTGTCGCCCTGGTCTCAGGGATGTTGCCATAGTTTACCACCACAGGATGGGAGGGTGGCTGGTGTCGCCCTGGTGTCAGGGATGCTGCCCCAGTTTACCACAACAGGATGGGAGGGTCCCTGGTGTCGCTCTGGTCTCAGGGGTGCAGCCGTAGTTTACCACAACAGGATGAGAGGGTCCCTGGTGTCACTCTGGTGTCAGGGGTGCCACTGTGGTTTACCACAACAGGATGAGAGGGTCCCTGGTGTCACTCTGGTGTCAGGGGTGCCACTGTGGTTTACCACAACAGGATGAGAGGGTCCCTGGTGTCACTCTGGTGTCAGGGGTGCTGCTGTAGTTTACTACAACAGAATGGGAGGGTGGCTGGTGTCTCCCTGGTCTCAGGGGTGCAGCCGTAGTTTACCACAACAGGATGAGAGGGTCCCTGGTGTCACTCTGGTGTCAGGGGTGCCACTGTGGTTTACCACAACAGGATGAGAGGGTCCCTGGTGTCACTCTGGTGTCAGGGGTGCTGCCGTAGTTTACCACAACAGGATGGGAGGGTCCTTGGTGTCGCCCTGGTGTCAGAGATGTTGCCGTAGTTTACCACAACAGGATGGGAGGGTGGCTGGTGTCGCCCTGGTGTCAGGGATGCTGCCCCAGTTTACCACAATAGGATGGGAGGGTCCCCGGTGTCGCCCTAGTGTCAGGGATGCTGCCGCAGTTTACCACAACAGGATGAGAGGGTCCCTGGTGTCGCCCTGGTGTCAGGGATGTTGCCGCAGTTTACCACAACAGGATGGGAGGGTCCCTGGTGTCACTCTGGTGTCAGGGGTGCTGCTGCAGTTTACCACAACAGGATGGGAGGGTCCCTGGTGTCACTCTGGTGTCAGGGGTGCTGCTGCAGTTTACCACAACAGGATGAGAGGGTCCTTGGTGTCGCCCTGGTGTCAGGGATGCTGCTGTAGTTTACCACAACACGATGAGAGGGTCCCTGGTGTTGCCCTGGTGTCAGGGATGCTGCTGTAGTTTACCACAAAGGATTGAGGGTCCCTGGTGTCGCCCTGGTGTCAGGGTGCTGCGGTAGTTTACCACCACAGGATGAGAGGGTCCCTGATGTCGCCCTGGTGCCAGGGATGCTGCCGCAGTTTACCACAACAGGATGGGAGGGTGGCTGGTGTCGCCCTGGTGTCAGGGATGTTGCTGTAGTTTACCACAACAGGATGAGAGTTCCCTGGTGTCACTCTGGTGTCAGGGGTGCTGCCGTAGTTTACCACAACAGGATGGGAGGGTCCTTGGTGTCGCCCTGGTGTCAGGGATGTTGCTGTAGTTTACCACAACAGGATGGGAGGGTGGCTGGTGTCACCCTGGTGTCAGGGATGTTGCTGTAGTTTACCACAACAGGATGAGAGGGTGGCTGGTGTCGCCCTGGTGTCAGGGATGTTGCCGCAGTTTACCACCACAGGATGGGAGGGTGGCTGGTGTCGCCCTGGTGCCAGGGATGCCGCCCCAGTTTACCACAACAGGATGGGAGGGTCCCTGGTGTCGTCCTGGTGCCAGGGATGCTGCCGTAGTTTACCACAACAGGATGAGAGGGTCCCTGGTGTCACTCTGGTGTCAGGGGTGCTGCTGCAGTTTACCACAACAGGATGAGAGGGTCCTTGGTGTCGCCCTGGTGTCAGGGATGCTGCTGTAGTTTACCACAACAGGATGAGAGGGTCCCTGGTGTCGCCCTGGTGTCAGGGTGCTGCCGTAGTTTACCACAGAGGATTGAGGGTCCCTGGTGTCACCCTGGTGTCAGGGTGCTGCGGTAGTTTACCACCACAGGATGGGAGAGTGGCTGGTGTCGCCCTGGTGTCAGGGATGTTGCCGTAGTTTACCACAACAGGATGAGAGGGTCGCTGGTGTCGCCCTGGTGTCAGGGATGCTGCTGTAGTTTACCACAACAGGATGAGAGGTCCCTGGTGTCACTCTGGTGTCAGGGGTGCTGCCATAGTTTACCACAACAGGATGGGAGGGTCCTTGGTGTCGCCCTGGTGTCAGAGATGTTGCCGTAGTTTACCACAACAGGATGGGAGGGTGGCTGGTGTCGCCCTGGTGTCAGGGATGTTGCTGTAGTTTACCACAACAGGATGAGAGGGTCGCTGGTGTCGCCCTGGTGTCAGGGATGCTGCTGTAGTTTACCACAACAGGATGAGAGGTCCCTGGTGTCACTCTGGTGTCAGGGGTGCTGCCATAGTTTACCACAACAGGATGGGAGGGTCCTTGGTGTCGCCCTGGTGTCAGAGATGTTGCCGTAGTTTACCACCACAGGATGGGAGGGTGGCTGGTGTCGCCCTGGTGTCAGGGATGTTGCTGTAGTTTACCACCACAGGATGAGAGGGTGGCTGGTGTCTCCCTGGTGTCAGGGATGTTGCCGTAGTTTACCACCACAGGATGAGAGGGTGGCTGGTGTCTCCCTGGTGTCAGGGATGTTGCTGTAGATTACCACAACAGGATGAGAGGGTGGCTGGTGTCGCCCTGGTGTCAGGGATGTTGCCGTAGTTTACCACCACAGGATGGGAGGGTGGCTGGTGTCGCCCTGGTGTCAGGGATGCTGCCCCAGTTTACCACAACAGGATGGGAGGGTCCCTGGTGTCGCCCTGGTCTCAGGGGTGCAGCCGTAGTTTACCACAAAGGATGGGAGGGTGGCTGGTGTCTCCCTGGTGTCAGGGATGCTGCCGTAGTTTACCACAACAGTATGGGAGGGTGGCTGGTGTCTCCCTGGTCTCAGGGGTGCCGCTGTAGTTTATCACAACAGTATGGGAGGGTGGCTGGTGTCGCCCTGCTCTCAGGGGTGCCGCTGTAGTTTACCACAACAGGATGGGAGGGTCCCTGGTGTCGCCCTGGTCTCAGGGGTGCCGCTGTAGTTTATCACAACAGTATGGGAGGGTGGCTGGTGTCTCCCTGCTCTCAGGGGTGCCGCTGTAGTTTACCACAACAGGATGGGAGGGTCCCTGGTGTCGCCCTGGTCTCAGGGGTGCCGCTGTAGTTTATCACAACAGTATGGGAGGGTGGCTGGTGTCTCCCCGGTCTCAGGGGTGCCGCTGTAGTTTACCACAACAGTATGGGAGGGTGGCTGGTGTCTCCCCGGTCTCAGGGGTGCCGCTGTAGTTTACCACAACAGGATGGGAGGGTGGCTGGTGTCTCCCTGGTCTCAGGGGTGCCGCTGTAGTTTACCACAACAGGATGGGAGGGTGGCTGGTGTCTCCCTGGTCTCAGGGGTGCCGCTGTAGTTTACCACAACAAGATGGCAGGGGTCTGTGGTCAGTGATAGCGTGAGGTCTCGAAGGCACTTCCGGCAGTGTGTTATCGTGCCGGCAGCGGCTCAGCTCTGGTGAGCCGAACTGTCGGTGGTGTTCATGGTTCTGTTTTCGCGCCCTGTGGAAACAGCAGAGGACAGATGAATGCTCTGCCTCCCACCGCCCAGTTTCCCAGTTGCTCTGCACCTACATGGTAGGGGTCGGACCGAGTCGTGGACAACCGAGTCCTTCTGCTCGGCCCAAGGCAGCTACCCTTTTGCTCCCACTGCCTGCTGCTTACCCTAGACCTTCCTGCCACAACAGTCGTCCAGTCCAGGAAGAAAGGTCACATCCTGTATGAAGTCACTTGCCTGATGATGTCGCCCACCCCGCTGGAAGGATCCGATGTCCCCAGGGTCACTTTCCTTGGTCTCTCCCCCACTTCCGTAGGGTCCATAGGGGAGGCCTCCAGGAGAGCACTGGGCCCAGCTTAGAGTCAGGGCCTGTGTAGGGCCCTGTGGTGTCCGAACCACAAGCCACCTCGGGACGTGCAGGCTGAAGTGAGCAAGTGCTGGGGAGGGCTGGGATCGGGAGGTCACAGGGCAGCCTCGTCAGGCGGCGGCCTGGCCACCCGCCCCCACGGGCAGGGCCCTCGGCAGGCGCTGTGCCGCCGTCTCCTCGCACTGGGGTGCGGCGCGGAGTGCCCGCACTGCCCTGGTCAGAGGGGTGCCGCCCCACTAGTGGGCCTCGGGAGCAGCATGCCACGGTTCGGTAGCAGCATGGGCTTGCGGTGAGGGTGTGTGCGGCCAGTCCGTGCTGTTCCGGGAAAGTGCACCCACTGCCATGCTGCCTGGGCAGTGAGGATGTTCCTTGGGCACAGTGATGTCCCTCGGGGTATCCAGAAACATGACAGAAGTTCCTGTCAACAATGGCCGTGGTAGCACTCTCATGAGTGGCATCCATGGGCCCCTTCCTAGTCCTTGTCCCCACGCAGGGGACCCTTTCACAGTCCAATCACCAAGTGGCCATTCTCCTGACCAGCCGGCTAGGCTGTTAGCCACAGCCCGTGAGTTGAAAACCTAACAAGACACGGTGGTGGGGGTGGCTTGGGAGGCCATCGCTGCCGCACGTGGTCCAGCCCATTGGGTGAAGTCTGTGTCCAGTCTCAGTCAGAAGACGGCCATCCCCTGGCTGGACTGTAGCCGCAGCCCAGTGGACCTATCTGACTAGCTTGCCTGAAGGGACCAAGTGCCATAAAGGGGCACAGAGCCCACTGGTCCCTTGGGGCCCGGCTGGGCCCACTCTTAAACGTTCCGTTTCCATTTAGCAGCTGAATTCTACTGAGCCTGTCCGGTTTTACTGGTGGGGATTGCCAGCAACCAAGTGAGGACTGGCAGTTCAGGTCGCTGCTCCAGCTGTAAGCCCGGTCCCCACCGTGCCTAACAGCAAGCACGGAGCTGGCAGTCATTGGAGGCACAGCTGGCGGCTGCCTCAGGCAACTTACATGTCCCAAACCCAAGAGGCTGGCACCCCAGCAGCAGTTTCCTGGGGCCAGAGGCTCCACGCGCACGTGCAGGAATGGCAGGCACCTGTCATGCCATCAGGCTACCAGGCTCTAAAGGTTTTAAAGGCGGTGCCTTGGACACAGCTTGTTAAATGACTTTCAGGGCCTGCTGTGGCAAAGGGCCTGGTTCAAAGTTGGGCCAGAGGAGCAGGGGGGAACGTGGCAGTCTAGTGCCCAGAGGGGCCTACCGGCTCTGGGCCTCCCCTTGTTGTCCATGCCTCTAGGGCCAACAATTTTTGCTTGATGGTATCTGGGATATTTCCTTGGCATTCAGCCTGTTACAGCTCATTATCAGTCTCTATGCCCTGAAGGCCTTTTTGAGCAGCCAAAGTCAGCTGTCACATTGTAACAGGGTGGTCTGTGACATTTTTATTTGAATTAGCCCTGTTCCCCATTTAGCATGCAGTACTGCTTTTATGAACAAGCCCCTGGGGCGTGGGGAGCTTGGGCAGTGGGCAGGAGTGGAGCTGTGAGGGCCACACCCCCGGGTGGTGAGTGTCTGTGTCATAGCAGCCAAAAAGTCAACACCTGTTTAATACCCTCGGAGCTGGGAGTTGTGGTTGCCACACCTGAAATGGCCCAAAGGCCCCTCCCCAGCAATGAGGCAGTATGGGGTCACCATATCTGTCCCCGAACCTCCCGATGTCATCAGCATAATTTTTCTCCCCTTTCCCCCTTTGTCTTGACAGGAGTACAGGGCTACGGGCCTCGGGCCTCTGGTGGGGGCCTGGAGACCTTGGCCCCACCCCTAATTGTGCCATTTCTTTTGGGACAGCAAAACATTCTTTCCTCCCAGATCAACTGTCCCAGAGAGCCAAGACATGTCCTCTCTGCCTTTTGCCCATATCTGTCCCTTACGTCATATTTCCTTTCCTGTGAAGACGCACCTTTCGGGTGTAGGTTCCCTCTCAGGGGCCTGAGGGCTGCCTGAGCACCCACGCCTGAGCTGTTTGCCCAGGAGTGAGTGACCACATCAGTGCCAACAACCAGGGGCCAGTGTGCCGTGCTCCTGTTCTCATATTCCTTCCCCTCTACCTCAGCCTATGCTGCCTGCTCACTCACGTCTGCAGGGTGACCTCTGTCCCACCTACCACCCGTCCTTCCCCATACAACGTCCAGCTGCATGTCCAGCGCGGGCGACCCCAGGCTAGGTACGGGGGCACCACCCCTCCTGCTCTGCCAGGAAGCCACGGTCCTGTCGGACCAGACCTGCTCGCTGCGCCAGCTCCGTGAAGCAGGGTCACTGGGCGCTGCGTGCTAACTCGCCTGGGCCTGGTGAGATGGGACACCTTCACATGCAACGAGCTCCAGGAAGCGGATTGATTCCTTACACATCGGCAGGAGGACAACAGAAGCTGAGGGTGGATGGTGAGCCGGTCCCCCAGGCTCAGGAGAGCTGCTGGGATGGGCGGAGTGTCACCCCTGTGTGCCCCTTGCTCTGCACCGAGGCGCCTGGCAGGCCGCTGCCTGGGTTTCAGCCCCTGGATTCACAGGACCCACTGGGCTGAAGTATCGAAGTATTTCGGGCAGGGGTGGGAGGCTTGGGGGGAGGACAGAAACATAGTCCGGCCTGCTCCAATTAATCCTTCTCTAGCTCAGGATGTTGACTTCCCAGCAGACTCTATGGTTGTTCCTGAGCAAGAGGGAGGACCAAGCGGTCCAAAACCACCTGGAGAGCCATGCCTTGGGTTTTCTTTGGGGTGTAGAAGGAAGAAGTGGGCAGTCAGCACGCCATTTCAGAGTTTCTGCCTCACAGCACAACATCTCAATTTACATTACTATTTCATTGTGGAGCATAATTACAGAATTCTGTCCCACATTCATTTAACCAAGATTTAACATGCAAGTGTCAGGGATGCAAACACAAATGAGAGAACTTCTAAGTTAAAATGGCAGAATAAGGATATACATAGTAATTTCACTCCCTCACACAACCTCACTGAAACTATAAAAACGTATTTGTCTTGGTCTATTTAGAGTTGCTATAAAGGAGTAACTCAGGCTGGGCGATTTATAAAGAAAAGAGGTTTATTCGGCTCACGGTTCTGCAGACTGCAGGAAGCACGGTGCCAGCACCTGTTGCTGGTGGGGGCTCCAGGGGGCTTCCAATCAAGGTGGAAGGTGAGGGGCAGCAGGTGTGTCACACGGCCAGAGAAGGAGGAAAAAAGGAGGAGGAGGTGCCAGGCTCCTTTAAACAGCCAGCTCTGGTGACTAATACAGTGAGAACTTACCCATTCCTGAGGGATCTGCCCCCAGGACCCGAATGGCTCCCACCAGGCCCCACCTCCTACACAGGGATAGGGGTAGGGGGTGGGGAGGGGGAGGTCAAATGTCAATATGGGATTCAGAGTGGCCAAAAATCCAAACCATATCCCACCCCTCGACTCGCTCAGGAAGGTTGTTTCAGACAGCGGAATTGCTCTAGACTTTCTTGTATCCAACTGTCGCCCGACTTCGAGGAGTGTGTGTCATTGCCCCAGTACCTCCTGCCGTACCTGGATAGGCACCTCAGGCATTGCAGTGACATGGGTGGAGGAGGTGAGGTGCTGGCCCCTGGCTGCAGACAGTGGGGCCCCTGAAGGACTCTTCTTTGACTTCTTCAGCAACTCCTGACCTGGATTGCTGGGATCCTGGGCCAGGTCACTGCTCCGGGCAGGCTTGGCCACCCTGTGGTGGCAGTGTCCTCCTGGGCCTAGTGACATGTCACCTGGCTGTAGCTCAATGATGTTGCATTGAAGCTGTGTCAGTCAAGGTGTCACATCCATCTGATGAGACACACCTGCGCCTCCGATCTGGGGAGGTTGGAGGGTATATGAAAGGGACTAGCTTTGCTAAAGGGATGCCTGTGCCAAGGGGTGGACTGCAGGACGATTCCCTAGGTGGCTTTGGACCAACCCAGTTCTTCCCCCTTTCTCACTTCTGGTTTTCAATAAACATGACCACAGACAGCGTGTGCAGGAATGCAGCATCCTGAGATCGGGAGGAACTGACTAGAACGGCCGGGCTCTGCTCTAGTGCCCCTAGAAATAGGTTGTCCTCAACACCGTGGCCCAGTGTGTCCAGGCCACCAGAGTAAAAGACCCGGGGCAGGCTCCTTCCCAGGCCTCTCAGCTGCATTGCAAGTGGGGCACGCACAAATGGGTCTCCGCCCACCTGGGCAGCTCTCCTGAGCCTTGGGGGGCTGGCTCTTAGTGGACCCACGGTTTCTGTTGTCCTTTGCCGCCAATCTGCAAGTATCACACCCACTTCACGGAACTTGCTGGATACGAGTGTGTCCAGTCCACAAGCTGGTAAAACTCTTCACAGTGCACAGTGAAACTTCTTCGCAAAACCTTTCCAGATCTCTCTCCAGGGAGCCTGGCAAATCCACAGAGACTCTGAGGGAACTAACCTGAATACCATGGAGTCTGATTAAGTGCATAGAGTCAGTGGACAAGTTAACTTGGTTTGAGACTCACACACTTCTCCAAAGGAGTCAGATCTCAAGTTAGATTCTCCATATCTATAACCTAGCGTTACTGTGTCTTTTAATGCACTGTCGCTTGCAGGCAGAGCTGGCATCAAGTTGATTAGATTAGGGTTGGTGTTTATTAGGTACATTTATGGAAAAAGTTATGATCAAACATATTATCTATCAAAATAATGGTGATTTTGATCTTTTCTTTTCCCACCACAGTCAAGTTTCTGTCACATTGTCAGTGGGTGACACACGATTGCTGTAGGAATTGGATTACATGACTCAGAAGTTCCTTTCCAGTCCAGCGACGATCCAGGAGACAGCACTGATTACCTTTAAGTGATCTGATCCTAGGGCTGAAACAGAGACTACTGCCTGGCTCCATTTGTTTACATATGTTTTAACAACACAAGGGAAAGGGCCCCCGGAAGTGAATCCCCCAGCATGAAGGTTTGGTGCCCCTGGCTTTGCAGGCTGACAGAACAAGTACATCCAGACAGGTCCTGGCACTGCCAAACAAAGCCAGCTGCTCCTAAAAATGCCCAAGGGCAGAGAGAAAGATCTTTACTCTGTCTAGAAAGTTATTACACAGGGGCCTTCCAAAATCTGGAACAAAACATGTTCTATGTGCCAGGCATTTTATAGTCATTATTTTGACTTCGCTCTGGTCCTGCAAGTAGGCATTATTAGTTCAGTTTTACAACAGAAGAGATGGAGTTTCCGAATGTGGACGCAAATGGGCCCAGATTGGAAACCAGACTTGAGTGCAAAGCCCCTGCTGCTCCGCAGCCTCCAGGCCTCATGTGAGCCAAGTGGCACCGGCAGACGGGGCAGAGATGCCGGGACAGCATGGAGGGGAGAGGGACAGACGAACGGCAGAAAAGCAGCCTCTCACCCTGGCTGCCTTGGAGATCGCAAAAGAATTATGGAGCAGAGAGACGTTCCCACCAGACTTTCATAGTTCTTAGAGACAAAGACCCTCTGCTTACCCCCATTTCAAAATAAATTTGGAGTATCTTTTAAAATAGACAATCCAACTTCCTAAGTTCCCAACACACCAAGGTGCCCTGACAGGTATGAGGTGTTTGGAGCTGCCTTCTGCCCGCCCTTCACCCGGAGCCCGCGACAGCCACGACGCCCTGGCGGAACTCGGCCCCACACCCGCCTCGCCAGACCCCACCGTCCCAGCCCGTCTCTCACGCCAGCCCTTGCTGTCGATGAGTCAGGCCCCTGGGTTGCAAGTGATTGAAACCCAATTTAAACTGGATTAAGAGGAAATAAAGGCAGGATTTTTGGAAGCTTTAAGCTACCACAGAAAAGGCAGGGGTGTGGCCAGTGTCAGAAACATCTGTCATTAGGGCCTTGAGTGTGCCTGGCTGCTGTCCTTCCCCTGGGTCAGGCTTGTCTCCTCATACTGGCTTCTTCCCATGGTAGGAAACGTGTTTTCACAGGTCTGAGCATCATGACTGCAGAGGAATCGGGCTTGCTCTCAGTGGTCCCGGGCAGAGCTCGGGCCAAGAGCCTATCCTTGCTGCAGGTGACTGGGGCCTCGGGAAGGGGCTTCGAGGGAAGCGATGGAAGGAGCGTTCCTCCCCGGCCGGCCTGGGCAGACCGAACCTCCAGAAGTGCACAGCTGCCCTCCTACGGCACACCTACAGCACAGGGAGCAGCGCGTCCCCGGGTAAGGGGTGGCTGTCATGCGCACACACATCCTTGATGCCCACGGCAGCTGCCCGAACAGCTCTGCAAATGCATTGCCGCCCGCTGCCAGGGAGAGGGTGGCGTCACTGGGACGTCAGCAGTAGCCGTCCATATTACAACACGCCTGCGCAATGACCGTAGCCCTACGGAGGGCTGTATGTGACTTTTATTTTGAAACGTTTATTTTGAAGTTATAATCACTATTTCCCAAGTATATCTTTAAATCTTAACAACTATTTATTTAAAAGTGTGTTTTTGATGCTAAAAAAAGAGAACAAACTGACATTTAAACAAATTTGGATGGAGAGGAGGAATTCATTTGACCAAAGCTTGAAGTCACGGTGGAGTCTGATTTTAAAAAGACAAAAACAGCTCCGACCCCTTCTCCTCTCAGAAGCCGTCCAAAGCAGCGTGGAGTACCAGAATGAGGACACAGGTCGCCTCGGGTGAAATCAGGCAATGACTGAAACAGGCACCTTGCTGTTCAAACTGGCGACTTGTTTGTCTGCATGAATCCACGGGGATTAATTCCTGGGCTTCGCCCTGCTCCCAGCTTGCTGGTCGCCGTCTTGAGGGGCTTCGGCTTGTGTGCTGGGAGCTGTGCTGCGGAGCATGTCGCTCACGGAGCCTCACCTGGCCTGCAGGGCAGAGGGGGGAGAGGGGAGGGACTGCAGCTGCATCGCGCTGCTGGGGACACATTCGTCCTCGGTGCTCACTGAGATTCCAGGGACACGTCTTCCTCACTATGTCACTGGGGGCCAATCCCTTCTCCCCCACCCTCACCCCTGCAGGGCTCCTCATGTGGCTTCTTCCACTCAGGGTTCAAAGTTCTGGCTGGAAGGGGCGAGGGAGGGCAGGAAGCGGCGGAGTGGCTCTGCATTGAGCTCCCTGGCTGTTGAGCCCAGGTCACACCGAGCCAGCTTCCTCTCGCCACCTCCTCCTCTTCTGAGGCCTCGGCTTCTCCGTTCACTAAGACCACCTGCTGCCCCGGTGGGCTCCCCTGTGTCCTTGGTCCTGCAGACACAGCACTACTCCGGAGCTGCCCCTGCAGGCCACCACATGTGGCTGTCCCACGAGTTTCTTCCCTAATGTGGGGTCCCAAATTCAGGAGGAGCAGGTGGGCCAAGGTGAGTAGCATGGTGGGCTTTGGATGTGGACAACTCTGTTCAGTAGGAATCTTCTCAGTGAGGGGCACCAGCCTCAGAGCGCCTTGGACATTTCCTTATTGGGGGGACTTGCAGTTGAGGAACAGGAGAGAGATGAGAGGGGACCCGGTTTGCCCTTGAGGACCAGAGTTTTGGCTGGCAGCTGGAGGTGGCCCTGGGCAGGCAGAAGAGCAGCCTGCCCTTGCCTCCTTGCGAACTTCTTGCAGCAGTGGGGAGAGGAGCCAGCCCTCCCTGCGTCTCTGGTTTCTAGATAAAAAAGAAGGAAAGTCCGAGAGGCACCCGAGAAGAGAGAGAAGAATCCGAGGAACTCCATCCACTATTTTGATATCATCTGACTGTTACTGAACCATGTGACCCGTTTCCCTGACATTATGACTCCAAAGTGTCTGAAAATAACTTAGAATGTCGTTTCTTGAAATTTAGGGGGCACACGAACCTCTTGAGATTTTGTTCACACAGATTCCTTATAAATTTTGACTGAATTTCTGATATGAGGCTGAGCCTGGGCTCCCGTCCCGCGTTTCTCACGAGCTCCTGGGAACCTTGCCTCCAGCAGTGCGGGGACCACAGAGCCGGCTGCCCGCACAGCTGCAGACTCGCCGTCCACCTCGAGGCCCAACAGCACTCCCAGTTCAAGCCCGAGTTGGGGAAACTTTCACAAAGATTTCATAAATCTCCAAGTTGTGACACCTCCTCCATTCTCTTCCTGTTTCTGTGTCATGGTGACAACCCACGTGCCAGAAGAAGCCAGAAAAGAGGTTCTTAGCACGAACTGGCCTGAGGGCTCATCTCCTCTGCTACTGCACGGTTACACCGCCGCCGGGGCAGCAGTGATGATCTTTGAAGATCTTAAATTCCCTAAATTTAGCTTCTCAGCTGGGGCTGTTTCCTACTAAGGGGTGGGCTGGTGGAGGGGACAGACGGGCAATGAGAGGTCATTTTAAATCTAACAGAGAGGGCAAACCACACTCCGACAGCAAACGGCAGCAAGTCCATCCGAACACGAGGCAGTGGGGCTATTCCTGCTGGGAGGAAGGTGCCGAGGAGGCCGAGCGAGGGAGGGAGAGGACACATTCATGACCTCCCCACGAGTCCATGCCATTCCGTGGGAATGTCAAGCAAGCTAATGAAACATTCTGACTTCTACAGCATCTGGCCTCTGTAAATTGCTCATATTTCTTAACTTTCCTAAATAGTCAAAAAATGACAGTGCTTTACTTTTACACAGCACTTGACAGTTGCTACTTTCACTTTTCTTACTTGATTTTCATTAAGAAACTTCTCACGTGAAAGTGGACCTCCCCGCTGATACAGAAAATGGCGGGCGCCTGCCGCCGCCCCATCGCCCCGCACCCCGGGGCCGGCGCTGCCGTGGCCAGTGGGGGGCACGCTGCTGGGGCGGCGGGCACAGAGCCCCGGCACCGAGTGCCACCGGACCGCGCGCCCGAATGCCCCCAGGCCCCCAGCCGCTGCCCGTTTCCGGTCGCTGCTTGCGCGATCCTGATTGGTGATTTTTGAATCCCACTATTTTTGATTGGATGTTAAAGCTTGTCGTTGATTGGATGTTAAAGCTTGTAGTCGACTGGACACTTTTTGAGCCCTTAGCAAGGGTATAAAAGCAGGAGGAGAACACGGAAGGGGGAGCAGAAGGGGCAGAAGGTGGGAAGAGAGCTGTAACACTAGGTGTGCTGAGCCTGCCGTAGAAGGATAAAGGCTGTTCTCTGACTCTTCGTGTGCCGCTCGGTTCTTTTATTGGTCAAATGAATAAGAGCTGTAACGAGAGCTGTAACACTAGCTGTACACACTGCTGCAACACCGCCAAAGTTGGCCTAGCAGCCATTATTATCCCCACTTTAAAGCTGAGAAAACTGAGGCCTGAATGAGTTAAGTGACTTGCCAGAGATTGGACAGTGGTCTTATCTCAAATATAGTTTTCCCAACAGAAGATTGCTGAAAGGATGTAAAATATGTACATTTTAACTTAATGTCTCATCAGCAAATTGAGGGGTTTCCCTTTAAGTGGTTCTTCTGATGTAGATAACAACTATGTATCTTTAAACTGCATGAGTTTTCAGAGATTACTGCAGTCAATCCTCCTTTAAGAGATAAGGAAACTGAGCCTTAGAGAGGCTAATATGCTATGATTCCAGAAGTTGTCCAAGTCAGTTTTATGATTTATGACCTTAAGCATGTTAATTCTATTTTTTTAATTCTTCATGAAAACATCATGGAAAGGTACAGAATTTGCAATCAGGTTATTGCTTAAATAATGATATTACTGAAGGGATATGGAGCCTATTTTTGGTGTGGAAGTAGAAAATTCATGCCATATCTTAAACTGCAGCCAGCATTCCACTCTGCAAGCCAGAGCACAGAAGATGAGCTCAGGACAAGATGAAGCCATCGCCCTGAGCCAGGGCAAGTTCACACCTATGCTCTCTGAGACAGGGTGATGTTTGCTCATGACAGTCAGCATCATCTCCAGCAAGGAAAGCCAGGTACACAAAAGCTTGCTGAAAACCCTTTAGGAGCCCAACATGACCTTGATTGCCCTCAGAAGGCTTATGATCCACAGCTGAAAAGACAGAACAGACGCAGCATTAGCCACCAGGGTGATGTGAGTAGAGGAAGGTGCAGCTTATTCTGTCTGGGTGGTTAAGTGAAGACTTCACATTTTTGATAGTATTCTTGGGTCAGGGTTTCAAAAAATGGAGAGTGGAAGAAATACATGTTTCCAACTCAAATTTTCTGCTTCAGTGGTCATAAAGATGCCAGTTGTGTAACTTCCGTGCAAAGAAATACCAGACCCAGGACTTTGCAGGTTGCTTAAGCAGATGACCACATGCACTCTGGCTTCCTCAGAGCTGGCTTTAATCTGAGCACAGGCAGCACATGTGACGAGAGACCCTCCCTGTGTGCGCTTGTGACACAAGCTTCCGACATTCATAGTGTGCTACCAGCTTCCCCATGCTCTCGGCCCATTTCATTTTCACTGTGCTTGCCTCAACTGCCTGTAACGGTGAGGAAGTGGCGAGGCAGGTGGAGCATCTGCAGGCTGCAGAATGAGGTCCATGTGTTTTACTTGTCAGTAAGGAGCCAAATGAGTAAGAAGATGCATTTTCACTGGAAGCCAAAAGTTAATCAAAATGGGCAGGAAGCACACAGATCGTTTTGCTCAAAAGTCTCTCTCTTCCCCTGAAGCCCAGCTGGCCCATGTGGTACCTTTGTGAGGCTTAGACAAAGACACCCTCACCTGTGGATCTGCTCCTGCTCACCCTCAGCCCTCAGCCAGGCGCCCTGGGTGCTGCCCGGCCTGCACAGCCACGCAGCAGCCGGTCCCCTCCCAAGCAGCAATGTCAAGTGTGGGTGACTTAAACACCTGGACAGGAGCTGCCGCTCCCATTAGAAGGGAGTACCAGGGGAGCGGAGAGAAGGGAGGCAGGTCCAGGTGGCATGGGGACTCTGCACAGGGCTCAAGTCTTCATAAGTCACCAAATGTGCTTCTAGCAAGGAAGAAAAGCTAAGTGACAGATACAGGTAGGAGGCTGGCAGTGGGGAGGGGAGACAATTTTACAGTTTTACCTTGGGTCTGAAAACATCCTGTTTGCCACTAAATACTTCTTTCTAGGGTACTGATGGCAGGTCACATAGCACAGTGCAGTGGTTCTCAAAGTGTGATGCCCACGTGGACCACTAGCACCAGTATCATATGGAACTTATTATTAGAAACATAAATCCTTAGGCCCCATCAAAGATGGACTGAATTAGACATTCTGGGGTTTTTAACAGGCCTTCCCAGTGATTCTGATGCACACAAGAGTCTGAGAACCACTGTTAAGGTGTTTGGGCAGGTCAGTCTTTGTGGGTCTCAGTCTCTGGGACTCTCTGGAAGTCACCTAACTGTCTTAAGTTACAAGCTCCTCTTCTATATATAAAAATAGACATAACAATAGCTTCAGCTGATACAGTCATTTGGAAATTGAGATCACATATGGAAAACACTTTGCACGGTGCCCTGCATGTGACAGGCAGTGTACACCTGTTTGCAATTATTGATGCCAGCCACAATGAAGCGACAAGTGTTTGTGGAAGACTGCAAACCTCCACTGTCCCCAGGCTGGCCTCCCAGTTCAGCCTGCCCCTCAGAGGGAAGTGAGAGAGGATGCAGGCTGGCATCTGGGGGAATCCAGAGGGAGAGAGCAATGTCCAGCCAATGACCCCTAGGGCCCTGAGACATCTCCCAAGTGCTCACAGAGCTGTGAGCAACAGTGCCTGGGGCTGGGGTGGGGAAGCTGACCTAGCCTGAGGGGTCAGGGAAGCCTTCCCCAAGAAGTGAATTTCGAGCTGAGATGGGAAGATAGTGATGGTGATAACTAACTCTGTGAGACATGACCATGTGCCAGGCGTTATTCTAAGCAATTCTGTATTTCAAATCATGTAATCCCCATCGTGGCTAAGTAACATTTTTGTCCTCATTTTACAGATGAGGAAAGTGAAAAACAAAGATGGCAACCTCAATCAAGGCCACACGATGGACAGGTGGCAGGAATAGGATTCAAAACCCAGCAGGTTCTGGGGCCGAGAGCTGAAAAAGCCCTGGGACAGGGGGCTGGAGGGCCCAGAGAAGGGACTGGGGCTCCCCGTTTCTCTTCTGCATCCAGTTCCCAGGTGTTCCTGGGATCCCAGCACACGCAGATGGCAGGTTGGTGGCGTGCGGCACATGGGCTGCACCGCCCCTGGTGCTGTGTGCAAGCGGTGAGAAGGCGCAGCTAAGAGCCCGACTCAGGCATGGACAGTCACGTGGGGAGGTGAGAAAGTGCAAGCCATAGAGCAGACAGTGCAGACTTCCAGTTTCCACACACACACACTCACTGGAAAAACCCAAAGGGTATATACCAAGATGTTTATAGTGGTTATTGCTGAGAGGAAACAGCAAAGTTTATTTTTATTATTTTTTTTCTATGTGGGTTTTCATGGCCCCCTCCTGTGCCTTTTTGCAATGGTCACATATCACTTTTGTAAAAGGTGAAAGGTTTATATCATCTGGAAAGAAACCATAGTATTCACACATTAATTTTGTACTCAGATAAACAAACAAGCTCTATTTTAAAACTGTTCATTCATGTGTCAGGTTAATGACAAACTCAACCTTGGCCTGAGTTTGGTCAACTGTCCCAGGTGGGAGCCCCAGAGAGTTTAAATAACTGGCTTGTGCTACCTTGGCTGAAGCCTGACTCCTGGTGGACAGAAACATCAAGGACAGGTTTCTATTTTAAGATATCTACATACACATCCCTGGGAAAGTTTATTTATCCACCCATTTTGTCATTCAACAAATATGTACTGATCATATTCTATATGCCAAGCATGATGGAAATATAAATATAAATTTGAGATGGAGCCTGTTTGGGAAAATGGCTTCTCTCTTTTGTTCAAGTTTTCTTTTTGATTTTATAATATGGTCATGTTCTTCACATAAGTCCTGCTCCTTAGTTACTATTAAGTTTATTTCTAGGCTGCTACTGAGAGTGGTGTTTTTTCTTGACACATTTCCTGAGTATGAGTAGTCTAGTAGCTATGGATTTTCACATATTATGTCCATGTGGCCACTTTACACTGGACTATCTTACTGGTTGTTCAGACTATTCTCTTTGGTTCTCAAGCTATATAATCATACAGAAAGAATTTTGTTCTTTTTAAAATATAGTAGTTGTATTTTGCATTTCAGAGATCTGTCCACATTGGGTATTCTTCACCCTTCCCACCCTGATTTTTAACCAGGGAAACTTCCAGTTAGTCCTGCCTGTGGGAGGCACCTGCAGGAGATCAGAGGCAAGAGAGACAGTGGGAAATAGGAGGGAAGCAGCAGCATATGCAAGGACTTGTTCAAAAGGGCCACCATCCAGAAGCGGGGCCGGAGAAAACACAGGCTAGGAGTCTGCAGCTGAGAACGTGGGCTCCGGGTCAGATCGCCCTGCTGCCACCACTTAGCAGCTGGTGGTCCCAAGCACTTCACTAAACCTTTCTGTGCCCCAGTCTTCTTATCTTGAAAATGTAAATAATGGTCTTGTCTTAGCTTACTGAGTTATTATGAGGATTCAAACAATTAGTTCATGCCAAGTGCTTGGAAACAAGTTGGTATGTTACAGTCTCAGTAAATGACAGCCATCATTAACTCCTCTTTCACATGTGCGCACCTCATACAGTCTGTCCCCAAATTTTCCATTTGAAGGACTCTCCCTCCAAATGTACTCATAACCAACCCACTTCTCACCATCCCACTACCATCCCTGGTCTGCTTTACCATCACTCCCTGGAAACCGCAAACTGGATTCCCCCACTCCTGCCCTCACCTCCCTATTGTCTCGTTGCAACACTTCAGCAAGTGATCCCTATATAATGTAAGTTCGATCATGTCACTCCTTTGCTGGACAACCTGAGTAAAGGTCAGTTCTTACCATGACCTAAAAGGTCCCACCTGACCCCCCCCATCCCTGACCTGTGCTTGTGTTTCCTCCACCCTGCTAGACTGGCCTCCTCACGGGACACTGAGTCCGCCAAGCCTGCCTTCCCTGCAGGGCCTCTCCCGGAGCTACTCCCTCTGCTTGGGGCGATCTCTCCCTGGGCAACTGAATGGCACCCTGGCTCCCTTCAACTTTTGACTCAAACACCTCCTTCTGGGGGTGGGGGACAGTCTGCCATGGCTACTCTGAAACTGCGCCCACACCTCCCATGCTCTCCACCTCCAGTCCCTCATTGTTTTCTCCTTAGCATCATCTCACATAGTAACATTATTTTTCATACCATCAGTTTCATGGGCACAGGATTTTTTCTTTTGCTCACTATGTTTCCAACATCAACAAGAATGCTTAGCATGAAGCAGGAACTCAATATTTATTGAATGAATAAAAAAAGAAACCTCCCCAGAATTGAAAGGCAGGAGTTTCCAGATTAAAAGGTCCACCAAGTCCCCAAGAAACCCACTGCAAACTTTCAAAACACCAGGAACAAAGACAGATTATACAAGTTTGCAGAAGTTACAAAGAATTGCCAATCAGGATGCCTTCATACTTCTCCACGGCAATGTGGGAAAGTGGACAAGAATGGACAAATAATTTCCGACCTAGAAATTATTGCCAGCCAAACTGTCAGACAAGTCTGAATGAAGTCAATGAAAGCATTTTCAGTCTCTCAAGGTCTAAAACTATTTTCCCGCCCACACAGCCTTGCTCCATAAAGCCATTAGAGGGCGTGTGCCACCTGCGAGCAAGGGCGCACAGGCCCTGCAGAGGCACAGGAAAGCTCCCGGGCGATGACAAGAGAGTTCTTCAGGTAACAATGTAGGCTACAGGGCAACCAGTCCCACCCGAAGAGGGGAGGCTTCTCGGGAGCCGTGCCGCACTGTCTCTCCAGCCTGACGCAACGGCTAGGGCATGTGTGCACCAGAGAGCGAAACAAGCCAAGCAGGCAGGGCAGCACGTCCAGAAAGCAGGGAACCTCTCAGGTGAAAGGCAGAGGCCGTTCTAGGACGACAGCTGGCAGCTCTTCCAGATATAGCAGGGGACCCCAGGGAACCACACCAAGAGGGGAAAGAAAACTGACCATCCTGTGGGGATGTGTAAAAATGGCCATTAAGGAGTTTGACGAGAATTAGCAGTAGGTACAAAGAACACTAAGTTGAGCAAAGGGAGTAGCATATTTAACTTCAGGAAACAGAAAGTAAAATAGGAATTACTATTTAGAAATATGGGCTAAGTACTGCGGCTCACGCCTATAATCCTAGCACTTTGGGAGGCCAAGACAGGAAGATCACTTGATGCCAGGAGTTCAACACCAGTCTGAGAAACAGAGAGAGATCCCATCATTACAAAAAAAAAAAAAAAAAAAAGAAAAAGAAAAAGAAAAAGAAAAATTAACCAGCATGGTGCTGCACGCCTGTATTCCCAGCTACTCAGGAGGCTGAGGCAGGAGGATCACTTGCAGTGAGCTATGATGATGTCACGGCACTCTAGCCTGGGTGACAGAGCAAGACCCTGTCTCAAAAAACAGAAACTATTTAGAAATATGGAGCTGCAAGAAACTGGAAGAAGTGGGGAGGAATGGGCCAGGGGAGAACTTGAGCCATTTAAAACCATGTGCATGTACTCTTTTAAAGAAATTAAAAGTTTCAAAAAGATAAACTGACTTTTCAACTAAGCTCTCTAATCTTCTCACCTATGATGATTTATGATTTCTCTTTTGCAGAAAATGCAATGGTGGTGATGTTGGGACCTAGCATCCAGGTGGGAAAACACTGAAGAATTGAAGAGTACTTTGAAATAGTTTTATTGGCTCATAAGACCTTTGCATATAAAAAAAATACCCAAAACACTATGCAGTATTAAATCACAATTACATTTTTTTTACCAATTAAAACTACCCAGAATATACATTTTTTAAAGAAAAAAAAACCCTACAGAACTGAATTCTGAAATGACATTATGACTTAAATACTATGACAAAATAGATAATTCCTTATAACATTAATTCATTGCACAAAGCTGCCAGATATTTTCATAAGCATAACCATTGCACAGAGTGCAAATGAACACAATTTCAATGTTACACATTTAGTTGAAGTAACTGCACCTCCACCTATGGAACTCTTAGATTTGTGGCACGAAAATGTTGGTTTGTTTTAACTTCTACCAGGCAACCAACTTCGCAATCCAGTTACTCTTTTTTTCTGGCCCTCCCTAAAAAAGAAACATCCTTCTGCTGTCACAGCCTAAAAGAGTCAGCACCGCCTTTGCTTGAAGAAATCGACTCCTCTCAACTCTTCAGGCAGGTATTCCTGGTCCACAGGCTCGCTGTACATGGGGTTGTACTTGTAGCCTTTGGCGTAGCCCAAATCCTTCATCAGCCTGGTTGGCGCGTTCCTCAGGTGCAGGGGCACTGGGGGCAGAGGGCCCTGGTGGTTCCTCAGGCAGGCTTTGACGTTGTTGTAGGCGCTGAACACCTCAATGGACTTTGGGGCTCTGGCAAAATAGACTACACACTGGGCCAGAAGCACCTATGAACGACACAGAAGGACATATTCTACTAGGAAGGTGCCAGAAAGTTTTTTTGCAGAATACTTTATGACTTATACCTCTACTTAATTTTTTTTTTTTGGAGACAGAGTCTCACTCTGTTGCCCGGGCTAGAGTGCCGTGGCATCAGCCTAGCTCACAGCAACCTCAAACTCCTGGGCTCAAGCAATCCTCCTGCCTCAGCCTTCCAAATAGCTGGGACTACAAGCATGCGCCACCATGCCTGGCTAATTTTTTCTCTATATCTTTTTAGTTGTCCAGCTAATTTCTTTCTATTTTTTTTAGTAGAGACGGGGTCTCGCTCTCACTCTTGCTCAGGCCAGTCTAATTAATTCTTAAAAGATTGCCATCATGCTTTTACCAACCCCCTTTTTTGCCTACAATCTGGATAACCACCTGTCATAGAAAAAATTACTATGAGGCAAGAAGTAAACTGGGGCTGTGGTTTTCGTTTTTTAAACTGAAGAACTTTTTACTAAATGAAATTTTTCTTAAACCACCAATACATAAAACAGATGAATATGAAAGTGCTCGGTGTGGGGGTAAACTTAGGGAAGGTTCCCGTGCAGCCCCTTTAACTTCTCTGGCTCCCAAAAAACCCAGAGCACTTCCCCCAAACCCCAGAACTCCTGAAGAGTTTGGAGACATGACCTCGTTGACACTGAAGGTGTCCCTTTCTCCATGAATCTAGGATTCTAGAATGGGAATTCAAAGCCAAGCAGCTTATTCAATGGGTCCAATACATCAGTGGTAAAGGAGGGACATATATTCAAGGGGACAGAGCACAAGAGAAAGGAAGGGATTCTCAAAGAACTGAGCTGGTTACCTTACCTCGCATTCAGGCATGCCTATAAAATGACAGCCTTGGTAGGTTGCAACTGCTTGTGTTAATGCAGATGGGTCTGCCAGACCTGCCACACACACACAGACACAAAGGAGAGTTTCAGTCACAACATACACTGTCCTTCTAACCTGTCCACATGCAGGCAACCAGAGACCACCATTGCTTGTGGACTTAGTGACCAAAACAATCCCAGTTAGCAACTTATATATGTTCTCTGATCGCATGAACTTATTCAAGAAATATTTAGTGAGTGGTTACTGTATGGTGTTAAGAATTGTCTTCTTGTGGATACAAACTCTACATGTAGTAAGAAAAATGAGACTCTGTACAACAACATAAGGAGCAAAGGCCATGAAGACATTCACACAGATGGATATACTGAAAACAAAACATTCAGTAAGACCAAAGAAGAGTAAAGCTTTTCTCATCTTTTTCTAGATACCATGTAAGTGTCTAGAGTCTTCCATTTCTGCCTTGGGAACTGTCCAAAGAAAAATCTGAACACCTAACTTCAAAGCAAATTTAAGAGCAGCTCTTTTATTTCAATACTCTGAATAGCCACTCATGTTAGTAAAAACATTCTTGAAGAGGAAACAGAAAATGCTGACTTTATGAACATGAATACTCAAAAGCACAAACACACCAAGAAATAAATGATGGGGCTCAGGCGTGGAGCCTTATCTTTTCCTATTCATCCCACATGGTCCCAACACATTCTTAAGTCACACATATAAAAAGTCACAATCCCTCCATCTCACCACAACACCCCCCCACGGACTCAGGGCTCTGGGACCCTCCCATCGCACTCACCTATGTCCTCGCTGGCGAACCTCACGAGTCTCCTTGCCACGTAGAGTGGGTCCTCTCCTCCCTCGAGCATGCGAGCCAGCCAGTAGAGGGAGGCGTTCTGGTCCGAGCCTCGCATGGACTTGTGCAGGGCGGAGATGCAGTTGTAGTGCTCCTCTCCTGACACCACAAAGAACAACGACCACTCCGCTCACAGAGAGCTCACGGGGGTAGGGGGACGGGGGATGCCCAAGCCACATCTTTATTCCACTGGCTGATCTGCAGAAGGCCTGTACTAATAAAGGCCCTATGAAAGCTGAGGAGAGTGGGGTTTGGCAGCTGGTCTCAAACTCTGCCTAGCAGGAGGGCGCAAATGCCATTTGCGCAGAATCCTGGGACGTGCCCCAGAGCAGTTCTCTGTGGGGCTGGGGTGCCTGTTTGGTAACCTGGTCTCACTCAGAGGGAGAGGATGCTGCTGAAAACCCTGTGGCTTCCATAGCAAGTGCACGCACAGGCACTGAAGGGGTGGGGTTCACTTTGAAGGGTGATCCTCCTAGACCAGTGGATTTGCCGGAGACAAGTGTGGACGGAGGGTGAGTCTCATTCTGGTTCCATCCTGTGCCCACTGTCTATGTGAGGACAACCGACTATGGGTCTGGTCACAGCCATCAGGATGGAGAGTCAAGTGGCAAGGGCAGCTGTTACAGCCCGTTTGTTCCTCAGTGGCATGTCCAGCTGCCTTTCTGATATCTAAAGCCTGTGGTCATTTAAACCTCCCTCTGCCAGCCCCAGTGTGGGGACACCTGTGAGGCAGGATCCCAGAGAGACCAACGCACAGACCAACAGCTCTCACCTGAAGGTGCTGCAGCCTATTCTCTTACCACTTGGTCTTACCCCATTTTTACCTTAGATTCACATAGAAACAAATCAGTAAAATGTGCTTTACTAAGGGCAAGAAATGATAGCTAAACAATTTTATAAGGAAATAAGCAGTGACATATGTACACATTTCACTATTCTCTGACCATCCTCTCTTACTTAAATTCAAGGAGAGGGAATCCTTCTCAAAGTCCTCCGGGAGAAGCACCTGGTCTGTGCTCATCACAAAACAATGTCAACAGTACAACTGTGTTCTGCTTGGCACAGCATTTGGCCCCAGTGACAAATCACAGCAGCTGACCATACTGGTAAAATGACACTTGGTCTTCAGATGGAGAAGACAGCAAGTGACAAATGCTGGCCTACCAAAGGGGAAAGAGCTGAAAGACTGACAGCAGGGCTGGAGTGACTCCAGTTGCTGAGGAGAAGCAGGCCAGAGGGATGGTGTCAGCCCAGCCATCAGACTGCTGAGGACACTGAGTGTCCCCTGCCCCAGAGCTTCCCCAGTCACCGACTGATGGGGTGTCCTGGCCTACTTGCCCACCTACTGGCCTGGACCCTGACTGTGCTCTCCTCCCCTGCAGGGAGCAGGGAGGCGGCAACAGAGCTGGGAGTGCAGGCTTGGCTAAACTCAAGGGTAAGGAGGGATGGAAACTACCTCTAGTCTACTTTTTGTCAAATTTAAACTCCCCCGACATGGGTTACTCATCCTCGCACACCTTTACTGTGGTCACGTGGGAGGCAATACCACCAGCAAGGCAGGCAAGAGCAGGGGCTCCGGGGCCAGGAGCCTGGACTTGGCCGCAAACTAGCCATGAGGCCACAGGCAAGTTACTGATCCTCGTTGCACCTCAGGTTTCCCATCTATAAAATGGGGATAATGAGACCACCGACCTCACATAACTGTGTTAAATAACACATGCCTGACACAGAGCAATCACTATAGAAACATCCTATCAGTGTCAGATACTATTATCATTCTGTGCTACCTTCCAGTTTTGCTTTTATCCTATACTGCTTTATAACCTGAAATTTGACTTTATATAGAACCCGGATGTCAATGCATGGTAGACGATTTGTTCTTATTAGAAATTTCTTCATTCTGATGTAGCAACATCTGAACTAGTTACTGAATCGTCCTAGTGGGTAACTATATATTAGGTGACATTAAAAGAAATAATAAACGCTCTAGGGGTGGGACTTTATCTCACTAGAGTTATAAAAAGGCCCAAGAGTATAAACTAACAGGTTTCCAAAGCAATGATTCCACCATCCCTATTTATGGAACAAAGCCTATAAGACAACCTTTTTCTAGGACCTGTCTGCAGATCTGCTATGGGGCAGACATGACATAGTGGATGGGTGCGAGAGCACACTGACACTGGGAAGATGTGTAGAATGTGGGGTTCTTGAGGCTGCAGCACTAGGTGGCCTCCGCTGCTCCCCAGCCCAGAGCTAGAGACACAGCTTCCCTTGCTGCCACGTCGGGCTCAGGGAGTACTAGGTTGGTGCAAAAGTAATTGAGGTTTTGGATTGCGAACGTTAAATAATTATATTAATAGGACTCCTAGGACTGGACTCCTCCAACGTCTGCTGTTTGTGTGTGTGTGTGTAGAGGGGTGACCCCTCTCAGAAACGTGCTCTAACAGTGTGATCAGTGACGGCAGGGATGGCATGGAGGCAAGCACCAAGGGGGCAAGGATACAGTCTTGGGAACCAGTCAGACTTAGTTAGATTTGAGGATCAGTTTTACCAATTGCTTTATGAACCTAGGCAAGTTTTGTCGTCTGTAAAATGGGGATAGTAATAGCTATCTCCTAAGGCTATTTGAGATTCAAGAAAAAGAAAATATCTATAAAATACTCAACAGCTGAGTGTTAGCAAATGCCACGTCATATGGATTTCAACTGACAGTTGGATAAAATATGAAAGAACGGTCCCAGTCAGTCCAGTTAACACAAAGAGTCTCCTTTTGGACCCTATGTGAAGGAAGAAAGACCACTGCTGCTGGACCCCAAGAAACAGTGGAAAGCCCAGCATGTGGGAATTTCTTAACTCTCAAAAATTTTCATTTTATTTTTATATCCAATTTTTGTATCTGGAAAAGTAGGGCTCTGCATGTGGAATGTTTTGCTTTTCAAGCATGCATGACACTCAGCAGCACCAGGGAAAGCTGGCCACCTGAGAGGGCCCTGCTGAGAGGAACATTCACGTCAGAATGCAGACAGGACTGTTCGTTCAATGTGTCGATTTGTCCTCAGCACTAATTAACACCCCCACGCTACCATCAGCCAAGGCACACTAAGGCTGAAAAGCTTCAGCCTCTCCCCCCAATGTCGTGCAGCAAGCACGTGTGCTCATGAAGAGGCAGCGCCTTGAACCAAAGTCATTCTTAAGCCCCTCCACCCTTTCTCTGACCAGTAAGGACTCTCTGTCATCAGGAAATATTAGAGATGTGGCATAGCCTCCATGAAATCTGGAATGTTCAATTATCAGCTTCCTTTTCTGGTAGAGCTTTTTGAAGTGTGGAAATTCTATTCCACAGTTACTTACTGCAGTGATTCCACCCGGAGTCACACAAATGCCCAAGCACCACAAGTCCAGCCTCACCTACAGTATGCTATCTTCATCTCCCCGCTCTTTTATAAAAACAAGCAAATGTGCTGCGCTAATGACATTTACTATTGCCAGGTCATAGATTTAATAAGAGCTGGTGTCCAGTCTGCTATCTGTAAATACAGTTCTACACAAACAGGTAAGTGCACATGGCAAAATTTAATCTTTTAAAAAGCTACAACAAAAGCATTAACATCCGTAAAAACTTAATTTTTATTTTAGATCTTAGAAATTAAGAGCTAATCTCAAACTAATAAGTCATTTATTGCAAAAGTCCTCTTTCTACTGCTACTTACTACCATTATAAATGATCACAAGACTTATTTACTGTTAACTGAATGCATGAGCTCTCAAAAGGGCTTGTGTTCTACAAGGTTCTACTAAAGAGTGATGGGAAAATGTCTAACTATCTTACTACATGAATGAAAGCCTGCAATTTCAACCCCCAAACTCCTCTTGGCACTTACCATGGCAGCTTTTGCTTTCTGCCTCTCTTCAGGGAGGTCAGCTCTGTGTGGGAGGCTAACATGGAGAGCCCCCTGAGAATCATGGGCAAGCCTTGGGGCCTGCTGACACAAAGATGAGCACACACACTTACATCCGTTCAGGTTCACTCTTCTGCACTTCAGTTACTCACCTGCACGGTCATACAAAATGTGGGATCGCTGGAGGCCTTCCTTCACATCGTTCTCAGTGATCAGAACTCTGCTGGGAGAATAGGTTTGCCCACTCTTCTTACAGAACATCTTCCTGGAGCTTAGCCTGGCCAGCACCGCCAGCTGCAGTCCGTTCAACCCGGCCCGGGCATCCCCGTCACTGAGGTAAGCCAGAGTGTCTACTGCTTTGTCCTCTATGAACACAGGGGGCCTGAAACACAACCAGTGTTACTGTCATGCTCAGGTTATACACTTGTCATTCTGCAGCATCTTACTGAACTCATAATTCTCAGCAAGGTCACTGAGAAAAGTTCAAGGCATTTGCTCCTTATTCTGAATGCATGCTGCTAATGTGGTTAAGCATTTTTCAAGACTAAGAATTGACGGCATCTTTAAAGTCACAAGGGTATATCACACTGTGTAAGTTCACACATATAAGCTTGTGTAAAGCAGACATTAAATGTTCTGGAAGGTCACTGTTGACATGTGGTCTCTCTGATTCCAGCCTATAGAACAATGAAAACTTTATTAGAAATGCTAGCATGTCCTCATTATGGAAAATATGTCTCAAAGGCAGCACACAACTTGATGGGACAGGTATGCTAAGACCACTTTCCACACAGGGAAGAGACGATGTCATGCCAGAATATTAGCCTGAAAGGCATGCAGTTCAACCAGGTCCCCTGTTACCCTGGGCACAACAGGACTAGAAGCAGGTCTCTGGACGTTTTGGGAACAGCACTAGGTTGCTTCATAGTGGGTATTAATCCCACAAAATACACAGAGAAGCAAAGAGATCACTAGCCTGGGAACCAATCAGAAGGCTCTGCCAGTTACTTAGCTGTGAGACCATGGGTAAGTCACCTAACCTGTCTGCAAATGTCAGGACTAAAATTTACAATCACAGTTCTAAATTTGGACCTTCAAAAAGAACATGTAACTATCATGTTTCCCCAGAAATAAGACAGGGTCTTAAATTTATTTTCCTCAAGAAGACACCCTAGGGCTTATTCTCAGGGGATGTGTTATTTTCCCCTCAAAGCCTCAGTTTGCTGCACGCACAGGATGGCCAGGACCTGATGGGGGGAGCCGACCTTGTTGGTGGGGCTGCCTGCACCTTTCTGGTCACCTCTGGGATAGTAGCTGTCACCATGGAGCAGATGAGAAGGGCTGCTCGTCTTCTTTACTGTTCTATGACGAAATGCATAGGTTGTGCAGATATGCTGCATAGCCATGCCCATCACTATTTTCTGGGTAGGGCTTCTATTGCGCAAATGCTTAGAAATCCTGCTAGGGCTTATTTTATGGGTAGGTCTTACTTTCAGGGAAACACAGTATGACTAGTTTTCATGTCTGATTCAGCAAAATTTTCTATTCCTAGTGTAAACAAGATATCTAACACATTCCTTTACATAGAGGGGTCTGATTAATTCCTGGGTGGGCTGCTACCTACACATTTGTGAAGCAAAAAATTATTTTACAAAGTTACAGTTCCCCCATGTCATTATCAACTGTCAGCTGAAAATATCTATGGTATGTAATAAATCCACTAGACTGTCCAAATCAGCTGCTTGAAAAACAACCCACAGGCACCAACTGGCCTGGGCTGGAGGGTTTTTGAAGGGGGATTCAGCTTGTTTGCTGGGCTCAATGCAGAATTTCTCACCCAACACCCACCCACGTCACTTAACTTGGTGAATAACTTGACTAACACCAGTCGGCATTTCATTCACTGAAAGATTTGCTTCTAACATGTTAAGACTGCCTCATCTCACTCCCTTATTCACCAAAGCCAAGATTTCCAGTTACTCACTGTGGGTCTCTCATCACACAGAAGACACCTGGCTAGCCTTAGCTCTGTAAGAAATGACTCTTTCCTCAGACTCATGTCCACCGTCTGTGCTGGGCCCCAGAGCCACGAGCAGGGCTTGGAGACCCATCTCCCTCCCTCCTGATGGAGTCCTCTCAGCAGAGACCTCACCAGGGCACTCACAGTAACACACAACAAGGCCGCATCATCAGCACTGTGTAAAGCTCACAGACTATTTCTCAACTAGAAACTGTTCAGCAAATTTTCTGGGAGATGATTTAGAAGAAAATGAAAGACAGAATACATACTAAAGAAAATGTGTAGGGAGGGACTGGCACCAGTGGGGTAGGCAGCACCCGATTTGCCCGAGAAGGACGGCACACTTGCCACGTGGTTACTGCCTGTGGTGGTGGTGGGGAGGCAGGGAGAACCAAAACTGCCTGAGCGTCTCATTTCTGCCTCAGAACTAATAAAAGCCATGCCTTCCATCTCCTTGGAAAGCTTCCTAGCAACGGAAAGCCTGCAGGACAATTGAGGGAAGAAAAGTCAGGAGGGGGAGGGGAAGGGGGAGCCCTAATCAGTCCCAACTGACAACCAGCCTGTACCCTGCACCATGAGGTGGGTTATGTGGTGGCTACATCTGCCACCTCTCTGTCCCCACACTAACATTGGAGCCTCAAGGACAGAATCATGTTTTATTCTTTCTTTGTATCCCTAGTGCCTGGCAGATAACAGACATCCAATATTTGCACAGTGAATATATTAACTTCAATTTTCTCACAATCTGTGAGTGAAACATTTATTTTTTTAAAGTTATATGTAAAGTATAAAGCAAATAAAGCAAAATCCATCTCTCTACTGCCTAGCAATAACAATAGATACTACATTATTTGCTGAATTTGTTTTATGATCTATTCACTCATGCAGCCATCAACCTTACATCTACATTTTCAATCAAAACTGGGATCATATTATATATAGTTTCACATTCTTAACAACTAAGTAATTGTTTGAAAAACAAGTAAGCTACTCAGACCTCTGAATATTTATTTTTTAAAGAAATGTACATTATTGGGGGAAGGCGGAACAAAAAAATAAAGAAATGTACATTATATTAAATTTTAAAAATAGAAAAGTCACCTATTGCTGGACTACCTCAATGGTAATATTTTAGTACCTATCCCTTTCCTATGAATTTGTCCTTTGTATGCACTTAGAGGCATGAAGTGCTCTTGGCACAGCGACAAGATAGGTGGTACTCACTGCTGTACTGCTCTCATTTCCACCAGCCCTTGCACACAGTCTGGGAGCAGGCCTCATGAGTGAGGAGAGAAGCCAACAAGCAGACTGTTCCACAGATTTATAAACAGTGTGCTGTGAATCAGCCTTTAAAAAGGGGCATTTTATATGGTTGGGAAAAGGGTCCTTCCCTCCATCTTTGAACTCCTGACCAAAGTACAAGTGGTTTTCCTGTTCTGTCCGGAGTCCGGGGAAACCAGGGTGCTACCACAACAAAAGCCACCTCAGCCCCCACCACTCGTTCCTTATTCCTCCCTTTGGGTATGATCCACAATCCAAACTTCACCCACATCCAAAAGAAGAAAATATTTCTAAGCCCAAATGATTTTTGTCAGCAACTCGATTCCAGTAATAAAAGGGGGCTGCTGATAGCACTCACAGTGGCCACACAAGAAAATCACAAAACGGAAATTCACTGTTAAAAACGCTGTGCAGGGTGTTCTGAAGGTTCTACTTGCCACCCAATATATCCTGAAACCCCATTTATCCCACTAAAGTGGGAAGGGTAGCCAAATAAGATGTGCTGAAATAGCTTGAGATCTTAGAATGGGGAGCAGATAAGAGACCTAATGCCAAGAATGATGAAGGGACATTTGTACTGATATTCCCCAAAACCCCTTAGCAAACAGTAACTACTACACAAAGGATCTTGAAAGAGTGCTCCTAGTCTAGAGAATTTAACATTAATTTCTAATTTAAGCATACACTTATAAAAGGTCTTGTATTTAAAAATAACCTTCCAAAAGAACACAATTAAATGAGGTGAAATCTCCTCTGGAGGACAGGATGACCAAAATGTCACAACAGCCTACAGGGAAATAAGCATATTTCATAAATAAATTATGTTGTTATAATGTAATAAAAAACTGTCCCATAATAAGGGAAGAGTTGGTTAAAATAAATGCATTGGAAAAGATATTCCTAGTTGTCAAGATCTAGAGCAAAACAGACTTCGAGAGCCTCTCCAACCAAAGAGAAGAGCGCTGATCTTGACAGAGGAATACAGGAAGCTCCTCCTGCCCTTTTCTCTTCTAGGGACCTGAATCCTGAGGCCTCCTGCACATTGGATGATGTTGGGATTTGGAGGATACTACTCAGATGGCTGAATGTTTAAGATGGAGGAAGAGTAAAGTAAGTGAAAATGTTCCTGTCATTTCATGGCAGAACCAAAGAAAATACATGGCTTAGTTAAACTCTCCCTCCCTAAATTACAAACCAAACTTAGTGAATCTCTTTCACTAAGACAAAGGAATATTTCATGGTCAGGGTAACAACTGCACAGTGGTTCTCAACTAGTAATGTGCATCAAGTTAGAGGAACTTTCTTCAAATACAGATGTGTGCACCTTATCACAGACTGACTGACTCCTAAATCTCCAGGGACGTATTTCCAAAATGTATTCTAAGTCAGTGTGATGTACAGATCTGGTTAAAATGCCCTCTTGCTACATTACAGATGGGACTAGTTTGTCTATGTTACGAATTGATACACAGTTGTCCTTACACAAAGGAGTGCTTAGAGAAAGCTCAGAATGGCAACACTCACCAGTGGCATTTGCCTTCTCTTAATTTGGTACTTAGATCCCTTCCAACTGAGGTTGCTGAGTAGTTAGAGACATGCCTGAAAAACTGGATCCACCATGGTCAAGCTAGTTGGTCTTGGGCATGTTACTTAACCTTTCTGTGCCTCAGTTTCCTCATGTAGTAAAAAGGAGGTAATAAGACATATTTTGCAGAGCCGTACTGAGGATTAAATAAGACAGATAGAATGCTTAGATGCTTAGGGCAGTGCCTGTCATAACAGGAGCATGCAATAAATGTTAGCTATTGTAATCATCATGGTGAGAATCGTTTTATTCAGACTGTTCAATAGCATACTCCCCAGAATTGCCAATCTTTAAGGTAGAACCCCAACTCTGCTGCTTCCATGATAACCAGAGTGAAAGTAAAACAAAACTTATTTTCTCTACAAAGAGAGAATAGACATTTAACAGATGATGTCATCTTTCTCTGTTTAATCCTAAGGAGGCACATGTGTTTCGAAATGACACTATACCACATACCTGGTAGGCGTCTGTAGTGGGTTGAATAGAGACTCAAAATGATGTAAGTCCTAATCCTTGGAATCTGTGAGTATGACTTTACCTGGAAATAGGGTCTTTGCAGATGTAACTAAGTTAAGGATCTCATGATAAGATCATTCTGGATTTAGGGTACACTTTAAATCCAATGGCAGATGTCCTTATAAAGACAGAAAGAGAGAAGACACAGGGACACAGAGAAGGCCATGTGAAAATGGAGGCAGATTGGTGTGATGTGGCCACAAGCCAAGGAATGCCAGGAGCCACCCGATGCTGAAAGGAAGGACTTTCCTCTAGAGCCTCTAAAGGGAGTGTGCCCTGCTGACACCTTGATTTTGGTCTTCTGGTTTCCAGAACACTGAGAATATAGTTCTGCTGTTCTAAGCCACCCAGTTTATGGTAATGTGTTATAGCAGATCCAGGAAACTCATCCAAAGTCCATGAGATCTGTTTCTGGTTACTGGTGCTTTTATGGCCCCATTTTAATGTACTTTTGTTGTTTATAACAGCTATATCAGTGTGCTATATTAATATACTTTTAAAAAAAACATTTTTTACATTTTTAAGAAAAACTACTGAAATTTACTCTATACCCACAATTCGTTCTGGCCATTACCTTGTTCTCTCGTGTTCCATTACCTTTTTTTCTATTCAGTGGTAGAAAAGATTATTTTAAACAATTTAAACTTTTATTTAAAAAAGAAAAGAAAAAGAAAAAACCTCTAGCCATCCTGTTTCAGGGCCAGCTTGTCTGGAGCTCCCCTCTCCAAAGAGAAAAGACCTAGACTCAGAGTGAAGCCACAAAGCCACGGCAACTCACGCAGGGACAGAAGCCAGTTCCATTCTTTCAACCAACTCTTGGTATTCGGTCTACTTAGACAGTCAAAAGGCAATTAAGACTTCTCATTTCACCCTCCTCACAGTCACAGAATTATGCACTCTATCTGGTCCACATACACCTAATTCTTTAGGAATGTTTTTAAAAATGCATGTGTCCTGTGATCTAGGAATTCACAATCCTTCAAAGGAGCAAGTAACGCAGAATGATTCAATGTGTTTACTTTTTCATTTTCAGTAGCACAAGCTCATCATACTATTGAATACGGATTCTTTTCCCTGGCATTCAAAATTAACCCAGTGCACAGAGAGCATACGTCACTATTTGTATCATGTGACCAAAATGCTTTTAGAGAGCAAAATACATGAAAACTGCTTATCTGCCATACAAACCAAAGGAACTATGGAATAGATAATGAGCTTTCCATCTTATCTAGTAAAACTCTGCTTATCTTTCAAAACTCAACTCAGCCTCCCCATATCTAGGAGGGGAAATATTTGATTCACGTATTCTGGATGCCTTTTCTCATGCCCCACTGCCCTTTGTGTATGGCTTGACCACAGCACGGCACTGTAAGCTGATTTGCTCACCCAGCCTTTATGGTGCTACACATTCTCTTGTAGGGCAGAGGAATTTGCAGGACAGAGGAAGGGCAGAGGAATTCTTCCAATTGTCGGGAATTTACTTGGGTGGGGCAATGAGCTAACTGCAAACCTTTGCTTCTGGTCATTGCTTGCTTGCTGTACCGCTGTAAGGGGAATTATGGGATGAGGTCATTAAAGCACGGGCAACTGGCCCATCAGGCAATAGAGGGCAACCAACCCGCCAATTATTTCAAAAGGCAATAGTGGGCAACCAATCATTTTAAAGGTCAACGCATGATCCATGCGTAGTCGGCTTGTGCGCAGCTTGTGCACCATGGGGATAAAAGGCATGCCGTTGTTCCGGTCGGGGTCCTTGCCTGCGAGAGTGGCCACTGCGTTGGTGCTCTGGGGCTTGGACCCTGGCTAGCCAGAAAATAAACCTCCTCTTGTGTGATTGCATCCTCGATGTCTCTGCTTTTCTGTCCGGTGGGGCTGTGGAAGGTCAGTCCCTAACACTCTAAAGGCATGGGAACATGCTTTTCAACACTCAGCCAATGCCTAGCATATGCAAGACCTTCAATTTCTACTGAATAAATAAACACAGGAGGAGAAATATTTAAAAAGAATACTTATCAGCCAGGCATGGTGGCTCATGCCTGTAATCCTAGCACTCTGGGAGGGGGAGGTGGAAGGATCAAGGTCACGAGTTTGAAACCACCCTGACCAAGAGCGAGACCCTGTCTCTACTATAAATAGAAAGAAATTAATTGGTCAACTAAAAATATATAGAAAAAATTAGTCAGGCATGGTGGTACATGCCTGCATTCCCAGCTACTTGAGAGGCTAAGGCAGGAGGATTGCTTGAGCCCAGGAGTTTGAGGTTGCTGTGAGCTAGGCTGACATCACGACACTCTAGCCCAGGCAACAGAGTGAGACTCTGTCTCAAAAAAAAAAAAAAAGAAAGAATACTTATCTCAATCCATGGGAATGTATCATAAACATGTGTATACTATGTAAAACTCCCAATTCCTTAAATACAATAAAGAATGACCTAAGCAGCTGACTGTATTAGTTTCCAAATCCAATACCTCTGTTCACCTCCTCTCATGCACAGCCTTCAATGCCTAAGAGTTCTCTGTAAGGGTCCTAGTGCTATTTAGGGCACTAAAACGTGACACAAGAATACAGATGTATACTCATAGCTTCCGAGAGAGAAAGTTATTATTTGGGGTAAAAAGTCTTTTTTTGAGACAGAGTCTCACTCTGTTTCCTGGGGTAGAGTGCCGTGGCGTCAGCCTAGCTCACAGCAACCTCAGACTCCTGGGCTCTAGCAATCCTTCTACCTCAGCCTCCCCAATAGCTGGGACAACAGGCATGTGCCACCAGGCCTGGCTAATTTTTTCTATATATTTTTAGTTGCCAATTAATTTCTTTCTATTTTTAGTAGAAACAGGGTCTCGCTCTTGGTCAGGGTGGTTTTGAACTCCTGACCCTGAGCAATCCTCCTGCCTCGGCCTCCCAAAGTGCTAGGATTACAGGAGTGAGCCACCGTGCCCGGTCAAAAAATTCTTTTTTTTCCTTTCAGCTAGATTAGTCTAAACAAACCTGATTTATGTGCACAAGGATATACATGTTGCTGTCAACAGGGATTGAAAGTAAAATTTTACCTAAAATAATTAAAATATTATAAAATCTAGTCTTAATTATGACAATTGGGGTGGTAGATACTTCTTTTAGGAAATCAATTATGTAAGAGTTCTTTCTGTGGCCTACAACGTCTCCCAACTTAACTTATTGTTAAGAATTGCTGATGAGCAGACCAATTAATCAATCTAAATGTTTTTAACGTTCTTTAATTTCACTTTGCTTGCTGTTGGTGAAAAGGGGAACAGTATTAAAGAAAAAGGCTCTTGATACCTGGGCAAATATCCCTTATCCTGCACTATACCAATAAAAAAAAATTAAACTACTTCTTTTATATTGAAAGCTAGGATTTATTCATTTACTAACCATTTACCAAGCACATAATATGTGCTAGGTGCCGTGCTGGGGATACGAACAAGGACAAGCTCCTGTCCTCCCAGTCTTCCCAGGAAGGCATGAGACATGAGACAGCAAATAAGTGAATGAATCTAAGGAAGTCTTAACTGGGATCATTTCTAAACAAGTGATGGTGGAAAAAATAAATCATCTACTTGATATGGGAGGTTTTCTCTGAAATGCAGTCTTAACAGAGTAAGAATCACTGACTCATTTTCCTAACAGTTTCAATAACTAAAAGAAATCTTAATTCTTTCACTAGATCCTCTCAAACTTTAATGTACCTCAAATCACCTAGAGATCTTTTAAAACGCAGAAATTCTTTTCATGAGAATAAGCTCCATGGTTCTACAGTCCTCATTTTATTTAAATTCTAGCATGGCACTGACTGGGAAGAGGCAGAAAAACCTGAGGATATGTGAATAACTCAATCCCATAAACTGATGACATGAAATCCATAAAAATTACCCTAGAGGCCAAGGGCAGTGGCTCACGCCTGTAATCCTAACACTTGGGGAGGCTGGGGCAGATCGCTCAAGGTCAGGAGTTCGAAACCAGCCTGAGAAAGAGCAAGACCCCATCTCTACTAAAAATAGAAAGAAATTAATTGGCCCAAAATAAAAAATATATAGAAAAAATTAGCCGGGCATGGTGGTGCATGCCTGTCGTCCCAGCTACTGTGGAGGCTGAGGCAGAAGGATCGCTTGAGCCCAGGAGTTTAAGGTTGCTGTGAGCTAGGCTGACACCACGACAATCTAGCCCGGGCAACAGAGTGAGACTCTGTCTCAAAAAAAAAAAAGTTAACCTAGAGAAGTAAAAACACAAGATATAAAGTTTTAGATACAGGATGATAATCAACACATAGCAAACTATCAGGATTTCCCCCCTTCCTTTTTCAATTTGTTTTTATCAAGTGGTTACATGAGTTGTGATGAGAATTTTGTTGCTGGAAAGCTATACATGTTGAGTACCCCCTTATCTGAAATGCTTGGGACCAGAAGTGTTTTGGATTTCAGATTTTTTCAGATTTTGGAATATCTGCCCTATATACTTACTGGTTAAGCAACCTATATCCAGAAATCTAAATATTCCAATGAGCATCTCCTTTGACATCATGTAGGTGCTCAAAAACTTTTGGATTTTAGAGCATTTCAGATTTTGAATCGAGGATGCTGAGCCTGTACCAGATAAGAGGAGCTAGCAGAAGCCCCCCCTCGGACCCTGACTTGAACTCAGCACAAGAAGGGCCCCTGAGTATGAGTACACCTGACTGATACCAGCAGGTTCCATCCTTTGCTCTCAGTCAGTCTGAATGGCTCTCCCATCACAATTGTACTCTAAAACAAAGCAAGTTTGTTCTGCCCAGTGGTCCATGGGCCAAATGTTTCAAGGCTTTCATGAGACATGGTGGAATTCTTCCTACATCTGAGGAGCAAATGGGAGAAGCCAGACACATAGCAGAGACTGCTGAAACCTAAACCCTGAGCCTAACTATGCCTTCTACTTTAATCCTCACAGAAAAGTGGCTCCAGAACTTGGCCTCAGGGGAGGCACCAGCAGCTGCGGAGTCCATAGCAGGATGAGGCAGGCAATAACCTCTCATCAGACCAGATTATGTTCTACTGCAGTATTTCAGCCAACACATGAACAAATGACATCTGAAGAATATGTTCTAATATATACATATATACGAAAGGAAAACCTCTGACCTAAGAGAGAAAATTGATTATCCGTTATATATATCCTATGTGTTAATGAACTCATGTAGTACTCGTGATGCAGAAATAGATCACCAAATGGCTAGGAACAGCCTCTGTCATTTTTAGTTAAAATTCCTTTACTTTCATGGAATTGAGTTTGACTTTGTGAGATGCAAAAAGGCTGGGAAAAGAACCCATTAGAGGCTAGAAAATGCATCTTAAAGAAAGAAAAGTCTGCAGGGATATCCTTGTTGGTATATTTGAGTACCTTCCTCTCTCCTATTTTCATCACAGGCAGATCAAGTTTTCTCCTCTGTCCCTACCCTCTCATTACTGATGCCCAGCCCTTTCTGGCCCCCTGCCAGGAGATTCTCTGGGAGGTGTGTGCCCTCAGAACAGATGCTGCACACTGTCAACTTACTCAGAGCTGCTGTTGCTGCTGTGGCTCAGCGGGTCAGTGGGACGACTAGAGTCTAGGACTTGGATTCCCAGTGAGTTGATCGCTCGCATTAGAATAGTCACCATTGCCTCAACTGGAAGTTTCTCAAGAACAATCACCCGACATCGGCTCAGAAGAGCAGCGTTGACCTGGAAGGAAGGGTTCTCAGTGGTTGCCCCGATCAGGGTGATCGTCCCACATTCCACGTGAGGAAGGAAAGTGTCCTAATCATGGGAGGAAAACAGAAGAAAGTGATTCCAGTCAACACCCACCTACAGAATCCTATGTAAGTTGGCTATCCATTCCTTCCTTTCCCTCATTTGTATCTTTAGAGTTCAGGAATAGTAGCTTTATATTCACTGAATATGAATACAACATTTGGGAGAGTACAACTCTTTCTTTTTAAGTCTAAAACACATCTTTTGGAATGCCAGTGTCTAAGCCTGGTGTCTTGCTGGTAGTCTAATAGCTCTAAGTAGAATTCTAAAACAGTTTCAACATAAATGAAGGCTGTACTTAGAAAAGTATCTTCTACCCAAGGCTGAAATGTATAGAAGAGTAAGAAAATACAAAAACATTAATGTTTCCAGAGTCCTCTCCCACTGCAACTATTCAATCATATTGTTACCTTCCTAACAAACTTGGCCAGTACGTAAGCTCCAGATGCTGTCTTACGGGGAAGAAATAACTGAGATGAGTCAATGGTGCAACATGAAACCTAGAATGCTAACATCCAGTGAGAACTCTAAAGGATCTGTTTACCCAAAAAAGATTTAAATTAAAAGAAAAAAACTCAGGGTTTTGTGAAATATTTCCATTTATGATTAAAAAGTTGCAAGAAAATATCAAAGAAAAAAATTTTAATGTTTATTTAGAAACAATATAAAAGTGGCTTTGTTTATAAAAACAGTGTCCTTTTACTTTTGTTTCAGAAACTTATTTAGTGATGATTAGACCTTATAATACCTTGGTGAGAGCCTAAACTTACAGAAAATAATATTTAAAAAGCCAATATTTTATAAGGAAGAAATAAAAAACATTAAAATAATTATCTTAAAATCAGGTTAAAGTGTTCACGATGACTACTAATATTTCAATTAAAAATCTCTAAAAGTTGGAAACCTGATCCAAAGCTGCTTTTGATATATATAGCTCATGGATATACCAACCCTTTCATTTATCAGATAGAGAAAGCATTTCTCATCACCAAAAAACACTAAGAAAAAATATATGGAAATAGGCTCAAAAGGAGACGGGATGACAAGCCTATGCTTCTTTGTAAACAAAATTAATGATAACAGTCCCTAGTATTTGTATAGCACATTGTACTTTTCAAGGTGATCTCACATACTTTATATTCTATTTGATGTTCACAATGACCAAAAGGTAGAAGGAAGTTAATATACCTGCTGAGATTTATTGAACCGGTGAATCTCATCAATAAAAAGAATGGTTTTCCTTTTGAAAAAGCTCTTTTCATTTTGAGCTTGTTTTATGACATCTCGCACATCATTTGTCTTGGCATTTGTTGCAGACAATGTCACAAACCTTATGCTATGTTTCTTGCTGTTGTTGGCTATAATGTGAGCCAGAGTGGTCTAGAAAAGATGACACACACACAGTTTGAAAAGTTGTTCAGACACAGAGCAGCACCCACAGGTACCACGTCCAGCAGCACCAGCACTATTACCAAGCAACTTGAACTCTGAAGAATGCTCAGCAGCACAGATACAACATGAAATGCCACAGCATATTTTTATAAACAACAAAAAACCCCCACCAACATTATAAATAAAACAGGAAAGTAGCGAAACCTTAGGCTAATCCTGACCTTTCCTCCTTTGTCCTTAACCCCCTTTGATTCCTTTATTGGGGACTCTTTAAGATCTTTGGAATCCCAGTGAAGAGCGGCTGTCTTGATTTAGCAGTGCCTGGGTGATAGCTGTGACCTCTCACCAAAGAGAAAAGAAAATTCTCCCTCCTCCAGCCAAGATAGCATTGCTGTGGCAGGACTTAGGTATAGAAGTGATCACAGAACCACAGCTCAAACAGAAAGCAGAACAGCTGAGAAAAGGAGAGTGAAGGAACCTTTGAGTTGAGAGACCAGTGACAACTACTTAGCCTTTGGGATGATTGCATGCCACTTCTGCATGTCCAATCTGGTAGGATATGAACAAGAGCCCTTCAGTTACATTAGCATTTACCCAAAAACTAAAGAGATACAAGGAAAGCACTGTTTAGTACTTGGCACTTAATGGGTGCTCAATAAATATGCAATATGCTATTATTACTACTGTTAGCACTATAGTAAGGATGGGAATAAAGAAAAAATGAAGACTGTTAATGAAAGGGACAAATCTGCACCTGAATGGAAAGGTGGCACTTTATTTTCTAAAAGTTGTATGGCACCATTAGACAGTAGTTGCTTCTTTATCAAATCCCAGCCTACTCAACTTTTGGAATCAGGCTCCCATGTCACGTGTGCCTAGACTTGTGACTGATCACCAATCATCTCACTGAGCAGTCTGGACCACAGAACTCTTATGGGGCTGGTAAGACGAGCTCACCCACTCATCTCCCTAGGGACCTTTTCCTTGCTATCTGAGACCACCAACAGCTGATTATCCATTCTCATGATCTAACGTAAAGACTTCACAATTACTAAGAATACTACTGCTCAATCCCCTAAATGGGGTAACAACTAAATGCATGGTCAGATAGATGTCAACAACTCCACCACCATCATAAAATGTTATTTGGGACAGATCTGGTTTATTCCTGGCCAAAGAGAAAGCATGAGTGCACACAAGAAGGTACAAAAAGAGCAAGATGTATCCCAGGAGTAAAGGGAGGTGTGGTTAAGTTGCCAGAGATGAAGCTAGAAAGAAAAAATCGGAGAAAAATCTTAAAAGTCCTTGTGTATGATGGTGTTTGAAGCTGAAAACTGCAAGAGCTCTTCACATTCTGATTTTGATGTCTGCCTTTCACTCACTGGTGCTCATTCTCCCTTCTCTTACTATGGATAAAAGACCATTCTATATTTAAGCACTTCTTAGCTTTTTAAAATTTTTTCAGACTTAACTGCTCCACTTTTTCTCAAGTGTTCTTCCAATGTCATGTTTTCTAGCCCTACAATATCCTAACTGCTCTCCTTTGGACTTGTGCTAATCCTTAAGGACGGCACATAGAACAGATACCAAAATGCATCAATGTTTCTTCTCTAGAGAACAAGGCATTATGAGAAAAGTTATGAAAATGGCTTGCAGATGAAAAAGCTTTTATATTAGTCCTGCTAAATAAATGAATATTATTCTCAAGAACAAATGAAAATCAGTCTGTTAAGATAAACCAACTAGTGGGAGGGGAAGGAAGGAAGCACAATAGAAATAAAAAGAATTTGATTACTTTTTTCAAAGCTGAACCCATATACATACGAATGAAATCTATAAATGTTCCATTACAATGTTTGTAGAATGCTGTTTCCTTGCGAATTGGGTTACTGAAAGTCTGGGGTGGGGTTATTGATGAATACAAAGGTAGATCAGAATCTAAGAGTTCACATCTTCTTGTAAACCTATGAATTTATTAACATCTTCCTTTGCAAACCAAAGCAAAGGTGTCTGAGTACGAGTCCGAGAGCTGTGTCCTTTTCACACCTGTCACAGACTCCACCTGTGGACCAAGCACTGCCCCAGCTCAGACGGTGTCTGCGCCCCTGGGCCTCACAGGCCTGGCGGATTCTAGGCGGACAGCATCCCGCCGCCTGTAAGCAGCACCCACGACTAGACTCTGACCGTTAGCTCCATCCACTCCCGTCCGCCGACATCACTAGGCGGGAACCCTCGGGCCAAGGCGGCACTCACCTTGCCGCAGCCCGGTGGCCCCCACAGGATGAGCGAGGGAATTTCGTTGGCCTCCAGGAGCGAGCGGAACAGGGTCTCCTGCCCCACAGCCCTGCTCTGCCCGATGTAGTCCTGCAGCGTGTCAGGGCGCATCTTGTCGGCCAGCGGCTTGCCCTCCAGCATCTGCCGGATCTCCTCGGCGGCCAGCGCGCGGGGGTGCGGGCGGGCCCCGCCGCTGGCCCCAAAGGCGGCGGCGGCGGCGGCGGCGTCCGCGTCCCAGTGCCCCGGGTCGTCCTCGCCGTCCGCGTCCGCGTCGCCATCGCCGTCGCCCACCGCCTCCTCCTCCTCCTGCGCCTCAGCCTCGTCCCAGCTGTGCGGAGACGCGCTGCCCGCAGCGGCGGCCGCGGCCGCCGGCCTCTTTCCGGACCCCTTCCTCCCGGGGCTGCTGGAGCGGGCCACCGGGAAGTCGGGGATGAGGCGGGCGCCGCTGGGCGTGGGCGGCGCGTCGTAGCTCTCGCGGCTCTCGGTCTCGCCGCCGTCGTCGCCCTCCTCGCCCTCGCCCTCGCTGCTCTCGGCCGCCGTCGGGGTGGCCGGCTGCTTCAGCGCGGAGCTCTCCGACAGCCGCCGCCTCTTGGCGGCCGGCGGCGAGGGCCCCGTGGGCCGCTCCCCGGCGCTGTGCGGCCCGGCCGCGGGCTCCGCGTGCCCCGCGGGGTGCAGCAGCAGACAGCGGTCCAGGTGCGAGTTGATGTGTGCGGCGGGCATCATCTGCTGGCACACGGGGCACTGCACCTGGTGCAGCTGCGACAGGAAGGGGTCGTCTTCCGGCCCGCTCACCTCCATGGCTGCCGCCGCCCCCGCCGCCCCTGGCGAGGCTGCAGCAGCCCCCGCGCGCGCCGAGGCCTCCGACGCCCTCCGCTAGGCCCCGCGCCGCGCGACCCGCGCTCGGGTAGGCGGCAGGACGCGCGCGGGCCGGGGGAGGGCGCCGCTCCTGTCTCACGTCCGCAACTCCCGCGTCGGCCCGCGCCCGGCCGGCTGCAGGCAACCCCTCGCACGGCGCGTCGGGAAGTGTAGTCCGCGGCCGTTTGCCGAGTCGCGAGCAATGTCTCGCGCAGCGTGTCGGGAAGTGTAGTCCACGTGCCGAGGGCAATACTCGCGCGGCACGTCGGGAAGTGTAGTTCGCGACCGGCCGCCCTGGCCGCCGCGCGACCACTTCCGGCTCTGCGGACAGCCTTTGCGCGGGGTGGGTCGCTGGGACAGGCTTGGTGCGCGTGCGCGAGGTTACGCGGTGTCGTAAACGGCGGCCCACCCAGGCATTCTAGGCGCGCGGCGTCGGGGAGGGGCCTGAGTAGCGCGCGGAGGCTGCGGCTAGAGAGCTGAGTGAGGCCGGTGTGTGGGGAGTGAGGCCGGTGTGTGGGGAGCCGCGCGAGGAGGCCATGCGCGGTTGTTTGTAATGAAAGGGGAGTGGGGGAGGAATAAAACCCAAAAGGCTTCAATGGAAAGCTGCACAAAGGACCTGAATAACAAAAAGCACAAACTACGCAAGTGAAAAAATCGTTCCCCTCAGAAATGGTCAAAGAACTGGGGCCTGCCCCGCGTTTGGTTTGTTGGCCGTTTGGCCAAGGGCCTGTCGCGTGATGCTTATCTCGCGTGCGAAATTGAATAGTTGCGAATTGGAAACAAACTTCAGCGTTTAGACCCGTAACAGCAAAACGATAGTATTTAAAATTACGTTGTAGGCAGGGATAGAAAATGCCCACAATAAATGGAGGAAATAAGATTAAAGCATGTGTGGTATTCTACATCTTTGAATGTATTACCACGTTCTGTGATGTTATTTTCTACTTTTCTGCAAACCTCCCTACTTAAAAATTGTACCTTAAACATGCATTTTTGGTAATTAGAGGAGGTAAAGGAATTGAGGAAGAATGAAGACTTTTCTCAAGTTTGGCAGGAGAGGAATTTTCATTCTGCACAATAGTGGCTCATTGGGAGTTATCCGAGAACAAGCACCTAAGGATTTTTGTGAGGCTCTTTCATGTGAAGTGATTTTACGAAAACTAGAATTAAATAAAGGAGATAGAAAGGGTACAGGATGCATGTTTTCAGTTGATACTGGCTGTAAAATATGTGTCCTAACCTCTTGAGATTGTGTAAGGAGTGAAATCTGATTTTTTGAGAGTTGAGTTTTTCTAACTAGAAATGTTAGGCTTAAAATAAGATTAATGGAAAAACTGAAGAAACATGAGTTAAGTAAAGAAACTTTCTTAACAACATCATATAATTTTAAATTGTGCAAAAGATGGAAGATCACTGAGGACTGAACTTTGACCTTTTTTTTCTCTTATCCAAATTCTAAGAGACTCCAGGAGTCACACCTTACAAACCATAAAATCTTTCAAACGGTTTTTTAAAATTAACCTGGTATAAAGTGGCTTACTTTCCAACCTGAGTCTGATACAGCATCACATGACTGAAGATGCCGTTATCTAAATCAAGCATTCCTTTCTACTGACTCCAAGTCTTAACTTTTTCAACCAGTTGCCAACTAAAGAATCCTTAAAACCCACCTATGACTTGTAAACCTTTCCTGGCTGAACCAATGTATACTATACCTTCCATGTACTGATTTATGATTTTCCTAGCAATTCCTATCTCCCTGAAAGGTATAAAGCCAAACTGTAGACCAACTTTGGCACACTTTCTCAGGACCTCTTGAGACTGTGTTCCCTGAGTCACAGTCATTCATATGGGCTCAGGATAAACCTCTTTAAATATTTTGTTGGCAGAATTTTGTTTCTCCATTATCATCATAAACTTTTATTTTTATTTGTCCCCCAGAGGGGGGACCATCACAGAACCATGTACTTCTTTGAAAAGAGGTTCCAGGACTGACTTCAAAACAGATTTTGGAAGAAAAAGAAAGTGTTACTAAATTTGGAAATATAGTACACTGATTTTAAGCATTTACAGAAGTATGTGGACGCACAGTCACTCTTAACCCATGCAAAAAAATTTTAAATGATGACAACAAATTGGATAACAGTGAAGTTTCTTTGAATGTTTTTTCTTATAATGAATGAAAGGCTTAAAATTTCTTTTATAGAAATAATACATGCTTATTATGGGAAGTCTCATGGATAATCATTGTTAGTATTTTAGCACATTTTCCTAATCTTTTAAAACATATTTTGGGATTACATAATGCCTTTACATATAGATGTAATTCTATGTTCATGTTTATTTTTGCCTAATATTTGCTTTCGAAGTATTTATTGTCATGAGAAAATATTTGTTATGTAACATGGAGTAAAAATCAAAAGATACAAAACTAATATATATAGTGGAAATTCTATTTCCTTTTTATACATGTGCTTTGCTCATATATATTATATAAATAAAAATTAAAAAAATATAAAGCAAAGACAAAATATTTAACTTACATGGCTATATACATGAATAGAGTTGAGCTATTTGAATGTACTATGAGATAAAAATGGAGACCTTGACTTCAAGAATCTGGATTTGAACTGGCCGCAGTGTGACCTTGGGAAAGCTATGTAAGTTTTCAATCTCAGTTTCCAAATCTAAAAGAGCAATGCCTACCTCACAGTCTGTTGTGAGAATTAAATGAACTTATAAATGTGAAAGTAGTATAGTGCCTGGCAATAGTAGGCTGCTATTCTTTTTTTTTTCCTGAACCCTAATCCCTTCTTTCTGAAGTTCAAAGTTTTCTCCACTAGATGGTGATGGTACAAAAATAAATAAATAAACCATACCAGTAAGGACCTTTCAAAAATTGCTCCTCCTCTTATTTTGCTTTGCTAACCAAATTTAAACTGTATTTTTGAATCAGCATAAATGCAAATAAATTTAAACTCTATTATTAATATACAGTCATAGGAAATGAAATCAATGTAAAGCAGAAAACTAGGCTTAAATTTTCTTCTTTAATACCTTACTGCTTCATTGTTTTCAGCTGGCCTTGGTGGTTTACTTTGAGCTCTGTAACCGTCTTCTCTGTGCTCCTTCCCCAGCCAGGGTCAGAATGGGGATGGCAGATTCACTGGTGACTCAAATAGACCTTCTGTTCAGGGACCACAGCTTTAATCAATCTGGGTGCAGGGCCTAAGTGCAGGTATGTTACAAGCCTCCTAGTATTATCAAACTTCTGGGCATCATCTTGCACCCTCATATTCACACCCAAGGTATGTTGGACATTTGAGTCCAATTAGTCCCATGACTCACATACCTGCCATCTTTAGTCACCGTCCTAAAAGTTAGCCCTATGGTCATCTGTTTTTCCTGCTCTGTGATTCCTCTCCTGTAACCCAATCTCATGCTTCGTTCTTTTCCTGATATTCCTCTACATCTTCTTGAATCTATGACACATTTGTTTATCAAGTTTATTCTAACACACTTGGCACATTTTCTTGCTAGCATAAGTAAGACCTTTTAATTATTCTATTTTCTTACTGGTCTTTATTGGTATAAAAGAAATGCAATGCTTTTTATTAATTTCTTTCATATTTGGTCTTTTCTGTGAATTATCATTAGTTCTAAGTGATTTTCAGTTGATATTCTTAGTATAATAAAGAAGATATCTGTTTTTTGTCCATGGCTCCTGGCATAAATCTTCAGAATCCCTTGGGATTTCCTGAGTGATAGGAATGCCTTTGTTATGCTAATGAGGCAGCTTCTGGTGGGCCCCTGGGGTTGGAACTGGGGCCAGCCTCATCTCTGGGGAGGAGAGGGAGCTGGAAATTGAGTTCAATCACTTGGCCAATGATTTAATCAATCATGCTTATATAATGAAACCTCAATAAAATTCTGGACACAGAAGCTCAGTGGAACTTCCTGGTTGTGAACATGCTGATGTGCTGGGAAGTGGCAAGCGTAGAGCCTATGAGGAGGAGGGCCTTCCCATACCTTGTCGTATGTGTCTCCTTTGCAATAAAATTGCAATCATTTAAATATAGTGCTTTCAGTGAATTCTTTGTGGTGTTCTAGCAAATCATCAAACCTGAGGGTATGGTATCCTGGAACCCCTAAATTTGTAGCTGATTGATCAGAAGGGCAGCCAGTCCTTGAGTCCTGTGGCTGGTGTTTGAAGTGGGGGCCTTTACCCTTAACCAGTGGGTTCTGACACAGGCCAGGTAGTTTAGTGTCAGGATTGAATTATATTGCAGGATACCTAATGTTCATGTTCATGTTATGAACATGAATTTGAGGACCATAACCAATGTTATGTTCTTTCCATATGTATATCTCTATCTCCCAATAAAATATATATATCTTTTATTATGTATTTTATAATAATATATATCATATCTCATATATCTTATATTATTATTAAAATCTATATCTTTATATATACATATAAAATGTGTGTGTATATATATTTCCCAATAAAAGAAAAAAATAAAATGCTTTAAATTATGACTACTTCATTTTGTAAGCATAGGCTGGTAAGGTCCTGGTGTACAATAATAGTAAGTGATATTGAACTGTGGATTAAGAAAACCAAGATACTCCAGAATATTTATCCTTCTTAGAATCTAGACTCTAAATTTGATAATCTTTTTTTTTATGAGTTGTGGTAATAATAACAGTTCCCAACGATAACCATAAAAGTTGCTATTTATCAAGCCCATCTGATGCATCAACAATTTTTTACCCTCCACACCCCCATAAGGTAAATGTTATTATCCTCATTTAACAAATGAGAAAAACTGAGGCTCAGAAAGACTGAGCAGCCATTCTGAGTTTACATAGCTAGTAAATCTTGCATTCAAGCCTAGGCTATGTGTCTCCAATGCCTATGAGTTTCTTACTAGCCTGGTCATTTTATTACAGAATTTATAAATTTATTTTATTGGCAATTTTTCAGATTAAAAAGGAAATACAGCTTTAGTTTAGAAAACCTGGTAACTCTAGAAAAGTACAAACCATTTTTAGTGTAGCAATCTTATCAATTTTTGTAACTATGTATTTCTCTATATTATCATTCATCCAGTGTATATTGACAGAGAATCATCTTTTTTTTAGTCAAAATTGGGATCCTATTGTATATACTGTGCTACAATTCGCCCTTCTCTCCCTAACTTTAACATAGAGGCATAACTAATGGAAACATAGTGTTCTTTCTCATGCAAGTACCATATCTATTTAACCAACTGTTGCACTTAGGTTTTATTTCAATGTTTTATATATAACAAATAATGTCATGATGATATTTTCAAAGATAATGTTTTGTGTACAACTCTATTTCTTTGAGATAAAATTCTAAGAAATGCCATCATAAGGTCAAAGGGCATGGCCAAGTTGCCTTCCATAAAAATTAGTGCAATATGATTCCTACTAGAAGTGTATGAGAGCCCATCCACCCTGTCCAGGCCTCATTCACACTGAAAATGGTTTCTATATCATAACTGGGATTACATGCCTTCTGTCATTTTTTGATCTGCCATGGCCCTTTCGTACCCCCAATTCTCCAATACTTTTGAACATATAGAATAAAATCAAACAACCTATTATGAACCCTTATAATAGCCCAGTTTATTTTCTACCAAAATATACAACTGTTACCTTTAATAAAAAATAACACATCCCTGAGAGTATGTGACGTGTTCTCCAAGCTGCCCATCAACCTCTGATATACTCCTTACTGCAGTGTTTTTCCCTGTGGAAAATTTCTCCCCTGAACCTTACCCTCTTGGGAAAAGCAAGCCAACATTTGGTCAGAAGAGCATGACTTGGACTTTGCACTTCTGTAATTTCATGCCTTGTTACTATCATAAGCCTCTTCTAACTCCTGAAATCCACTTCCAATTTAGAAGGTAGGAAAGCATTCCCAAGAACATAAACATAAACATACTCTTCCTCCAGTTCCTAAAACTAGAAAATGATGATTCATGCTGTAGGATGGGATTTTTAAATATTGGGCATGAATATTCTCAGACTTTCCCCAAATGTTTAGAATGGATAATCATAATAGTAGCATGAATTTTACCATATAGCACATATTTTTTTTATTTTTATTTTTCATTTTTTGGCTTAAAGAATCAAGGGAAGGGAGATACATATGTGGAATGGGGGTAAGGGCAGAAAGAATACTCTTGTGTTGGGTTAGAATTAGTAATACATGAGTATGAACTCATGATTTTTAAAAAATTCTGTTTCCTAGCTCTCTCCTGAAGTGACCAGAAGCAATGACACCCCAGTAGCAAAGAATACTTCCAGTGCCCAGGTTTTGATTTCTGAATGCCATTCTTCTCTAAATGGAACCAGGGCTCCTTGAAGAAATGGAAAGGTTCAGAAATAGGGTGAAAAAAGTACAGAACATGAGGAAGTACTAAAAAATAATAATGACATGTCAAAAGTACATAGGTGTTAGCTTGAAGGTGCTCCCATTGGCCAGTCTGGGACAATTTGAGCATCAAAATGAAGAATGGAGGGAATGTATTAATATATTCATTTAAAAAATCTATTAATTCATACTGACATTAAAAAGGGTGGAGTTCAGGATGGGGATGGAATGCTCTTCTTTATGGAAGAATACCAATTAATAAATGTGTAAAAGAAATGGGAGAATTAGAAAATCGCCATATCACTGTGTTAATAATTGATTCAGGCAAGAATGGATACTAAAAACATGAGTGATTGTTAAGGAACAGGACACTAACAAACTCGACAAACTACTTACCAGTTACAAAGAGAAAAGGATTGACTTTATATTGGAGAAATCTGGTGGACACCACCTTAATCAGGTCATCAAATTTAATGTCACTAATAATGGCACAAGCTGACATCATATGCCCCTAGTTGTAATGTCCTGAGAAAGCTACAACATCAGTTCTGTAGATTACATGCCCACCTATAACCTGCTTCCAAATATTAAGACACAATAGGTCAATTCAAATTGAGAGACATTTTATTAAACAATTCGTCTGGAGTCTCCAGAAATATCAATGTCATGAAGGATATTAAAAGAAGACTGAATAATTGTTTCCTAAATAGATAAAAGGAGACTAAAAGGACATGACGATTCAATGCACTATGTGATTTTTTAATAGATTCTGTTATGTGAGAAAGTGTCTTTGTTCTCAGGAGAGATATGCTAATGCATTTAGGGGTAAAGTTTCATGAGATATGCTATTTGGGGAGAAAGAGAGAGCAAATATGGAAAACATTAGCATTTGGTGAATCTAGGTGAAGGGTGTGTAGATATTCATTGTACTATTCTTGCAAATTATTTGTAGGTTTGAAGTCTTAAAAGGAAAAGTATTTAACAAAAATAGGCTGGTCCGAAGGTAGTGAGTTATCTCACGTGATTGTTCACAGTCAGTTACAGATTGAACTCCTTGTTCTACTACTTTCCCCCCTCCTCACTACTGCACTTGACTAGTCTAAAAAAAGAAAAAAAAAAGAAAAAAAAAAAAACAATATAAAAGTCATCTATGAGCTTTGGAAATTTATTTATGAATGTATTTATGAGTAGTTTTTGCATAATGTACTTCATTCCCATTGAAATATCATGTGTTGTTTTCTAAACAATACATTAACTCAGTGACATTTATAAGAATCAAAAAGGATATACTTAAAGGAACAATTTGTGCAACCACTATAGCAGTAATGGACTGAAACATTATTTTATATTTTTGAAAGAGATTAATTTTTAAATGATCCCATCCATATTTTAATATAATTTTTAAAATCCTCTTATTTTATTTTCCCTTTTTATTTCACAATATTTCCCTACTTATTGTCACTTGGAAATTTTAAGGTCTAATATCAAGCTAGGCTGTAAATAAATCTGGACATTCTGTAACATCATCATCCTCTGTACTCAAAGTATCCTATCTCTAAGCAGAAAATAAAAGAAAAGGTTATTTTTAAATTACCATTAATTTTTCTATTAATTACAAAATCTTATATAACATGGTATTCATGCCAGGAGAAGAAAAGTGTGAGAATCTTAACTGTCTCCCACTCACTTATCTCCTTTTCCTTTTCTTTGGCCCCAGGTGACCCAGCAAGTGTGGGATATGATTTATGTCCCCTTGGATCCCAGCCTGGGTCACCTGGAACAGCAGGCCACAATCTGTTCAGTAGTGCTTCCCCCCCTTCTTTTAATAAGCTTACATTTTATTAATCATATTATTGGGTTTTCTTTTTTTCTTAATGACATTATTGAAGTATAATTTACCTATCATAAAATTCACCCATCTCAAGTCTACAATTCAGCAGTGTTTTAAGAAACGTAATGAGTTTTACAATCGTCTGCACAGTACCTCACCTGATAAGATTCTGTTTACAGTTAACCCCTGTGCCTACTCCCAGCCCCAGGCAAAGACCAATATACTCACCATGTCTACAGATTTCCCTCTTCTGGACATTTCATACAAATGGAATGATACTCTGTGATCTTTGTTTCTGGTTTTTTCACTAACTACAAAGTTTTTGTTCATCCATGTTGTAGCAGACATCAGTTTTTCATTTCCTTTACTAGTTGAGTAATATTCCCTTTGTATGGTTATACCATATTTTGTTTTCCCATTCACCAAACCAACTGATAGACATTTGAGTTGTTCCCAAGTTTTGGCTATTGTAAATAATGCTGCCATAAGCATTCATATGCAAGGCTTTGTGTGTTCATATGTTTTCATTTCTCTTGGGTAGATACTTTAAGAGAATTGCTAGGTAATACAGAAAATAACTTTTTAAGAAAATGCCAAACTGTTTTCCAAAACACCTGTACCATTTTACACTCCTATCCATATGTCTGATGAGGGTTCCAGTTTTTCCACATCCTCTTCAACATTCGCTTTTTCTGTCTTTTTAAATTATAGGTATCTGGTAGATGTGAAAGGCTATTTCATTGCAATTTTAATTTGCATCTCCCTGATAACTGATTTTGAGCATTTTTAAAAATTAATAAACATGTGCTTATTAATTATTTTTATATCTTCTTTGGTGAGATGTCTATTTAAATATTTTGTCCATTTTAAAAATTGGAATGTTCATCATCCTATTATTGAATTGTAAGACTTCACTGTATATCCTGGATACAAGTCCTTTATCAAATATGTCATTTCACAGTATTTCTCCAAGTCTGTACCTGCTCTTTTCATTTTCCTAATGGTATCGTTTGAAGAGAAAACATTTTGAATTTTGATGAAGTGTAATTTATCAATTTTTGCTTTTATGGCTTGTATGCAGTGATGCTTTTTAAAAAGAAAAAAATTTGATTATAATGTGGATAACAGGTATGCAGTAGCCTTTTCTTTGCATTTTGGTATTTATGACAATTGCCCTACTTTTGTAAATGTTCAAGAGGCCATGTTTTTCTGGAAATATTCAGAATGCTATGTACAAATAGAAACTATTAGTGTTATGCAGCCTGGCTTCAATGCCAAGCAGTAGACAGTGCTATCAGCAATGTATCTTCATGTGGCTTCTTTGACAGCACAATCTCTTACTCAGCTAATAGAAATGTTCCTTGAAAAAAAAAAACCAAGGGATTCTTTTCCATGGCTCTGTGAAATGCTGTTTTCGTGACATTAGTATTTTTTTGAGATGTTTAACTCCAAATGTCATGGAAATACTGGAAAAGTATTTCTGGGCCTGCTCATAGCCTTACTAATGAATATTTCCAGGCATAAAAGTATCTTTAAGGCATTCAGAATGTTTTATGGTCATGGACTTAGGGTCCTGAGGCTACGTGGATAGACCATAATGAATATGAAGGTATAACCTGTCCTTTGTGCTCCAGTGTTGTGCCAGGCTGCTTGTCCTCCATGCTGGAAACAGTGGGGCATAGGAGAACTGGACTATTGTCACCTAATTTTAGAAGACAAGCACTATGGCTTCTTTTAATTCACTTGTTTTTTTAGGACAAGTAGACACAATTAAAGATCATTCTCTCTAGTAATAAATCAAATTTTAATATATATTGAGTACACATTATGCATGGAAATATCTATATGTGAGTGACTTCCAAATTTATATCTCCAACCTGTACCCCTCTCTGAACTCCAGATTTCTAACTTCACAGCCCATCCCACCTGAAGGTTCATGGGCTTGCTGAAAGCTGAACAACTGACCATCCCCCCATATTTGTTTCTGCCATGGACATCTCCATTTCAGCTAGTCAAATCTATCCTTCATGTACTCATGGGAAAATATGCCAAAGTTGTCCTTGTCCGTCATCTTTCTTTCACACCTCTACCCAATCCATCACAAATATTACTGGTTCTAAATGTAATATGGAATTCTGCATGGATTCTAGAACAGAAAAAGGACATTAGGAAGAAAAAAACCAACAAAATAAAGCATTAAGTTTAGTTAATAATAATATATCAACCTTGGTTCATTAATTATGACAAGTATATCATGTTCATGTAAGATATTAAAAATAAAGAAAATAGTGGGGCACAGTGGCTCATGCCTGTAATCCTAGCACTTTGGGAGGCCAAGGTGGGAGGGCTGCCTGAGCCTAGGAGTTCAAGAACAACTGGAGCAGCATAGCAAGACCCCATCTCGACAAAAAATAGAAACATTAGCTTAGTGTTGCAACACATGCCTGTAGTCCCAGCTACTTGGGAGGCCAAGGCAGGAGGATGACTTGAGCCTAGGAGGTTGAGGATGCAGTGATCTATGATGATGCCACTGTACTCTAGCTTGGGTGACAGGGCAAGACATTGTCTCAAAAAAAAAGGAAAGTAAAAAAATAAATAGAGGATGCAGGGCATAGGGGAACACTCTGAACTATTCTTATGCTTTTTCTGTAGTTCTAAAACTTGTTTTTTGTTTTGTTTTTTTCTAAAGACAAGCAAAGGAATGCATTCTACTGGCCTCTGGCTCACTAGAGCCTATGGTTGGTTCGCTGGAGCTGAGAGGTGGAAATTCTGATTTTGCTGTTTTGGTGGTCTGGGTGGTCTGAGTGGAGGATGTGGCTGAATCAGCAGCAGCACACACAGTTTTCTTCTGGTGGGGGTTTGTCATCTTATCAGTACTTTTATGCAATTTAATTCCACCAATAAAAATTGATAACCTCAAATTAATTCAGTCTTTTATAATCATTTTGTCAGATAATTTATCTTTTACAAATCTGCAGTTCTACATCGTTCCTCTTCCGGAAGAACAAAATTCTCTAGTCCTAGAAAAATAACAAGAGTTCTAGTTTTAAAAAGATTTTGCTATCATTCTTTAAGTGCTACTTAAAATGGAAAACATGTATTTTTATTTTATATGACACACGTTGATCTGGATTAAAAATAAGGACTTAAAAATAGCAAGGGAACACTAGAGGCTGGGGTTGTAATGGGGCATGCAGGAGCCAGCACAGGATACAGATAAGAGGTGACAATTGGCTGGGCCCTGAAGAATTTATAATACTAATTCCAGTCTGTAGGCAATCAAGGTTTTATGTCACCTAAATAAATGCACTACTATTAGAGTTGGGCAGGTGGGTGGTTTCCATATTAACTCTAGTTTCTTGGTCTGTGGCAGAAAACTAGGGGGAAACCACAGTGTTGCTTATAAGGAGAATTTTTGAAAATTTCATTCCCGTTCTTCCTACCTACCTAGATACTTGTGCTTTTGACATTGCCTTGGAGCTATGAAGTTGGAGACTCACAAAAACAAACTTGTTAAGTGCTTTAAGAAGATCTCCCATATTGCAGTAGGGGTCTGTTTAGAGTATGGAATGGGCAAACAGAGGTGGCTGTGGGGGTTCCCACACCTGGAATTTCCCGGCTCGGAGTGAGCGCTTAAATAATCCTGAGTCTGAAAGGGGCAGGAGGGCTAGGCAGATGATAGCTGAGAACAAATCCAGCTTTGTAAATCCGAGAGTGTTGGCAACATTGATACGAGGGAAAGGTGAAGGTGATATTTCATACAATGTTCCCAGCTTGTCCTCTCCTTACCTGACCTCTGAAATGGAGCCATTGGCCTTGAAAAGCCTGGTGTCTAAAATTAATAGTCTTCCCATCTGACTAAGAAGGCAACAGCTGAGCAACATGAGATCAAGGGCCATACTAATTTAAACAGGGGCTCTAAGTGGCATCTGAGAGAGAAGATACTTCCTCTCATAGTGGACACTTGTCTTTTCAGAAGACTTCTACTGACTGAGAGTCAAGATTTTTACTGGAGAATTCTGTAGTCAGTTTGAATTCTGCAAAATTTCCCTTTATCTGCCAGAACATACACTCAACACTTGGAGTGGTTCAAACTCTATGATGTCCTCCTATAAATGGTAATTATTTTTGCTTATTGTTATAACCTCTCAAATCTCCTTTTTCTTTCTATGTTGCCTTAAATAAAAGGTTGTACCAAACTGCAGGTGGAACTAAATGTTTAATATTTCTTTGAAAATTATTTTATCTTAAACTTAAGCTTTTGTTGCAATACATGAATTTTGTGTGGCTTCCTGATGCAACTTGAGCACCATCTGCAATATATTTTAGTCATAGTTTGCCTTAAAAATAGCCATGCATCTGTTTCCTTATTTTAATAATGATTTTTTTCTTAGGGCAATTTGAAAGACTGCTAATAATGGTCTATAATGTGTCTGTAGAGCTCTGGTTGATGCTATTTGCATTTTGGTTTGTTTGAATGTCAGCTCTTTATGTGGATAAGTAGATTTTTTAGAGCCGTGGATTTTAAATACTTTTGAACTCAAGGGTACCATTTTACTGTACATGTTGAGAAAATGAAAGATAAAATTTCATGGAGAGAATTACAGATGATTTTTAAGTTGAGGAAAAGTACAAAGAAACAATTTTCAGAAAATTTCCAGCAGGGGGACTCAGGAGTCAGCCATGGGAAACCACTACAAATTCAAATCTCTCAAAAAGAGAAACAAAGTCTCTGGATGCTCTCCCCGTCTCCCTACGGAACCCTGTGATGTGTAAATGCGTGTGCGCACAGGTCTCTAGCATCCGAGCAGTGCTGTGCATTCTGCATTACTCCATCGGTGAGGAAAGCATTTTAAGGGAAGCACAAGGATGCTGAACTCCTCAGTACGTAGCTGATAATGAAGACTCAAAGAAAAGGTAACTGCATACCTTCTCCATGTGAGAGGACTGCAAGGAAACAAATTTCTTTTTAAAAATGAACACCAAACACAAATCTAATGTGTAGGCACAAAAGATCTCTGGGAAAAGACTCATTTTGTGGAGACCCCTCCCAGAGGGAGTTGAAACTCCCGAGGGAAGCAAGAGAGACCCCTGGCATGGCAAACCCTTCCCACAGAGACAGGAGGGGCAAAACCTGTAATCCCAAATAAACCCAAAGATACTTTGTATTCTATATTTAAACAGGCCACCCCATAGAATCTTCTTTTGTACAAAGAGAGAAATATTTAGTCACCCAGTGAAAGTCAAGTTTGCTTCTTACTATTTGCTTTTGAAGGAAAAAGTGAAAAAACATTTTCCTATTAAAGTTTCAGTGTTGGAAACGCGATATGAACATTAGCACTTTTGCTTCCAATTTTGGATCCAGTCTCCAGTTTAAATGGAAGAGACTTCCAAATTCTCACTGGTCATTCCCCAAGAAGTCAAATGTGTGAATAAGTTATGAGAACTTTCTTTGTTTCCTTTCTTTACAGTCAAGAGAAAGAAACACTGAAAAGTCACAATTGTGTCTTGATTTACAAGTCAGAGACAGAGGGAGACGAAAACCACACTCCAGACCACAGCTTCATCGGACACACCACCAAGTTATTCAAAGTGAAGAGGCTGGAAAAATTCAACGCGTGCTGTAACAGCCGGCTAGAGAACATGGCCTTTCTTCAGTGCATGGAAAAGGTTGAGAAAGTGAAATGTTTTCTGGAAGAAAATTCTGGTGAGCAGGATTCAAGATCTGGAAAGAATGAGGTAATTATGTGCTAATTCAGTCTCCTAAAATGTATCAGTTCTACTTTCTCTTTTCTTACACCGTGGAGCCATTTATGACCCTTTTCAAATACTGTTTTGTCACTCGTTTGTAGAATTAAGGGAAGTTTGTGAATAGGCACATTTACATTTTGCTTTACTGAGAATTATGTGTGTAAACTATACAACTGAGTTTGGTAAATAATTAGGAGGCCTTTGAATATGCATCTCTACCTGCAGGCTACTCCTCATTGTGGGTAGTGGCTTAGGAGTTATAAAGCCAGCTTACGGAAGCTCACATTGGAGAAGAGTCCTTTAACATGATGCACTGGGGCTTGAGATTCAGAGAAGCGTTGCAAGGGGCACAATCGTTCTGCAGAAGAAGTTCCCAATTTCCTCAAGACCTTGAATTCCTCACAGAGCAGGTGGCGAGCTGCTGACAGTGAGGTTCAGAAAAGGGACAAGCAAGACTTGCTGATGGCATGACCGTAAGCCCGTGTTGTCCTCTGTGCAGAATGAGGCCCTGAGTCCAATTCTAGCTGCTTGTTCTTTGGCGACTTATTAATTTAACCAAGAGATTGTACCATCTGAACAATGGGATGCTAGCTGCTGTGAAAATTAAGTGTGATAATGTATGTAAAGCACTCAGCATGGTGCCTGCCACTATAGGTAGCATTTAATAAACGGCAGCAGCAGCAGCAATTTCTACCCTGCCTTGGCCTAATCAGTTCCCACCCATCGTCTGTTTGCACGCAGCTCCGGGCCAGGCCTTCATTCCAGCCCATGCAATGGTTCTGAATGTGTTTATCACCCTTCTCTAGACAGTGGTCCTTAAGGTTGGACTTCGTATTTATTACTTGCTCATATATTCTCAGTTGCTTTCCCAGGAATGTGTACGTCATAGGTGACAAAAGTGTTTGTGGAACAAACAGATCTATTTCAGTGAATTCTGTATTCTGGTTAAATCATTCTTTTTTAATAATCAGAGTGAATGAGTCTTATCATGCAGGTTTGGGAAACATCCATCTCTGCCCAGCTACAGTTCGGAACACCACTATTAGGGTTGGAAGGGCATTTCTATCGGTACAACAGGCAATGAAATAGAGATATTGCATATAAAATGTCTAGGAGGCTTTTTATCGTAAGTGAGTCAAAAATGATAAAATGTGCCAGAGAGAAGAAAGTACTCAGACTGAAACAGGTTTTTGAGACCTCTGCTTTCCCTGTGAGCTCAGTATAGATCAAGAAGAAATTTCCACAGGCAAAATCTAAGTGAGACATAAAAGTCTTTCTCATTAGGGCCTTTAGTAGTAAAACAAATAAACAGAAGGATTTTTTTGTGTGTGTTCATTAATTTCTGTAGGACACAGGAGACAAAATATTCTTCTTAGATAACTTTGAAATCATCAACTAACTGTAACAGTTTATATGAATTTGATCAGATTTCAAGTACCATTTTTCTTTAAGTTCTGTGAAAAGTTGTTCTGTGTTTTTATGAGTAGGCAACCTTTTTTTTTTTTTTTTTTGAGGCAGAGTCTGACTTTGTTGCCCAGGCTAGAGTACCATGGCATCAGCCTAGATCACAGCAACCTCAAATTCCTGGGCTCAAGAGATCCTTCTGTCTCAGCCTCCTAAGTAGCTGGTACTATAGGCATGTGCCATCATGCTCGGCTAATTTTTTCTAAATATTTTTAGTTGGCCAATTAATTTCTTTCTATTTTTAGTAGAGATGGGGTCTCGCTCTTGCTCAGGCTGGTCTCGAACTCCTGAGCTCAAATGATCCACCCGCCTCGGCCTCCTGGAATGATAGGATTACAGGCATGAGCCACCTTGCCGGGCTGGCAACCCTTTAAAGACTGAGACAGTGCTAAGTTGGAACATAAACATTTTTAGGGAGAATTACTTTTGTGATAGTCAACTGCTCCAGAGTGTTAGAAATTGACGCTTTGGAAGTTAATTATTTTTAGGATGTTTTTGAGGGAAAGACTGAGAATGTTGTGTCCATAGAAACCCTCAAAGAACATCCTTCCCAGAAAGTCTAATATCCCTTTTGGAACCGGGGCCTCCTCGCTTTGGTCCTGCAGCTGCTACCATGTGGAAAGGGGGAAGGAGTAACAAGTCGCTCCATCGGTCCCATTCAATTTCTTATTTGTCAATGGAGAAAGGCCCAGAGATGTCAGCAATAAATTTCCTTAGCTCTCTCTGGCTGTGTGGAGAGGGGATGGGTGCACGTGTTGCAGGCGCAGAGCTTCTCCCCCTTGTGGGGCACCATGGGCCCCGCCTGCCCAGTCAGTGGGTGCCAGGGCAGCCGGCAGGCCTGGCAGCGGGGGAGCAGAGGACATTCCGGCAGCTCAGCTGTCTCCAGGTATGCAGACAGCACTAGATTAACACGTCTCCATCTCCTGCTGGGCCCACAGTAAATCTTTACAATACCACTCTTTTCTCTCCGGGGACTATTCAAAAAATGCTTGTCAAATTTCTCCACTTACTCTCCTTTCTCTCTTATTCCTTCTCTCTTTGAGGAGATTAGCACTGCTAATTATAGTAGGAACATGCTGGAAAGCATTTACTCTGAATTTCAGACACTCTGATGTGAAAGCTTTGTTCTGGAGGTATGAAGTGCAATTTCTTTCTTCAATCTTCTGTAACTACTCTCCAGTCCCAAAAGGGGAAGAATTATATATATCAATTTAACAACTTATATGCGTTAAAATAGTGTGATAAAATTCAGATCCTTTTTCTTTTCTTGCTCTTAACCAGATTTTTCTATTTAATTTATTTTTCCTCCACTGAATTTAGTTTTAACTATCTTATTTTTTTCTCTGTGTTTTGTTGAATTTATGACATTCTATATGTTCTACTTTTCTTCTTGATACTTAAGATCTTTTTCTCTTAATTTTCCACTTTCCTTTTAATTCTGTTTTCTAATGACTTTTTGCATTCTATTATGTTCCAAAGGGTATTCAAAATCACCTAAATTGTACCTATAGTGTAGAATTTTAAAGGTTTTCAGCAGATAACCATATGCAGCAGATAACCACAGAAGTGTGGCTGATCATTCTACAGAAACATGTCGGCCTGGACCACCATTCCACATCTGTGCTTGTAAGACTTCTGAGTGAATTACTTCTGCATTTGTCCTAACCTTCATTGATTCCTGTGTAAAAGTCTTCCTTAGTAGGGAATAATTCCTTTTAAACTAGATCTAAACATAATGATATGTTGAAATGAAGTAATATTTTTTTTAAAAGTTGATCTGACTTGTATAAGTGATAAGCCTAATAGCTCCTGCGTCTATACTATTAAATTATAAATGACAAATTGCTCTCATAAGTATAATTAGCACTATTTTTATGCAATCAAATCTAGGGTTTTTTTCTTTATGGGTTCTCTAGTCATATATAGCAAGTAATCTTTGTGTTGTATTTCCCTCAGATTTAATTTACTCTTTGGTATAATCTCCCTCTAAGATGCACACCCCATCCCCACCCTTGCTTAATGAAACACAAAAGTGCCAGATAAAGGTCTTGGACAGCTAAGTGGCTCTTTCTCCTTTGCACTACCTTCCTCTGCATGCTATACACATCCTTACATATTATGCCCAAGGTTATCTATGATAAACTCCTTGTCCCTTGGTTTTCTTCACCTTCCTGTACACCCCTAGTTACTTATTCTCCATCCAAAAGGCATGGTCCCAAGTACAAAAGCTGTGGGACACAGGAATGTGGATGATTGTTCTACAAAAACATGTCAGCATGGACCACCACTCCACATTTGTGCTTGTAAGACTTTAAGTGAATTACTTCTGCTCTTTAAAAGTCTTTCTTAGGCCGGGCGCTGTGGCTCACGCCTGTAATCCTAGCTCTTGGGAGGCCGAGGCGGGCGGATTGCTCAAGGTCAGGAGTTCAAAACCAGCCTGAGCGAGACCCCGTCTCTACTATAAATAGAAAGAAATTAATTGGCCAACTGATATATATATATAAAAAAAATTAGCCGGGCATGGTGGCGCATGCCTGTAGTCCCAGCTACCCGGGAGGCTGAGGCAGAAGGATCACTGGAGCCCAGGAGTTTGAGGTTGCTGTGAGCTAGGCTGACGCCACGGCACTCACTCTAGCCCGGGCAACAAAGTGAGACTCTGTCTCAAAAAAAAAAAAAAAAAAAAAAAAAAAGTCTTTCTTAGTAGGCAATAGTTCCTCTTTAAAACTAGATTCAAATTTTTCCATATCCTGACCAGGGGTTATCCCAAAGCTGTGGGGGTAGAAATAAGGATGGCCTTAGCAGACTTACCACCTCGTAGCCCCTGAATGTTCAAACGCCTGGTACACATGCTGCAAGGACCAAGCAAAGCAAAATATTTATTAACAGGATGTGCAGAAGGCCAGAGTGGGTTGCAGCAGAGTATGGATCTCCCTATTTTGATTACAGTTGGTGGATTTAATACCAGGTGGCATTTCCTGACCAACTGCTGTGAAATTGTACCATTGGCACCATCCATAATGACTATAACTTAGATCTCAAAAATAACAAGGCTGAGGGTAGAGGTTTTGTGATTTTTAAAGTTGCATTTTCCCACCCCCAGACTTTTGCTCCTCACCCTGTAAGGGCAGGAGAATGCTCCCTCCCTGGCAGTGGCCCAGCCCCAGCAGCCAGCACATGCCAGTTACCGTGGTGCTAATAGTCCTTGAACTGGGAACAACTCGAATTTGCAGTGGTGTAAATTATCGCCAGCACGTCTTCTGCTGCCCAGACACCTGTTTTAGATCTGTCACACAAGGTCATCTTCATTTTCCTTTTAAAGGGGCAGATTATTTTTTGGTTATGTAACTGGAGACATCAGTTGCAGGACTCTGCGAGAACCCTCTGCAATTTGTGACTCCCACTCCTCAGAGCACAGCAGCGGGTGACAGTGCTCTGCAAGTGCTTTTGCTAGATCAGGGCAGAGAAGGAGCATATTAGCCAAGCGAGACCCACAGCTGCTCCCAGAGGATGGACTTAACACTTAGAAGAAAAGACGTCTGGGTCGTAGGTAGCGTGTGCCTTCTCTCGTCTTCAGTTCTCTGGCGCCTGCTTCGGTCCGTGATGACCTGGGGAGACCGCAGACAGGCCCCTGCTCTCAAGGATGCACAGGTAGCGAAATCACTGCTAAACTAAGACAGGTTCATTTTGCAGTTTTGTTCAAATGTTTCCAACCTGGGAGTGGCGCTTGCCAAAGGAAATGGAATGCATGCTCTGGCTGAATCCTTGTTCAGGACTCGGTCTCAAGGAGCAGCTGGGACAGCAACAGTGGTATGTGGCACATCTGAACATTTCAAACACTTGCACCAGCTTTTGGAGAAACTGACAGCAGCCATTCCCAATGTATATTAAAGTTGGCGATCTGTTTTTGTTTGTGAGAGCTAAAAATAATGTCAACATCTCTCCATTCTCCTACTTCTTATATGACTTATGAAAAGAAAACAAAATATAAGCAAAACTTCTTTTCCTCTTATTAAGAGATCTATTGCAAACACAGCATGAGGAGTGTGATCGGCCCTTCTCTGCTTTGTCCTTTGAGCCACTTCCTGGTAATGCTTTAAACGTGATACTGTAGCTATTCCAGGCATGGAACTTGGTCAGGAAAATAGTAGAATTCCAGAAGGAGAGAAATAATTCCTATTCTAAGGATTTTAGCACTTTTCAAGAGAGGGTATTCATATCTCTTTTTTCAATTAGCAAAAGATAGAATTATTTTTAAAACAATATAAGACAGTTTAGGAAGTACTAGGGAAAGCAGTCATAATCATTGCTCCTATCCGAACGTGGGTTTGTGGCAGTGTTTCTCAATCTTTTTTTCATTACCATCTACCCCCTCCCAGAGACTTTTTAGGGTTCCCCCCCTCAGTTGGCCCTTCTCATGGAATTTTAATACCACAGATACACTATATACCTGTCGATGCATTGTATGCATATCTGTTTTTTATACATAAAAAGAGTAAGAGTTTTTTGTCCCCTGACCCCAAAAGCAGGACCTATTTTCACTGCTCTGGGGTGGTTTTGCCCTATTGACAATGTTGAATTACAATTTAAAAAAGATTTCTCAGGTATGCGTGTGCACAAATGCCTTCTTCATATCTTATTCAACAAGAAACCAGGGCTCAGCACCGTGGTGGTGTTCAGAGGACAGAGGGCTACAGGAGTCAGACCGCCATAATGGCCTGTGCCTTTCTAGAGGCCCCTGCCTCAGTGATTCTGTGAGCATCAAGTTCACATTCGGAGGAATTGCTAAATCTTGGAATGGTTCATCAATCAAAGAGATAGGAGAAAGCTAGGAACAGAATTTTTTAAAAAGACATTATAAAACACTGTAATTCTCTATAGGTCTGACCTTACATTGGTTAAGTGTGAATTTTCAGACTTGGTTACTGTTGCCCAAACAGTAATCATTTTTTGGCTATTTGACATTTCTCCTATGGAAGTCACAAGAAGGACTACATTTCTTCTATGGGAAATACCATGACAGCTTTCATGCTCCATGTGGAAAAGAATGTGTTATTCACCCAAGCTGTGAGAATGTAGCCCTCATAGTACTTCCCAACAAAGGTCAACAAGATACGTGTGCTAATTAGGAGTATGGTGGATGTATATTTTAAAATGTTTCTGCAACTTTGTAGCTATAAAGAAAATCTCTCTTAAATCAGAATGTACAACATATCATATTAACTTTTCTGATTGCTAATGATTATTCAGAAATGTGAACAGTATATTGTTTTGGAAATTTCTATGAGCACAGCTTTTTTAGGAGCTGTCTTTTATAGAAGTATCAGAGAATCCTATTTGCGATAGGAACGTGCTATGTCTCCATTCAGGACCTAGAGCAATTGGAAGGTTTTCCAATGCACTGTCTACAGATATCTGCCTGTCTAAAGTTCAGGGCGTCCTTGACCAAATACACAGATGAGTCATATTTATTTGTATATTGTTTTAGCTTCTCAGAATATTTAAATTATGATACTTTTATGCCATATCTGTTATTTGGTATAATATGAGAAAAATATCTTTATTTTCTCTCTCTAAAAGTTAAAACATTGTAGTCAAAAATATAAATCTTGCAAATAAAGTCTGTGTCCCTATGTAAGAGAATGGTTAACATACTTGATAATGAAATCCTAAATATAGTTGGCCAAACTGTGCTCCTATCCACTAAACTAAAACGTGACAGTTATAAAATGCACATTTATCTATTAGTTTCCCAAACTTTATTTTTTCACTTTAATTTTTCATCACCATCATTATTTTTTTTGCATTTACATGCTATCTTTATTCCTATTAATATTTTCATATATCAAATTGTCTAAAACATTTTAGCAAAAGCAAAAATAGAGTGAAATCATGGTTTTGATGTACTAATTATAGATTTTCTAGCACACAATAAGACACACACACAGTTTAGAAATGGCTTGCTACTATATGACCTGAAACATCCCTCACAATGAGGTACGCCGGGGCTCAGGCCGCTGTCTCCAGGTCTTTGCCTGGTGCTGTTTGGCCCTTTCACTCCTATTTCTCATTTTGTGCCCACCACGTGGTAATAATAACAGAGACTACTTCACAAAAAGGGCAGACACAGAGAAAACTGTTAATAGGCAGAGTTTATTATAGAAAATTGATAGATACAGTTCACTTAGGGTTCCTTGTGTGCCAAGCACGTGTCTCTATAATGTTGTTCCTGAGTTCTTACCAGAAAGTAGAGACCACACCTAAGACCAGGGCATGCGTGTAGGTGGCTTGTTTCAGGAACAAGTCCCTGACTGGAGGGACTAGGTATGGGGGCCTGAGGAGTGTGAAATAGGGAAGGAGGGAAGTCCCAACCCAGTTGCATTGCCAAGCTGACCACTTGGAGCAGAAGGACCTCAGAGCTGCCCACCTGTAGGACGGAAGGGGCCACTGGTCCACCAGGCACCATCCCCACTGGTCAAGGGGACCCATGCGATAGCTAACCTGCTGGCGTTTGCAGGTGCATATGGATAAGTGCCAGTTCCCACCAGGGTCCCGCAGCAATGCCAGAGAACCCTGAAGAGAAGGCAAGATGCGGTGGCCCTCGGGTGAAGCACTTTCAGACTACACCTTCATCGGGCTGCTTGTCACTGCAACAGCTGGTCGAGTGGTGGGTGAGACTGTGTGAGGAGGACATGGAGAGGTGCACATATTCTGATGCATTTAGGTACTATTGTGTCTCCATTTTACAGGTGCAGGAGGCTTAATTAACCTGCCCAAGATCCAGGTACAGTAGGTGGTGGAGCTGGGCTTTGAACCCAATGGTGGGTCCCGAGCTTGCTTTCTAAACCAGCAGTGAAGATTGCCCTGGCCACACCTGGCTTCAAGCCTCACAGTTAGATAACATGTTCAAGATAGACCTTGAGGGCAAGGGATGTAGCTTCCAGTCCCGACTCAGGGGAGTTCTTTAAATTCTAGTGCATTGATGGTGTTAGGATGATATATGTTCATTTGGATACAAATGTGAATATCTCCATGACTCATGGCTTCATCCACTTGGGGATTCTGATGCGTGTAGGTGATGTTGGCTTTTCCCTAATGAATGTGTCACTGATGGCCTATGCTTTGGTCTGTAGGTTGTGACTGAAAAATTAGGAACCTTAATGCATAGATCTTGAGGGACATTGGAGGTAAGGTCATCCAAATCTTTCCTTGGAGGGGGAACTCAAAGTCCAAGAGAGGTTAAATGGACTTGCCCAGGATTCATTTAAATATTTACGCCTAGATTCTATGTTAATTCACTTAACAAATTGATTCCCGAGCCCCTACAGCATGAAAGACACCGTGTTGGTTCTGCTGGGATCTCCAGTAATGCTTGCCAAATATGACTCTGGCTTGGAGGGTAAATACTTGAAATCCAAAGACACAAGTGGTTTCACTTATTCGTGGTCACTGATGGTCTCAAAAAGAGGCAGCATCAGATGAAATAAGATCATTTCTTTAAAAGGTAAACGTAGGATACATAACTCCATTTGTGCAGTGCTATTTGCCTTTAAGAGAGATGTTCTATGTTAGGATATCCTTTTAGACTACTTGGCAATCCAAGTTATTTAGAAACGTAAAAACTGATAATGACAAATGTTAAGTCTCATTTCTTTTCAGCCTTCTAGAACGAGCATGTTGAATTGTTATGATAATACAGGTAAGTTTTTACAGTCTTGAAGTGGTGTTTGGGTGTTACTAAAATCCTATTTAGGAATTTAACTTGAGTGTATTTATTTTTTTACTGATTTATTTGACAAATATGTAAACAGTCTTCACTATGTATTGGACTTGGTTTTAAGTACTTTGCAAATATGAACTTAAACCCTGTCACACGCTCAGGAGGCAGGTACTCCCCTGATTGGCTCAATGGGTAACAATAGCGGTCACTAACATTTATGTTGTGTTGATGATGTTCCAGTGTTGTGCTAAATACTTTTCATACAGTGTGTGTTAATCTTCACAGTGGCCCCATGAGTTGGTATAATTATTATCTCTGTTTCATAGAAAAGCAAACTGAGGCTTAGTGAGGTTAGAAACTTGGCCAAAGTTATATAACTATATAGCACGTTGTCTTTTTCCGAATGGATTAGCTTGCCCAACATATGAAACAGGTACTTAGTTTTTTTTTTTTCTTTTCTTTTGGCATATTATGGGGGTACAGTTTTTAAGGTTTCAATAAATGCCCTTTCTCCCCCTCCCCCCACAAGTCTGAGTTTCCAGCATGACCATCCCCCATATGGTGCACATCTCACTCATTATGTATGTGTATACCTGCCCCCCTCCTCCCTCCCACCTGCCTAATACCCTATTACTGTAGTACCTATGTGTACACTTAGGTGCTGCTCAGTTAATACCAGTTTGCTGGTGAATATATGTCGTGCTCGTTTTTCCATTCTTGGGATACTTGACTTAGTAGTATGGGTTCCAGCTCTAACCAGGAAAATATAAGATGTGCTATATCACCATTGTTTCTTAGAGCTGAATAGTACTCCATGGTATACATATACCACATTTTATTAATCCATTCTTGGATTGATGGGCACTTGGGCTGTTTCCACAGCCTTGCAATTATGAGTTGTGCTGCTATAAACTATAAATTCGAGTGCAGGTGTCTTTTTGGTAGAGTGTCATTGGATCTTTTGGGTAGATGCCCAGTAATGGGATTGCTGGATCAAATGGTAGATTCACTTGTATCGAACTAGTTTGCAGTCCCACCAGCAGTGTAGGAGTGTTCCTCTCTCTCTGCATCCATGCCAGCATTTATCGTTTGGAGACTTTTTGATAAAGGCCATTCTCACTGGAGTTAAGTGATATCTCATTGTGGTTTTGATTTGCGTTTCTCTGATGATTAGAGATGTTGAGCATTTTTTCATATGTTTGTTGGCCATTCTTCTGTCTTCTTTAGAAAAGTTTCTGTTCAAGTCCTTTGCCCACTTTTTAATAGGGTTATTTGATTTTTTTCTTGCTGATTTTTATGAGTTCTAAGTATATTCTTGTTATCAGCCCCTTATCAGATGCGTAGAATGCAAAAATTTTCTCCCATTCTGTAGGTTGTCTGTTTACTTTCATGACTGTTTCTTTGGCTGTGCAGAAGCTTTTCAGTTTGATCATGTCCCATTTATTATTTTTTTTCTTGCTGCAGTGATTGCCTTTGGGGACTTCTTCATAAACTCTTTGCCTAGGCTGATGTCTAGGAGAGTGTTTCCAACATTTTCCTCTAGAATTCTAATAGTTTCATACCTTAGGTTTAAGTCTGTTATCCAGCGTAAGTTGATTTTTGTGAGAGGTGAAAGGTGTGGGTCCTGCTTTAGCCTTCTACAAGTGGCTATCTAGTTTTCCCAGCACCATTTATTGAAAAGGGATTCTTTTCCCCAGCATATGTTTTTGTCTGCTTTGTCAAAGATTAGATAGCTATATGAGGATGGTTTTATATCAGGATTCTCAGATCTGTTCCACTGGTCAATATTCCTATTTTTGTGCCAATACCAGATTGATTTAATTACTACAGCTTTGCAGTATAGTTTGATATCTGGCATATTAATACCTCCCATTTTGTTTTTGTTGCCTAGAATTGCTTTGGATATTCGGGATCTTCTTTGGTTCCATACGAAGCGTAAAATTATTTTTTCCATATCTGTGAAGAATGCTGATGGGATTTTAATAGGTATTGCATTGAATCTAGATCAGTTTGGGTAGTATAGACATTTTAATGATGTTGAGTCTGCCGATCCACGAGCATGGTATGGATTGCCATCTGTTTACATCCTCTGCTATTTCCTTCCTCAGTGTTTCATAGTTCTCCCTGTAGAGGTCTTTTACTTCCTTGGTTAAGTATATTCCTAGGTACTTTAATTTCTTTGTTGCTATTGTGAAGGGAATTGAGTCTTTGATTTGGTTCTCAATTAGATTGTTGTTGGCATATATGAATGCCTCTGATTTCTGTGTATTGATTTTGTATCCTGAGACTTTACTGAATTCATTTATCAGTTCCAGGAGTTTCTTGGTTGAATCTTTGGGGTTTTCTAAACATAATATCATATCATCAGCAAACAGTGAAAGTTTGATCTCTTCTGCCCCTATTTGGATACCTTTAATTCCACTTTCCTGTCTGATTGCTGTAGCCAGGACTTCCAGCACTATGTTGAATAGACATGGAGATAGTGGGCAGCCTTGTCTGGTTCCAGTTCTAAGTGGGAATGATTTCAATTTTTCCCCATTCAGTATGATGTTGGCTATGGGTCTGTCATATATGGCTTGCATCATTTTTAGGTATGTTCCTTCTATGCCTATTTTATTAAGTGTTCGTATCATGAAAGGGTGTTGAATTTTGTCAAAAGCTTTTTCTGCATCTATTGAAAGAATCATGTGGTCTTTGTTTTTGCTTCTGTTTATGTGGTGAATTGCATTTATAGATTTATGTATGTTGAACTATCCCTGCATCCCTGGGATGAAGCCCACTTGGTCGTGATGGATGATTTTTTTGATAAGCATTTGGATTCGGTTAGCTAAGATTTTGTTGAAAATTTTTGCATGTGTATTCATTAGGGATATTGGTCTGTAGTTTTCTTTTTTTGTTGCGTCCTTTCCTGGTTTTGGTATCAGAGTAATATTTGCTTCATAAAAGGTGTTGGGGAGGTTTCTGTTCTTCTCGATGTTGTGGAATAGTTTCTGCAAGATAGGTACTAGTTCTTCTTTGTAAGGGTGGTAAAATTCGGGTGTGAAACCATCTGGACTGGGACTTTTCTTTTTAGGGAGATTTTTAATTGCTGTTTCTATTTCAGCTCTTGAGATTGGTCTGTTCAGGAAATCTATTTCTTCCTGGTTGAGCCTAGGGAGGCTATGTGTTTCTAGAAATTTGTCCATTTCCTCCACATTTTCCAGTTTGTGTGCATAAAGATTTTTGTAGTATTCATAAATTATATCTTGTATCTCTTTGGGATCAGTTGTGATATCTCCTTTTTTGTTCCTGATAGAGCTTATTAGAGATTTCTCTTTTCTGCTTTTCGTTAGCTTAGCCAATGGCGTGTCAATTTCGTTTATTTTTCAAAGAACCAATTTTTTGTTTTATTAATCTCCTGAATAGCTTCCCTGTTTTCAATTTCGTTTAGTTCTGATTTGATCTTGTTGATTTCACTTCTTCTGCTGGGTTTGGGGTTGGTCTGTTCTTCTTTTTCCAGCTCTTTGAATCGTTTCATTAGATTGTCTATTTGTGATCTTTTTGACTTTTGGTTATAGGCATTTATGGAGATAAACTTTCCTCTCAGAACTACTTTAGCTGTGTCCCAGAGGATTTGATAACTTGTCTCTCCATTGTCATTTTGTTCATAGAATTTTTTTATTTCCATCTTGATTTCTTCATTTGTCAAGTAATCATTTAGTAGGAGGTTGTTTAATTTCCACGTTTTTGTGTAGAAATGTGAGTTTCTGTTAGGGTTGATTTCTACTTTTATTCCACTGTGATCTGAGGAGATACATGGTATGATTTCCATTTTTTAAAATTTCTTGAGGTTTACTTTGTGTCCTAGGATATGGTCAATCTTAGAGAATGTCCCATGAGCTGATGAGAAGAATGATGGATTCAGTGGATTTGGGGTAGAATGTCCTGTAAATGTCAGTCAGACCCAATTGTTCTAGAGTTTTGTTAAAGTCCATGATTTCTTTATTACTTTTCTGTTTGGAGGATCTGTCTTGTGCCATCAGTGGGGTGTTGAAATCTCCAGTGATTATGGAGTTGCTATTTATCAATTTGCTTAGATCCAGTAAGGTTTGCTTTATGAATCTGGATGCACCTAAGTTGGGTGCATATATATTTAAAATTGTTATCTCTTCTTGTTGAAATGTGCCCTTTACCATTATATAATGACCCTCTTTGTCTTTCACTACTTTTGTTGGTTTAAAAACGAAATCGTCTGAAATTAGAACTGCCACACCAGCCTTCTTTTGGCTTCCACTTGCTTGGAATACTGATCTCCACCCTTTTACTTTTAGTCTATATGCCTCCTTGAAGGTTAGATGTGTTTCCTGAAGACAGCATATACTTGGCCTGTATTTTCCTATCCATTCAGCCAGCCTATGTCTCTTGAGTGGAGAGTTTAAATCATTCACATTTATTGAGAGAACTGATAGGTAAGGTAGATTACTGTGCATTCTGTTGGGTTGGATGTTGTTGCTTTGATTTCTCTCTTGAGCCATTGTAATATCTGGCCTTTAATCTTTGGGTTTTGGTTGTTTTTATATTCGTGAGTTTTTATTATGGTGTTCCTTGCATAACACTGTTTTGCGTACTTCTTGTAGAGCTGGTCTTGTCTTGGTGAATTCTCTGAGACTTTGCTTATCTGAGAATGTCTTTATTTCTCCTTCATATACGAAGCTTAGTTCTGCAGGGAATAAGATTCTAGGCTGGGCATTGTTTTGTTTCAGAAGGGTGAGAATGGGGCTCCAGTATCTCCTTGCATGTAAAGTCTCAGTAGAGAAGTCTGGTGTTATTCAAATTGGCTTTCCCTTGTATGTTACTTGCCTCTTTCGTCTTGCAGCTCTTAGAAGGGCCTCTTTAGTTGATATTTTGGTCAGTCTGATGACTGCATGTCGTGACGTCTTCCTGTTTGCATTGAATCTCCCAGGCGTCCTCTGAGCTTCTTGAACTAGTATATCGAGATTTTTAGCAAGGCCTGGGAAATTTTCCTCTATTATATCTTCAAATAGCTTGTCCAACCCTTGAGTGTTGTCTTCTTCCCCTTCTGGTAAGCCTATGACCCTCACATTAGGTTTCTTCACATAATCCCACATCTCTTGTAGGCTTTGCTTTTTTCTCTTGTTTCTCTGCTCCATCTCTGTGATAGTTTTATTTAGTTGGAGGGTGTTATCTTCAATCTCTGAGATTCTTTCTTCTGTTTGATCTACCCTGTTCTTGAGACTTTCCACTGTATTTTGTAGTTCCCTGAATTGATTCTTCATTTCTAGGAGTTCAGTTAAACTTTTCTTCATTGTGACAATTTCTTTAGTGAACTTTTGTTCCAGGTCCTGGAGGCTTTTTGTGGTTTCTTTGTGTTGGTTATTGAGTTGTTCTTGCAGGTTGTTGAATTTTCTTATGATCCACATTCGAAATTCCTCTTCTGTCATTTTGGTTGCCTGATTTTGGTTGGTGTCTGTTTCTAGGGGGCTGGTGCTCCTCTTTGGGGGGGTGTTGTCCGTTTGGTTCTTCATATTTCCGGAGTTCCTTCTCTGATTTCTTCCCATGTCGATCAGTTGTTGTTTCTTTCCTTTAGGTTTTCCTTTGGGTCTAGACCTTGTCTCTCACCTCAACCCCTCAGTAGGTACACAGGTAGGGAGCTGGGTCCAAGTGGTAAGGGCCAGGTACTTAGTTTTAATTGTAGAAATTTTAACTTGACTTTTTAAAAAAAGAATTTATTTCTTAGAGCAGTTTTAGGCTCACAGGAAACTTTAGAGGAAGTTTGTATAGAGATTTCCCATACAACTACCCCCCCCCCCCGCACAAACACAGACTCACTCTCCTATTGTCCACATCCTCTGCCAGAGTGGGACAGTTGTCACATCGATGGGCTTACATTTACACATCATTATCGCCCAGAGTAGATAGTTTACATTAAGGTTCACTCTTGGTATTGGACATCTTATAGGTTTGGAGAATTGTATGATGATGTGTATCCACTGGTATAGCAATTTAAAAATTAAAACATGTAAAAACGAAACATTAAGTATTTGAAAATAAGCTGTTATCACTGATGAATTTTCTAAAAAAAGTTTATGCACATGATCTGAAGTATGTTTCAAATATGATCATTGTTTTGGTTATTTGCTTGGTTTCTTTATGCAAATACAGTCAGATTGGGTAGATAAAAAGGTCCAGTGTCTTTGCTACCACAAACTGATGTTTTTCTCTGGAACTGCAAAGTAACAGCGACCTCCAGTGGGAAGAAGTTGCAAAACCTACTGTGGCCATGCAGTAAAATTAGAGCATTCCAGGCTAAACTGGCACTTGTTGAAACCAATGTCAGGCAGCCCATGCTCAGCCTGAGGTTCGTGGACAGGAGGCAGCCAGGAAAGACTACATTGGAACTAATGAATCCCCAAGCATATATAATAGTGTTGGATGATTATAAACTAAATGATTTTTGTCAGCACACTCTAAAATACTTTGTTGTTTTATTATAAAATGCATTAATAGTTTTTACATGCTCAGTCATTTATTAATCATAATTAAGTCATGACTCCCAAATGGAATTGACATTTCACTAAGATAGATCAGGAAGGTGGGTAATCCAAAGGTTCCTCTGTTTAGTTTTTCATAGTATTGGGTAATTGCTATTTTTGCAGATTTGCCTACTCACACGTCTTGCCTAATAATGAGAAGTTGCAATGTGGGACATTTTTACTGTATAGTTTCACATAAGACCACAGATTGAATTTCATTTCTGCCTCTTCCTACCTGTATGACACTGAGCAAATTATTATATTTAGCCCCTCTCAGCCATTTCCTTAGCTGGTCTTAATAATAGCTACCTCACACAATTGTTGCATAAAGCAGATAACCCAGGGCTTGGCATATAGAAAAAATATGCTCAATAAGTCAAACAATACGCTTTTACTATTAATGGCAGCTAAACTGTTTACACCATTCTGGTTATCTTTTGTGTGGTCCAATCTCTTTCCTGCTAAGAGCCTCACAGACCTCATTTCTTGAAGGAATTTTCTCCTGTCATGCCTTTCCATGCTGAATTTCTTTCTGTAGGCGCATGTTGCCACATTTCCCAGTGCCTGGGCGAGGATCCTGGCATCTTGATGTTGTGCCACCTCAAGCTATGGACCTTCCCTCCTTCCCCATCGTAGCCTGTCAGGCACCACATTCTGCATGTGACTCCTGGAAATGTGTTGTACATCTCCCTTCTCATTCCCGCTGGCAGAGTGGCAAAGTATGTTCATTTCCCCAGTGTCATCTAAGGATGTGTACAGATAAGACAAGTTATCAGCAGAAACTGTGAAGAGGGGAAAAAGGAACTCCACCCAGTCCAGAGTGAATAAGATGTCCAGCTACTACCAAGATCATAGATGTGAACACATTAAGCAGTGCTTAATGGATCACATTATTTGATGTGCATAAGAAATACTCAGTATGCCAGGAGAGCCAGGGCATGCATGGCTAGTTCAAGCCTGATGTAGATAGAGCTTACAAAGATTTACAAACTCTGCAGTTATGAAATTATGATAAATACTATCATCAATATAACAAAAGGGACAGGAGAGATTCCTCTGGTGTCCTGTCCAGAGCCTTTGTCTCTTGATATTTCAAATGGTGAGAGACTAGACTTACTTTACTACTTGAAACCACAGCAGAAGCCACATTCTCCACCTTCTACTCTCTGCCCTGTTGGCTGAGAAGGCCACATATAGTTTGTCACATAGCTGTGTATTCAAATGAAATTAGCTGGGGTTGTAGCTTCCTAGAAAGTCACCAGGCATAATGTCTACCTCTTAAGCTGGTCTACCATAGGATAAGGATTTACAACTGAAACCCGTCAGAGTCTACTTCCAGTCATTGCAGTTTAATATTATGTTCTTGTATGATCAATTTCATGTGGGATCGTTAATATTATTTTCCAACACATAATACTAGAAACTTGTGATGCAGTTTAGAGTATTAAAGGCTCTGAGAGATTTCTGTTAAAACAATAGGCGGATGCTGTGGTGCAAACCTTAGTCTCAGCTACTCAGGAGGCCCAAGAGTTTGAAGCCAGCTCAGGCAACATATAGAGACCTCATATCTAAAAACAACAAAGAAAACAAAACCCTTTTAAACCAAGCACTTGGGAAGCATTCAGTAAATGTTAACTCATATCTGCAAGATTATTAGCACGATTACTTACGCTATGAGCTTTCAAAATTTATTTGACCGCTGACCTCTTCTGTTTCCTGACTCATAATTAACATTTTAGGGAGCTATGAAATGCACTTTGGTGAATGCTGGTTTAGCCTTGGACCATTTATTGAGTTTGGTATCAAAGAGGCCCAAATTCAAATATTTGTGGGACCACTTACCAGCTCTGTGACCTTAGTCATTTAACTGTTCTGAGCTTCAGTTCTCAGTTCATCAAATTGGTGTAATATTGTCAACCTTGCAGGATTACTGGGGAGATTAAATTAGGTAATTTGTCTGTTAGCAAGTGGCTCAGTGGCTGGCACAGAGATGTGATCCAAAAGCTTAAGTTCTCTTCCCACTTCTTTATTTTTCCCCAGGCCTGTCTTCTTTTCCCTCCTCTTCTATGCCTTTTGAAATTCTTCAAGGTCAGATTGAAACCCCGCCACAGTTGATTCATTTGACTTCCAGTGTGCACGGATTAGGTCATCCTTTAAATACACTGTTTCCATACCTTGAGCTAGGCATATGGATGGTTTTGGAGTCCTTCATGACATTATTATTTCACAGGTGTGGCCCTTGGTCCTAAACATGTGGAGCTCCTCCTGCAGTGATCCTTGCTTATGTTTCTCTGTGTCCTTCACATGAGGCATGTCCATTCTCATGTGTGTGGTGATTATTACCAATGCATTTTAGGTATAATTTCATATTTGAAGTCTTAAGAGTGAGGATAATGGTTAATGTACTTATTGCAAATATTTAAACAAAGTAATAAGCAGGGCCAACTTCCATATAGAAGAGTATTTGGAATAATATAGAGTTTGTATATTTTCCCCAAAAGCTTCCACGAGGGCTTGAGTGGAATTTTAATTGTCTGTAGACTGGTAACATCAAATTTGAGAGGCTAGTGTGGTCTGACAAGCCCCAGTTTTCTTCATTTACCCTCGGATTAGTGTCAGAAATTAGAGAAAAATACCCATAGTTCTGAGTGCTTTCTGCCCTCTTCTGAAGAATAAAGCAATTTGATTATCAAGATCTGTCTGCTAACTTTCACTCTGAAGTGACTCCAAGAGTGAAAAGTGTTTGTAATGATAGGCAAGAGGCAGTGCCCAGGTTCTGAAGTTCTTTTTGGACTTATCCAAGAAAGGGTAACTTAATTGTAATATAGTTTTGTTTGTTTGTTTTATATATTCTAGGCTTTGACAGTTGCTATTTTATGTGGATGCAAAAAGGCCATTCACCACAAGCTAGAATCTTACTACTCACAGAGGAGCTCATGCCCCTCAGAGTCAGCACCCCTTTCCTGGGAACTTGTCACAAACGCAGGCTCTCAGCCCCATCCCAACCTGCTGAACAGGAATCTGCATTTTAACAAGGTACTTGTTTGATTTGTGAGTGCATTAAAGTTGAGAAACTCTATTTGTTACCCCTGCAATTGAAAAATAAAGCATCACAATTTACTTCAAAAAAGCTACTGAAAGAAAAATAAAGGTAATATTTTGCTACTACAGTTGTGAATATATGTTTACCTAAATAATATGCATATGCCTATTACATATATGCACACACATATATCTAGACTATATGTGTATAGTGTATATATATTATATACATAAAATATATAAAAATATATATTCTCCCAGGAGTCAGGCTGTTCCTTGGGAACCAGGCAGTATCCTTTCTTGAACATTTTGAGAGCATATTTTCCTTGATAAAATAAGTATTTCTAATAATAGTTCTTTCCATTAGATTTCTCAGGCAAACAAAACACAGAACTTGTCCTGCAGCCAGTCAGATAAGCTGGGGTGAGAGGACATGTGGAGTGGCAGCACACCCTGCCTGCCCTGGGAAGGTCACACGGTCCCCTGGGAGGTGGGTCTGGACTCGAGGTTCCTTGCCCATTGGCAGGGTGGTGGCCCTGTGAGGAGACGCTGACAGACTGCAGCATGGAAATTCCTTGGTCTGCCCTTGTCAGCAAAGAAGCAGGTGGTTTAATTGAAAGCCATAATTGTGCTGGGTAAAGGAACATGGGTTCATGGGACTTGATCTTGTAGCTAAGTTACTTCTGCCAGGGGCTTGCTATTGTGGGTCTGAGACATGTGAGTGTGGTGTGGATAAGCTGAGTCCCACTGCATTCTGTGGGTTGTAGGATGGCTTTTTGTTCACAAGTTCCTAGGGGCAAGTGGAAAGGTCACTGGTGGGTCTGTCTGGGCTTTGCCACTCATTTTGGATGAGTGACCTTGACTTTGAGCAAGTTGTGGGGTGCTCTGTTATTTATTATTTATATATCAAAGGAGAGACCATTGAAGATAAGAATCATCTGGGGTACTAGCTTAGTGTACAGATTCCTGGGCCCCTCTAGAAACCTTCCTTCGGTGGAAGTAAGGACAGTTTCCATGAGTGGAGCGTGGGAATCTGTGCTTTTAACAGCCCTCTAGGGTTCTCATGAGAAGTGCAGTTCGCACTGTTCTAGGGAAGCCACTTGATTACTGTCAAGTGCGCTTTCCTTGTTCATTCTTCTAAACCTGCTCATATCAGGAGATGCCATCTGGGGATGCCATCTGGAGAAGATGATATGGTGTCATTGCTGGGGGTTTGTTAGACTGTAAAAAGATATTAAACTTTAAAACATTTGCCCTTGCTCTGGGCTGACTACTCCTTATCCCTAGTTCTTACAGTTAAGTTAGTCTTGTGATCACTTATGTTCCCTCACCTGTGGAATGGGGCTGATTGACAGTGATACCTGCCTCTTAGGTGGGTCTCTGTTCTGAGTGACCGCTGCGTGCCTGTGAGCTGTTGTTATAGAGTTTCTTGCTCCTCCTGTTGCTTGCTTTCTGAGGTCACTTGGTCTGAGGTCACTTGGTTTCTGAGGTCACTTGGTCTCTGGAGATAATAAATTCATGGAAAATTGTGGGAACAACAGTTTTTATGTACATATTTTCATTTCTATCATGACTCATCTACCTTTACATCAGTTGCATTAAGACTGAAATAAGAAACATTTTGTGGGATTAAAAACTGGGTTCTTGCATACCTGGTTGAGTCAGAAATCTTTCTCTGATAGAACACTAGCTTCTTTCACAGTTTGATATAAGAGATAAAATATGTAGTTGAGGTAGCAAAAGTAGATTTGTGCAGGATAAAACCAACAGATTAAAAACATTCAAAAATAGAAAGGGTATAATATAACAGTTTACAGAAGAATTTAGTTGAGAATGGTTTTGCTCTATGTGAAGAAGCTAAAAAGGTCTTTCTCTGCCTGAGTGATGGTGGTAAAGGAAACCTTCCTGGAATCTACTGGAGACACTGAATGAAATTCAACTCCAGTGTTTTTAGCCCTAAACATGTCCACAAATAGACGGAGAGAGCAGATGGGGACAAAGGGTCAGGGGAGGATGTGAGGGAGAGAATGTTTGGCAGAAACCGCTGAGACTAGGTGGAGTGGAGCCCAAACTTCCCACAGTGTGGGGTCACTCTCTGCAGAAGCAAAGCACAGTCCAGCCACTTTGGTCTTTCCTGCAAAACCCTTTTGATTTGCATTTTCACGGTGTTAGTGGAGACTCGGCAACCTCTCAGAATGTGGATCCAGCACCCCCACTAGAGTCCATGAGCTTCACAGGGTCTCAAGGGTCACTCAGATCTGGCACAGTGTGGCATCCCAGGGCCACTGTAGAGCTGGCCAGTGACCTCCGTCAGACCGGGGCCCTCCAGGCAGACTCTGTGGGTGTATGTGTGGGCCCAGGTGGGAGGTTCTGTAAGCTGAAGTACAAGGACTTGTTCTATTCTGCTCAGGCTCAGTTGAGAGGATTTGTTAAGTGCTTCCTGAGTGCCCAGATATCCACTAGGATCTGTGGAGCAGGCCAAGGAGATGGAGTTTACAGTGCCCATTGTGATTACCTGTGGGACCTATATAAATCTCTGTAGCTTGCTGAGTCAGTATTTGAAATATGGGGTTAATGCTATGGGCTGCTGCGTGGGTAAATAGGTGCTATGTATTAATGTAAAATGCTCAGCACTGTGCCTGGGTATAACATAGTCAGCACTTAATAAATGGCAGCTATTTAATACAATCACTACTAATGTTATTGTTACTGTAACTCTAGAAGTTTATCATTTCCAGGTGCTGGGAATGTCTGATCGAGTGAATCAGGAAGAAAGCAAGACTGGGCAAACCCAGCATGGGTCTTGGGGACTGTCCCCCTGCAGGTGGGTTCTGCAGGTGCACAGGCCAGCTGGCTCAGGCTGACCCCCAGGTCTGTACAGGCTTCTGGTACTGTCACTTCAGCTTGTGCAGTGGCAGAGTCCTCCCAGCCCAGACGGTCAGCCTGGCTGCAGTTGGTGGCCCCACTGTGGAGAGGGCTCAGGCTGAGGCCATCTATTTTAATGGCTACCTGTGACTTGCTGCCACTTGTTCTTCTTTACCAATCTCCTTGAAATTTTGAATTTGGAGCCAAGTCTCCATGTCCTTTTATAATAAAAGATAAACTAAACATAGAAAACTGGAATCACAGAAAATGACATTTGTTAATTTCACCAGTATTCATTAAACATCTGGTGGGTGGGTGTCAGGTGAATGGGTGAGGGAGGATGGATACATGGTGAATAAAAGAACAGCCCCCCATGTCCCTAATCTTAGAGTGAGGTCAGGCAATTGAAAAGGGTGCTAAGGGTTAAGACAGGAGCAAAACCAGAACAGGGGATTTTACTCAATCTGCAGGGATCAAGGAAGGCTTTTTGATCAAGTGAAGCTTCAGCCTGCACACGGAGGATATGTGGGACAAATGCCAGGGCAGCATGCAGAGGCGCCAGCAGAGGGCCAGTTAGGAGTGAAGGGATGCAGCGAGGCAGAAGGAGGAGAGCAGGCGGCAGGCAGGGTCAGTGGCCACGTGCCTTTTCAGACCCACCTACCAGGAGTCCAGAGAGAGTGGAGCCTCTCAGCTGCCCCAGAGCTGAGACACCAAGGTGCAGCCTGTCCCCACCCTCTTGCCAGGTCCCAGCTCCTTGGAATATTCCTACCATTTTTTGTCACTCCTAAAAGTTAATTCTGGTAGTTCCAGTGTTCATTCCTGAGACTTCTTAGAAATGAAATTATGCTTGGTGCCATTTCCCTTCCTTCTGAAATTACTATTGCTATATTTTTAGTATGTTCTGAGGGAGTGAAAAGCATTACTTTCCTCTAGTTTTCCATATAACCTCTTCTGATGACTACCCCTTTTAAATACTTTTTTTAAAAAAGGCTACCCAGCCTGAATTAGCTTTTTTGTAAGAAAAGGTCTTTCATGGTTTATAAATTTTAATACAGGATGTTAACTGCCAGGATATTTTTGGACTACAACCAGGCATTTAAGCAGCCTCCTGTAACAGATGAAACGGGCCAGCCTGAGCTGCACCTGGACACAGTGGTCCTTTCATCCTTCCCATTCAAAGTCATGACACCTCCTGGTTTCAACCTTAGGACGTCAAGAATTTTCTTTTACAACTTGTTTCCTGGAAATAGGTCTTTGCTGTGCTAATGGGTAATTTTTCACTTTATATTTTTTTTGTGGTGCATAAATTCTATTTTTTTCCTTTTGTAAATAAGAAAAAAACAGGGTGTAGGGGGCCATGGTAAGCATCTCCACCGTATTACATAGCACAGGCCATTGCTATCCTGAATTTTAAAATGTTTCATTAGCAACGAGGGATTCCTACACTGCCCTATTCATTCCCTGTTCCTCCTCAGACACTGCACTGATTATTTTGGCTAAAAGTGCTGAGTAAGAGAATATTGCCTGAAAACCAGCCTCTTAAGTGAGTGCCAGAGGCTTGAAGCATGGGGGCCTGCTCTTGCAGCTATGTGGAGTCCCTCATTCAATACTGCAATGCAGGACAACTGGGTTTGGGACTTTACTCATTGCCCTTGTTTTCTGTACCCTTTTTCTCCCTATGCCGAGAAATTCTCCTGGAATGCAGGGTGATTCCAAGCTTGCAAAACTTAAAATTTTAAAAAGCGCTCCCTCCAGGGCTTAGCCAAGGGAGCTGGGCTAGCTTCCCTCCGCTGCTTCCTCCAGGGGCTGCTCTCCATGTGCATGAACTCCTTGGTGCCTTGCCAGAGGTGTCCCTCACTCTGCTCTTAGCTCCCTGTCCACTCATTCTTGCTGAGCCCCTGACATTTTATTCGGAAGACTACAGATAATGCTGTTTTGAAGTAAATATTGCAGGTTTTCCTATGAGGCAATTTTAAGATTGCCAACTGCGTTTCTGCCTGGATGGGAAGAGGAGCCTCAATGGAAGAAACAAAATGAGACTCTCACCCCCTTCCTAGTGAGGTTCAAATTTATTAAAATACATCTGATGGACTACAGCCTTCAGTCCAGAAAGCATTCCAGGAAGACTGATGAGAAGCGATCCATGAGGGAGGCTGGCATCAGCTGTAGGCAGGGTTCAGGGTAGGGCAGCTGAGAAAATCCAGACCCCATGGGGAAATTGGGATGTCAAGTAAACAATGGATCATTTTCAGTATAAATATGTAATATTTGATACATACTTATTCTGAAAAGTTATTTGTTGCTTACCTGACATTCAAACCTCACTAGGCATCCTGTATTTTCATTTGTGTGGCACCAGGGCATGGCTTGGAAGTGAGGCTGCCACATGATGTGCACTTTGTAACTGTGGCTTTGCACAAATGTGAGCTAAAGAGCTGAAACCTCAGGAGCCCAGCCATGAGGACAGTTGGTGGACTGTGTCCCAGGAGGGAGTGGAAGCATTCTTTGGACCACTGTGTCACACGTATGAACAGCAACCAGCAGAGGCTTCATTCTGCCTCTGGGCACTGCCATAGCAAATTGGGGGGGGGGCAACCGCAGAAGGGGAGATGCAGAAAACCCAGACCTGCCGTGCAGTGCTGATACTCTCAGCTCTTCCCTGGGGTCAGAAGCAGGCCTGGCTTCTGGGGCTGGGCAGCGGGAGGGGATGAAGCAAGAGGAATGCCAGAGACACTGCTGCCTGGGAGGCGGGTGCTTCACAGACAGGTGTGAAACATCAAGGAAAAGCAGATGTGAATTTACTTGATTTCCAGGTTGGAGAGGAGGAGCCGGCCAGGTGCAGAGGAATTTGGTCACTGTCATAAGCAGAACGGAAGGGAAACCCGCTCTGTGGCCCGCCGGGGGTTCCCAGCACCAGGCTCAGCTGCAGTGCCAGCCTCAGCGGGCATGACGGAGGAGCCTGTGGGCCGGGGGCCCGGGCGGGTCACAGGCAGAGGGGCATGCAGGGAACAGCAAGCACGTGGGGCAAAGCAGGAAGAGGCAGGAGACAGGATGCAAAGGCAGCTTGGTTCCAGGCCACAGAGCGCCTGATAAGGGAGCATGGACTCCCCCAAAGCCGGGCGCTGCCAAACTGTTCTTTCTAAAAGCAATTTCTTCAGACAGTACATGATGGATTAAATAAAAGGCATCAAAGTGGTTCCTTCGGAGGGGTGAGGACCCAACCTCCCCCTGTTCTGCAGTAAGCAGTAGGGTTTTGCTGCCTCACCCGCGCCTTACATGTGAAACACACCTAACAACAAACACGAAGATACCAGTGTGCTGCAACGGGATTTGCTACCCGGTGTCTGATGCCATTTGTTGGGACTTTGTTTTTCAAACTGTGGTACCTGGATCACTTTTCAAAATAAAGATATCAGCTCTGTTACTACCCCAGTGACCTTGGATTCATTACTTAACCTTTCTGTGCCTTGGTTCACTTGTATATAAAATGGGGGGAAATGGAGCATATATAAGGTTGAGGTAAGCACTAAATAAGGGCTGTTCCAGGGCCATTGTGAGCCCTCAGTAAATGATAGCTATTAATGATGATGATGATGATGATGATGAGATGTGAGCCAACCATGTTGTTATTTTTTTGATTTTTGAGTCCCACTCCAGACCTATGAAATCAAAACATCTGATCCTCATGCTTAAATGCAACCCTGAGGCCAGGTGTGGTTGCTCACACCTGTAAACCTAGCACTGTGGGAGGCTGAGGCAGGAGGATCGCTTGAGCCCAGGAGTTTGAGGTTGCTGTGAGCTATGATGATGCCACTGCACTCTAGGCTGGACAACAGAGCAAGACTCTGTCTCAAAAAAAAAAAAAAAAACACAAAAGCACCCCTGAAACCCTGAATTATTCTTAGGCATTCTAAAATTTTGGAAGCATTGGCTTTTATTTTCTATAAAAGAGTGACTGTCCTTGGGGGGCTTCCCACTCACCTATGCATGGGAGTGAGTGTTGGGAGCTCTCCAGGGCCTACCACCTTCCTACTCTGGGCAGCCCTCCCCCTGGGGCCTTCAGAGTTTTGCTCTTTCCTTGTGGCCAGAACCTTAGAGTAGTGGAATCCAAATTGTTTATGTATGAGGCTGAGCAGTGGCTTTATTTTGTTTTAAAAGGTAGCAGCCTTTGATTGTTACTCAGTTAATGGATCCAGTTCTTTAAGATTCGTGATGACTGACAAAGAGACCAGAAAGAGCAAATTCTCTGTGTCTGTTGGGTTCCACCTGTTCTGCCTACATCATAAGCTCTGAAACCACACAGTGGGCTGTATGAGACCACCTTTCACATCACAGAATCTGTCACATTGACAATTTCAAAGTACCGCATAATATGACATTGGCTTTTTTTGCTGTGAGACGATAATATAGTTTTAAGGATACTTACACAGAAATTTGTTTTAGCCTGAGTTATCATTGAATTAATTATGGAGGAAGCACAGCTGAAGATTTGGAGGCTACTCTAGTTTGGGTTTCTTTGCACCACTCCTGCCTTTCACTGTGTTTTCTCATTTTTAGTGATGGCCTAACAGCCCCAGGCATGGCTTCTGTCTCCTCTAAGTTGGAGTGACGAATTTTCTCAGTGGCTGAAAGGACAGCACAGCAAAGACGGAATTTACTTAAACAGACACCTAACACTGAGATCTGGTTTCACGCCAACTCCTTACCTACAGTCTAAAAACACTTAAAACCATTTCCTGGCAAGATGGCCATGGCTCTGTGGGCCCAGAGCCCATTCCCTCCTCTCACCTACTACATCTTCTCTGCTTTTCATTACATCTGTCTGTAACCTGAGACGTTTCACTTGCTTTTGCGATTATGCCTTCAGAGAATGGTCTCAAGACCATTTTTGGACTTTAATAAACAGTATACATTTCCAGAATGCTTTGGATATTTCGACTATTTCATAGCCTTTTAAGATGTATTTTAATGCCCCTTACCTTTGTGAGATGTTTGGTAATGTGTGCAACTGTTAATGAGAGAAGTCAGCCAAGAGGAAGGGCTGAGAGCTTTGCCATTGCTGCTGCTTGCTCCTTGGAAAACCCTCAAAGTCCCTGTCTTAAAGATCAGAGACCAGGAGTGCTCACTCTGTTATATAAAAATAGACCTTCCAAATACTGGAAATACTGGAATAGCCTCAAAAAATAGAGAGCTCGGATGACCGTTTGTCAGGGATATTATAACAGAAGGTTGAATAAGGTATACTCACACACCCCTTCAAACTGTAGGATTCTGTGATTTTAAAAAAATATTGACTCCTGGTGTACTTTCAATTTTGATGTATATTCCACCAAAATACATATGGTTATTTCAAAAAATGCTCTGCCTATCAAGATTTAATTTAAAAGATAAGTACTTATCTACAACACATTCATAATTATATATAGTTTTACTATGCTTGAGTCATGTTATGAAGTTTTAATTCAGAAAATTGTATTTCTTGAGTTGTTAGAATATGAGGATCTCCCTGTCACATGCTCTTGATCATGAAGACATTTGTGATTTTCTATTTGTGTGCTGTGGACTGCACACAATACTTAGAAACTAAGACAAACAGTGTGGGCTCTGTGTGCATGGCATCGTGACAAAACAGACCCTCAAGATGTCCTGCAAATGATGAGTTTGGAGTAGGCTCAAATATCCTGGACTTTTTAGCAACTGACCATGAAGGTCTAAAGGATGAATTTCTATTGTGTGGTTTTTACCTGGGGGAAAACGAAGCTCTGTTCTTTCCTTCATTGTTTCCCTTGTGGCTGTAGCTGATTCTTCACACTTCCCATCCCCAGCACAGAGCGGTGAGAGGTCCCCACGTGCCTTTCTGCAGGAGTTAGGGCTTGGTTTCTCCCAAGCTGGATCCAAGTCGCAGGAGTCCCTTCACAGCTCCTGTAGATGTGAGCCTGCTGCGATCCCTGTTGTTCCTCAGTGTGCCCTACCCAGGGAAATGCCCTGCTCGAACCCTAGCAGCAGGACCTCGCGAGATGTGGGCTTCGGTGGTCATGACTAAGCAGATGCTGGAATGTCCTTTATGTGTACAGCTCATCTGCAGCAGATGCTGGGCGAGGAGAAGGAATGTCACCTTGGCTACAGGGACATCGAAGGAGGACAAGGTCATCTTTAAAATGATCAGTCAGTAGAGCTACCATAGTGTGAAGGTCATCAGAAACCAACAAAATCACTGTGTAAAAGAAAACCAAGTTGTCTTAGAGCCCAGAAATAGTGAGGCTTCTGTGAATGCTAGCAGCCTAATGAAGGGCGTCTGTCTAGCCAGAAGTGACTGGAGCCAGAGGTACCCATGGCCCAACCATGTCCACCTGAGCTCTTATTCAGGGTGAGAAAAGCCAAAACCGTCAGTGTACGAGGTGTTCTGACTGGGCTGTGAGCGAAGCGGATATATGGGAAATTGATTCTAAGTGAAAGAGCAAATGCAGACCCTGGGTGCCACTGAGGGCAAGCGAAGCTCAAGGTAACTCAGCGAGGGAGGACCCAGTGTTTTTGAGAGACCTTTGCATCTCTCGTATTTCCAAATATTTAAATGCTGAATTGCTTGGGCAAATTTGAGTTTTAAAACAAACTTTTCCTGATGTTCCACAAGGATGAGAAACAGAAATGTCATGTTTAAAACTTTACTAATCTTAATAATTATCAGCACTCACATAGCTTTTGTTTTAAATTAAAGCAGGAAAATATGAGAAGCTGGTGTATCATTGAAAAAATTTGAATTATTAAGATGATACAATAGGGTCTCAAATGGTCATGCTAAAAATTAAGGCAAGCCATTAATAATTAAAAAATTTTAATATAAAACATATAAAACATTTGGCATAAAAATCTTTATATTTTTCACATTAATTATACATAAAGAATCGTGAAGTTCTATAAAGCTTTTGGAGAGAAGATGTCCTTACCCTTCTGTCCCCATATTTTTAGTTGTTTTTTCTTATTCTTTTGTTATCTACCTCCATATGTCTAAATAATATGCATGTGTTCTTTTTTCCTTTCCATATTTAGGCTTTTAAAATTGACTTCTGTAGAGAGAAAGATAAGGAACAGGTCACTCTCATTTTTCACCTCAAACACACACACACACACACACACACACACACACACACACGCAACCTCTTTTATGTCCTGCTTCCTGCCCTCATTCTCACAACATAATTACATTATAATTTTTGATTAAATAAAAATTCAATGTTTCAGTGATTGTGATTTTGAAAATATTATTCATGACAGAGACCTATGTGGAGCACTATTTAAAATTTTTATTTCCTGCTCAGCATCAGCTTTTTATTTTCCCTGGAGTTATTGGCTGCCTTGAGTTTTAAACATTTTTTATTGTAAAAAATGCATCATGTATTAGATATTCTATCAGTTTTGTCTTCTTGAAAAAATTTCTCCAAGAAACTTCTGACCAATGTGGACTTCATTCTAAATATTCTACAGTAGCTACCCTGTAAGCCAGTGTCAGGATTTCCACTCTCCCTCCGTCTGTAGAGACTTTGTCTCTTGTGTTGCCCAGCCTCTGCTGGACACCTTCTGCTTTTCTCTCATGTTTTACTCCTTGTTTAGATGTAATACATCTTTTGTAGTGTCCTGAGAAATTATGGAAGGTTGTAATAGTTTTGAGACCTTACATTTCTGAAAGTGTCTTTGTTTTACATGTATATTAGATAAGACTTTATTTGGCTATATAATTCTACGTTGGAAATAATTTCTTTTCAAAATTTAGAAGGCATTGCACTATTGTCTTTGTTTGTTTTTTTCTTTTAAAGGCTGGTCAAGTGGAGCAATGGGAGTGGAGAAGGAACAAAGGAATCTGTAACTGGTTGTGATCAATTAGTTATAAACACCACTGCACTCAGACCAATCAATGTTTGTTTTTTTAAATTTCAAAATATTAAGGGGGTACAAATGTTTTTGTTACATGGGTACATTGTATAATGCTGAAGTCAGGCTTTTAGTGTGCCTATGTTCATTGTGTTCATTGTACCCAATAGGTAAGTTTTTATCCCTCACCTCCCCCTAACTCTCTCCACCTCTTGGTTTCCAATGTCCTTTACATCTCATTGGGCCCATCATTTAGCTACCATTTATTAGTGAGCACATGTGGTATTTGTTTTTCCATTCCTGAGATACTTCACTTAGGATAATGGTCTCCAATTCCATCCAAGTTGCTGTGAAAGACATTATTTCATTCCTTTTTATGGCTTAATAGTACTCCATGGTCTATACATACATATTTTCTTTATGCACTCATGAATTGATGGGCACTTAGGTTTTTTCCATATCTTTGCAATTGTGAATTTTTCTGTGATAAACACTTGGATGCAGGTGCCATTTTGATAAAAAGACTTCTTTTCATTTGGGTAGATAACCAGTAAGTAGTGAGATTGCTGGATTGAATGGTAGGTCAACTTTTAGTTCTTTGAGGAATCTCCATACTGTTTTTTACAGAGGTTGTAATAATTTGCAGTCTCATCAACAGTATATAAGCATTCCTTTTTCTCTGCATCCAAGCTAGTATCTATTTTTGACCATTTAATAATGATCATTCTGACAGGGTTAAGGTGGTATCTCATTGTGGTATCAGCTTGTATTTCCCTGATGATTAGTGATATTGAACATTTTTTCATGTTTATCAGGCATTTTTCTATCTTCTTTTGAAAAAGCTCTGTTTAGGTCTTTTGCCCTCTTTTTGAGAGTTTGTTTTCTTTTTGCTGATTTGAGTTCTTTGTAGATTTTGAATATTAGTCCTTTGTGGGATGTACAGTTTCTGAATATTTTCTCCATTCTGTGGGTTGTGTATTTATTCCATTGATTATTTCTTTATTGCACCATTATCTTTCAACTTTCATGATGCTGTTGAGAAGTCCAGATAAGTTCCGAATCCTGATCCTTTGTATGTTACCTACAGTTTTTCTCTCAGTAACTTCTGAGACCTCTCATTTATCCCTGTGTTGGGAAAACTTCCTGCCAGGACTGAGAACTGCTCTCCGTAAGTACAGGATGAGCTCAGACCGAGGAAAGAGGCAGACCACTCCAGGTTGGTAGGTAGTCAAAGTTTTATTTAGGGAGAACTTACGTATGAGGCAGTCTTGGGCGGCAGCAAGATGAGGTAGATCTCTGAGCTTATAATGCATGCTTGTCTTACCTTTTATACCATGAAAAGAAAAGGAAAAGGGGAAAAAAGAAAAAAAGTCACTGATGATGTGTAAGCCATGCAGTTTCTTTCTTGATCTATTTACTTTGTACTGAAAAGATTGTTTGGATTTCCTACAATCTGGTTAACATTCCTAAAGGGGGAGATGGATATTCTGAGCAGCAGCAGTTATCTTGGTCCTCCAGTAACTGTGTCTTGCAACTCACTTTGAGGTCACATGCCCAGAATACATTTTCACAACAGCCTGATTTTCTGAAATTTCAAAATGATGGGCCTGTGTGGGTGTTTTCATTCATTGTGCTGCACACTTGGTGGGCTCTCACGTCTTACAGTCTGGGAAAAATTTTGGACAATTTCATGTTCTCTTATTCTTGTTCTGGAACTCCTATTATTTGCATGTTGAACCTCCTAGTCTAGCTCTCTAAATTTCCTACCATATTGCTTTATTTTCCTTCTCTAGATCTGTTGTTATGCTTTCAGGGAGACTTCTTCACTCTATCATGGACAGTTTCATTAAGTTTTCTTATCTACTGTTATAATCTTACTTTCCAAGAACTCTTTTTTATTCTCTGAATTTTTCTTTTATATAAATCCTGTTCTTGTTATGCATATTTAATATGTTTTATTATTTCCCTGAGGATATCTATGAGTATTTTCTAAAGTTTTTTCCCTGCATAATCTCTGTTTTCTCCAACTTGCTCTGTTTCCTTACTTTTAGTCTCTTTTTCATGTTAGAGCAATAGTCCCCAAACTTGTCTGTATATTAGAATCACCTGGGAAATCTTTAAAAATTCTCGAATTCAGGCCTATTAAATTATAATCTCTGTGAATAGGACATAGAGATCAGTACTTTTTTGAAGCTTTTCAGGTGAGCTTATGGAGGTTCTGTGGGGTAAAGTTCTTATCAACTCTCTCCTCTGCTTTCTTAAGACTTAGCTTTTTTGACAATACCTAGCTGATTAACACTTACTCATCTGCCTCTAGCTTCCAAATTCTATGACTGTTGTCTCCTCTCCTGTCTTTTTTGACTGTGTGTTCACCATCTTACAAATCCCTTACATTATTTTAGTGGGGTTTAAAGAAGGAGCAGAGCAGAAGTACCACTAGGTAGGAGATGACACTTTGAGGAGATGCATTTGGAACTAGAGGGGTCCTATTGGCATATGTACACATATACCAGCAACAATCTTGACTTTATTTGCTCAAAAGGGGGCTACTAGCATAAAACAACCCAAATCTTTAAATATCAGAGCACTAACATCATAGTCAGTTCCACAGTCAAACCTTGTGTAGTCAAACATTACTAATTTATAATTAGCAATATTGAACTTAGTTAAAATTTATCTTTGTTCTATTTTTCAGGCAAAGGATTTGAGTAAAAAGATTGGTGTAAATAAGATTGCAGGTTGGTCATTAACCTGGGTAAGAGAGAAAACACTCAAGGATATTATTAGAACTTACAGGTACAAAGATAAACTAGTTCTTCTGTTTACAAGTGCTGCTTGTTGATGTGACTCTGATATGGCACACACTTGAACCACATTTTATTAGCTACTAATTTGTATTAACCAATTGACTGGACTTAAATAAAATCTGTGCTTCCTTTTAAACAAATTTCATACCTTTTGAACACACTTACCATTCACCTGAACTTGGAGTTATCGAGGGCTTATGCTAATGAAAATGACAGAAAGACGAACTGTAAGATATAACATGTCATTTATAATTAACAAGTCACTGAACTCAGCAAGAAATTCTAGGGCTATAAAATGCCATGCATTTTCATAGCCAGTTAATACTGAATTATTTGACATAGTTCTGTAGCTGGGTGGGAAGTTACTATATGTCATTGCTTTTAAACTCACAATTTTACCTGTGAAATGGTGGCTCTCTTTTGACTCTTTCAAGAACTATCATAAAACATGGAGGGAAATTGTGCCTCAGCCTTCTAGTTCACAGAAGTGTTGTTGGTTTGTTTCTTTTTAATACTGTCCATTCTCCTGCCCACTCTTCCCCTCCTGTCCTCTTCCCTCCTTTCTCACTGATAAACAGTCAATGTGCTGGTCTTTATGGGCAAAGCTAACTGGAGTGGTTTTTCCCATATGGGGGTGGTTGTGCTTCAAGAATGTAACCCAAGATTTAGCTGCACATCCTGCCCTTTGAAGAGTGCTTTTTGTTACTCGTGCTGGCTTTCCCTAAGAAGCCCAGGACTTTTGCTCAAGACCAACATCCCATTTTCACTCGCTCTTTGATAGCGTTGTCTGTCTGCAGCAGCAGTTCAAAGTGAGGCCAGTGGATGGTGGGAAGAGAGTCACACTGTGAGTCCAGAGAACTGGCCTTAGAAAGTCACTATATGGATCAAATGAGACTTGTGACTTTTAGCCTTACCAAAAGTGAAAAACCTCTTTTAAGGTGAAAGAAAAATTCACAGACTCCCTTATCATAGCATCTGTACTTCTGTTACTTCTTGTTGAGAAAATACATGACTAATAACTACTTTTATTCAGTTATTTTTTTGAATAGGTTTGATTCTTACTAATCATACTGTTTTAAACATTTAAACAACATATATCAGTAGTGCTAATATTTAGTTGGTATATCAATTAGGAATTATATGCAGCTTCCAGAAACAGAGTTCTGAGCATGGTGGATTAAATACACAAAGACGTAGGCCCTCACAATGAAAGTCCAGAGGTATTGGTTTATAGCCAAGGTCACTGAGATTCTCTGGCCATTCCTTCATGATCCCACAATGGCTGCAGGAGCTCCTGCCACATCTGCTTTTCCCACAGCTTGAAGAAGAAAGGGTGATGGAAGGGCAAAGAGTTTTCCTTGAAAGCTTCTTATTCTTTTATGTATCTATCTCCATGGCCACCCATCTGCAGACGAGGCTGAATGATGTAGTTTTTCAGCAGCACACATTATCCAGGTATCTGTAGAAGAAGGGAGAAGAATAATTGAACAGGCTACCAGCAATCTGCGACTTGCTCAGTCTGTACACAGTGCTGGGAGAGCATCGGAATCACGGATGTGGGGGAGGAGCATTCTCAGCACACGATTGGAGACCACAGCACAGACATCTGGGACTTCTTACGTCTCTAACACTATGATTCTATGAAGCTGCCCTCTTGGGTGCTGAGTTTGAGGCATTTCTCAGAGTGGGTGGCATGTAGCAGGAAAAAGAATACTGAATGCGGAGGCAGAAGACATGGATCCAAATCCTGAACTATTGATCAGGAACTCAGGCAAATTGCTTGACTTCTCAGAAGCTCGGGTTTTCCCCTCCAGAAAGGAAATAATAATGTCTACCCACAGGTTTCCAGTGAGGACTGGGTGATAGCATCTCTGTGCAGAGTCTGAAACATGTAAGGTGCTCACTCAACATGAGGTCATTCAATATGACCTTACATTGAGAAGCCCAAGGTTACAGTCTAACCTCAGATCTGAGAACAGCCAGGGAAATGTGATCTGCAGGACTCTTACCTCTGAATTCTGCTTAGTGGGTGCTGAGCCAGGCAGGTCATAGGTCATCTCCCGGTGCCCAACAGTCGTATGGTAAATTCCTCGGTCCCCAACATAGGTGTCGATTGGATTTCGAGAGGTGTGAGGCCTGCTGCATACTGCGTGTTGGTGCTCTGGAGGTCTGCTTAGGGTTCTGCTTTATATTTCAGGATTTTCATTTTTTTATATTAGCTCATTTACAGATGTTTGATCAGGTGTGAACTTCTACCAAGAAGACTATAAAACAGAAATTTAACAAGTGAGTCTGAAATGCCATACAAAGGGTCAGACTTTGCACAAATTACGTACTGGACTTTAAAAACGAACACAGTTGCTCTTTCTTTTTCATTTCCTTGAGACACTCCTGGAAGGAAAGTTCAGGAGTTCGCCTGCCTGCACTGGCTGTTGACCTGGTGGTCATACCAACCTGCCTTTGCTCCTGCTGTTCCCTTTTCCTGCAATGTCCTTTTCCTCCTCTCCACCCGGCAAAGCCCTACTTACCAGTTAAGGCCTAGCTCAAGCAGCATCTCTCCTTTAGAGCCTTGATAACCCAGGGCCCAGACAGAAGAATCCCTCCTCTCCTGGTGTCGCGTCTGTCTCCCCTCCTACTGTAGTAATATCAGACGTTTATTGACAGCTTACTGTGTGCCAGGCACTGTCCTAAGTGCTTCTCATAGATTTATTCATTTAATGTTCACAGAACTCTGTAAGATAGGAACCACCATTATCCTTGTTTTACAAATGAAAATTGAGGCAGAGAGGTTAAGTAGCTTGCCCAAATTCACATGGCTAAGAAATGGCCAAGTCAGGATTTGAACCCAGGCTCTTTAACCAATTACAGTACAATCACCGTCACTATTTTAACAATGCATGTGTCAGTTTTCCCTACTAGGTTATAAAGAATTTTCTGTCAAGTCTGTATCTTATTCCTCTGAGCATACCCAACTTTTATCTTGAATGAGTGAATGAATGAATGAATGAATACATACACACATGTACTAGCATGTTGTAACAAATTCAAACTACAGAAAACTAAAATGAAGAGAGAGTACTTTATGGCCCCAATTCAATTTTCTATCTCCACAATAAACACTGTTAATAGCTACTTCTGATTTCTTCCAAAAGTTTTAATGCACATACCAGCACATATGGATTTTCCTTAAAGGATTTATCCAAACAGGATCCCACTTAAACAAATTCTGCTCATGGCTAGAGTGCATACAGGTCTAAAGGAGATTATTTTCAACTTAAAGAAAAATGAAAACCCCCAGAATGGATGATTTGTGATATACTGGTTAACTATGATACCTTGAACATTCCTTTGATTTTTGTGTACATAAAAATAGTTGCTCTGACCATGGGGTAATAACCTCAGATCCTTTGGGGATGCGGGAAAGAGATAAGGAGAGAGATAATTATCTGTCTTAACCAATGTGCTTGTCCACAGGCTCAGAATCACTAACAGATTCTTCCTTTAGTTTGTGTTATTCTGCATTTACAAAGAAACATTTACTGGAGTTTTGTTTGTTTGTTTTGAAAAAGGTGGGAAAGGAGCGGAGCACTTTGACCGGAGTGTGCAGGCTCAGAAGTCCTCTGGCAGCAGTCTTGGAGGCCCGGGTGGTGGCATGTGCAAGGAGCCATGGCCTCCTGGGCTGGTACAGAACAGAGCCTATAAATCTTGGGTTTTCCAAGGGACTGGAGTCTCACACATGTTCTGAGTCCTTTGACTGTGTAAACATTTTGTCTCTGCTGGCGGGGAAAACACCTTCATTTTCCAAATGGCACAAATAGGCACCTCTCTCAGAAATGGGAGATAGCAAGAATTTCTGCGTGTGTGATCCTGAGAAGAGCATATTTGTTAGTGATTTTGAGCCTTGGCTGTGAACTGGACACTTGAGGCAGGACTAGCTCATTCTTGGATATCAGCTCTGAGTCAGATGCTCTTTATAGAAATACTCCTTTCTCCTTGAATTCCCCAGAAATATACAACCTGCCTCTCATGCAGCAGAGAAGTCTTAACACCACACTCTGCCCAGAATTGTCTGGATCAGCCTGCTTTCTCCTCAGAAAGGTTCCAAACAACAACACAGAGGAAATTAGCTTTTGTGAATTTTTTTAAAAATTGTGGTAAAATACACATAACATGAAATTTACCATTTCATCCATTTTTAAGTATACCTACCATTAAGTACATTCATATTATTGTGCAACTATCACCATTGTCCATCTGCAGAACTCTTCATCTTGCAGAGCTGAAACTCTTTCCCCACGAAGCACTAACTACCCATTCCCTCTCGTCCCCGGAGCCCCTGCAACCCCTATTCTACTTGCCGTCTCTGCTCTGGGTACCTATATGAGTGGGATCAGTATTGATCCTGTTGTGTCTGGCTCATTTCACTTAGTGTAATGCCCTCCGGTTCACCCACATTGTAGCATCTGTCAGAATTCCATTTCTTTTCAAAGCTGAATAACATTCTGTTGTGTGTATGTGCCACATTTTGTTATCCGTCATCGGCCAGCACCCCTGTGTCTGTCCACGTTTTGGCTATTGGGAATAATGTTGCTGTGCACATAGGTGTACAGATAGCTCTTCGTGTCCTTGTTTTCCATTCTCGTGGGTGTGTATGCAGAAGTGGAGTTGCTGGGTCATGTTCTATGTGTAGTTTTTAAAGGGACTTCCATACTGTTTGCCATAGCAGCTACACCATTTGGCATGCCCACCACACCAGCAGTGTACCAGCATTCTAATTTTTCAAAATCCTTGCCAGCATTTGCCGTTTGAGGTTTTTTGTCATAGGTTTTTTTTGTTTTTTTTTTTTGACATTAGCCATCATGATGGATGTGAGGTGGTATTTCATTGTGGTTTTGGCTTGTATTAGTTTTCACCCAAGAAAAATCATTCTTCATCCTAGCTTTGAGTGGGAGTGGCCATGACTTATTTATGTTTTAAAGACGAATTTTTACAAAGCCAGTGTCTCTTCTGGATGGTAGCTCAGGGGAAAATTTCCAGCCTATGCTTAGGCCTAAATATGGGATACAACCTTTAAACGGTACTGGCTGTGCCACCTGGCTCTGCTGGCCTTTGGTGACCTCCACAGGGAACTTCTAACAGTTAAGTCTTGTCCTGACTAATGGGGTAGGGAACTCTCTCCCTCTAACATAATACCAGTGGCAGCTTTGTGTTTCCTGTTATGTAAAAGGGAGAGTGTTCTTCCAAATGTCAGGGTCACCCATGGACACTCCTATTTCTGCAGCAGTGACAAAGACTCGATACTGAGACACACACATGGAGAACCTTCTTTTTGGCAGTGGAGGAAGGATTCCACGCACTGCTCTGTGTGCACAGAACTTGAAAATGTTTGATCAAGAAAAGACCAAATCGAGCTAGTGTTTATGCTGCTTTCCTTTTTCCAAAAACACTTTCATATTTGTCACTGCTTCTAACCCTCATGATAGTCTTCGGGTCTAGTGGGAGGTATGCCCATTTGACAGAGGGAAGCATAGTCTTTGAGATATGAAATGCCTTCTTCAAGGACACACGGCTGGGTGGCAGAAATGGGACTAGAACCCAGCACCTTGGCTCTAGGTCAGTAATTGTTTTTGATAGAGATGACCCCAGCCAGGAGCTAGCATCATGGATTGGAACAGCCTGCTGTCCTCAGGGCCTCTCAGGGCTTGTAGCAAGGGGCTCTGTTGCATGGTGGCACAAAGTGGCATGTGTCTGGGCCTTTCTCCATGAAGTGTGGGTGAAGCCCAGGGCAGGAGTCCAGCTCTGTGACTTCTGAGCCTCAGTGGGTTCTCTTTCAGCATACCTCAAAACCATTAAAGGTTCAGTCTGTTTCATTCTGCTTAGCTGAAGTTCAGAAACTATCGCGTATCACTTTCATGATCACTAAAATCAGCCTCTCAATACACAAATGTCACAAAGCATAGGCTAAGGAATTTGCTGAGTTTTGTTACTATGCTTGCTCTGCTTAGCCCAGGCCAGAGATCACTTGAAATCTGCGTCACTGATGATGTGCTTTGCATGACTGCTGGGTTCTGCTTGAGTGTAAATGGCCAGACACAGACACGCAGGTCTGGGAAAGCCAGCCCACACCTGGTCCATCTTCTGGAATTTGCTAGGTAGGACCCGCGTGTCGGAGAGAGCACGTGGGAGCTCGTGAGCACAGCCCGTGATTGCCCGAGATAGAGGAAAGGGGCAGCTTAGATTTGTGGCTTCTCTCCACAGAGGCCATCTGTTAGCTCAGGTGGCCTCTGCTGAGTGTGAGTCTAGACGCTGTGAAGCTGTTTCCACAGGGAGAGGAGGGCCCGCGCTCAAGGCCTTTAGGTCCTGGTGAGTATCAGAGGGAGCATGGCGATGCTCTCTTTAAACAAACCAGTTAACAGCAATACCTCCCCTGCTTTTAAAACAGGACACGAGAAAGCCCCACTTCGATATATATTTACCTACGTAGTGTATAACTTGTATTTTTATGATTTACACCTTTATAGAGTGTCTTTTGTCAAAAATGCCATGATTAGAGGAAAGAGTTAGTTATTCTTAAAAAACATCTATCATTTGTATGTTGCTCTTTTGAATGAAATCCTTAGAGCCTATTTTAAAATTATATACCTTAAAAATTTTATTTTTTATTACATTTATTTATTATTTTATTTATTCATTATATTTATTTATTATTTTTTTACCCAAAGATACCCAACTTTAACCTTCTTAAAAGTTGTTGCCAATTAGTGAATAATGTTACATAGTAAATGCATGTCTCAGATGCCCTTCCAAGTCACCTTTGTGATTTGAAGGTGGCCAGTGCTGCCCTGTAAGAGCACATTGGAGCACAGTCATGGCCATTCCATGGGGCTGACACCCCATAGCAAAACTCATGCTGAATAACCAGAAAATTGTCCTCCTGTGTCATAGTAATGCAAAGTCTAAAAAGAAAAAGAGACCCTTCCCCCCATTTCATTTCATCTCTACTAAGCCATAGGCAAGAACATTTAATGAGAAAATTTGAAAGTAACTGGTAGCTAAGAATATTTAAGATACGGAGCCACCTGAGCATGAAGGTAGGGGGGTGCTAATACATAACACATGCAGAGCACTAACAATAATTTGTGACTGTGTTCTAAGAAAATGTCAGGCCAGATGCAGTGGCTCATGCCTGTAATCCTTACAGTTTTGGAAGGTCGGGAGCTATGAGCGAGGCCAGCCTGGGCAATATAGCAAGGCCCTCATCCCTACAAAAAATTTTAAAAATCAGCCAGGCACAGTGGCATGTGCCTGTAGTCCTAGCTACTCAGGAGGCTGAGGCAGGAGGATTCCTTAAGCTCGGGAGTTCGAGGTTACAGTGAGCTATGATCATGCCACTGCACTCCAGCCTAGGCGACAAAGCCAGACCCTGTCTCAAAAAAAAAAAAAGAAAAGAAAGAAAATGTCACACTGGACTTACTCCCTTTACTCCATGGTTACTAAACTAGCTGATGAGGGTAATACCATGATTTATATTAATTTCTGCAATTAAGTGTCTTCTTATGTCCTTGTGGAAAATTCAGAGATATGTAAACTGGGTAACAACAGTTGGGTGAAGTTGTGGTTGGTTAAAGAACCATACTCAATACGTATTAATTAATGGATTGATATGAACCTGGAGTGGTGGCTCTCGACGTGTTTTCTGTTGTGGTGCACACAGAGGGTGATGTTCCCCTCTTGGACCCAAGTCCACAGTTGTGTGCAGTTATACACAGTCCAGCAGACAGGCCACAGGTCCACTCAAGAAAACACTCTGGGAGACAAGTGAGTGCAAGAAACTTTATTTAAAAAATAAACTTGAAACCACTGATTTGAAAAAAGAAAGGCTGGCAGATTTCAGTACCTTGGACATTATTAGGAATAAATTATTTACAATACTATAAACTACTATAAAACAGTCTGTGCTATGACGAAGCCCTTTGTTCCTCAGTCTCATCCTGTTCAACCTCCTAAATACAACTTTAAAGAATACTAAAAGCCATGCTTCTAATCTCCTAGGAAGCACATGGCTTGAGAGCTTTTAACACGACAGCTGAAAGCAGAAGTGAGCCATGTTTCAAAACTGGAAGCAGCATTCAGTGCCAGAAAATGTATAAGGAGGGAAGGTTTAAATTAGTACTTAAAGGTTGCTCATTTTTAAGAATGTATTTTTGATACCTCCATCTAAGGGGGTTTTGTTTCTATAAGTCTAATTCCAAGTGGACTTCTCTTACAAACAGAAATGTCACAATGGCCAATTATTATTTAGGTAAATATTTTTATATTTTAAAGAAATAATTTGTTATTTTTAATTAAATATATATTTGAGTGTGGAAGATCTTATTTTATTTCAGCTCTGGATTGTTAGTTCCTTGAGGACAGAAACAATCTTTTGTTTATTTCTGTGTTGTCGAATCCTAGCACCTCCTAACACATGCTATTAAAGTTTGGTGAATTAAACCCATATTAACCCAACCTGAAAGAGGAATCTTGGCTGGGGCTACAGGATTCACTTTCCACTTAAAACAAGCTTTGCGAACTAGATGGATAGGACATCAATTAGCAAGCTAACTGTAGGGCAACCACTTTCAACCCTTGACTAAACATTAGAACCACATAGGTTGCCAGAGACAAATGTACCAGTCAGTGTTAAAATAGAATTTCAGAGCAATGTTTCTCTGGCTTCCCATTTGTTGTGTTGTGCTTACTAGTTGGATTCAGGATGCCGTTCATGTGTCTAAACCCTGGAGCTTGCCGTGGCCTTGAATTCTAAAGTGGATGAAACTCCATTGTGAATTGCACCCCATGGGAGGGTGTGAGGCACAGATCTGGCTCTGTCTTGCTTTGCGTGGGACCCCACACGTCACAGGCAGATCCTTGAGTAAGACACACGTCTCATGGCATCATTGACAGAAATTGGAACAACAGGAAGGCAGGCCAGTTTGGAGTGTAAGATGTTGACATAAGATGATGTTTTCTTTGTGATATGTAGAGTTCAAAATCCTTACAACATGACCAAATATTAAGATTTAGTAATCAGCAGATTCTAGGAATAAAGACAGAACTTTGGAATGATTGGCATGGAGTTGAATTGAAAGGATTGATGAGTTTTTCAAGAGGAATGAGTCTCAGTTCAGTGTTCACAGATGTCAGGTAGACTAGTAGACAGGAGACTGGTATAGGGTTACCATGGCCAAAGCAGGAGGAAATGTCCGATAGCTATGAGTTTCTGATTCAGCGTGAATGATGACTACCACTAACAGGATAAAGTCTATAGCAGCCACAGTCAATTTGTATTATGAAGCTGAGGAAGTCAGAGTATCTTCTAAGAGAATGGGAACAATCTGAAATATAATAGGTATATGGCTTGAGAAGGGAGGTTAAACTTTTTAGAGTTTTTAAAATAGCACCATATCAGAGGTTTTCATTTAGCAAGAAATCAGATAGCGTTCTCAAGGATATGAGCTGTGTAAGAAAATGTACTGAGATTTAGAAGCCAGAAGATGAACTCAGGCTTTCCCATAATATAAAGACTTCTGCATTGAAGGACCCATGCTCCTTCATGGGAACCAGAACTTTTAGTTATGAGCTGGAGTCCAAAGCAACCAGCCAAAAGATTAAGTGAACTGGAACATATAGTCCCGGGTATACCCAAAACAACAGCCCTGTGAGGAGTTGACAGTTGCCAGAATCCGTAAGCTCATTAGGGGTAGCTGATTTTTGTCTGGGCTACCTGACACTAATGAGACTAATGGTTTAAGTCAAAGTAAATGTACTTTTTTTGAGATTAGATAATTCTGCTTTGTTAGCAGAGGAAATGGAGAGGTGAGCCATGACTTTTTTCCTCTGTAGCGAAACATGACAATGAAGTCTACATTGTATAGCAAATCTGTGAAATTGAACTTTGATGAGTAAAGATCAATTCTTTGATATACTCTGAAAAATCCTTCATGGAACTGTTGGAGGAGGATGTAACAAAATATAATTATCAAAGGCACATTTTTTAAATGAGATTTTCATTGAGGAATATTGCTCAGAAGCACACATTTTTATTATTCCTAAGTTCAAGTATGTTTTGTAGATTTACCGTCAACTTGTCCAACTTTTATTTTAGAGCTGGTGTTCTTTGATTATTACTTGAGCTTAGGAGACTGACTTTAACATTACTAAGTATTAAAATGAAACAGCATTTTGAGAAATATGTTTCCATATAAGGTTGATATTCATACTATCAAAATCTCTATTTTTAAATTTTAATAAAGATATTAAATTATACAGGGGGAAGGTACTGTATACTCTGTGAATGTGAATTTGTTTAAGTCAGTGTTGATGGAAATATTTAATATTTCATTAAATATTTTAATGAAAAATGATGCATATGAATGGTATGCTATTTCACTAAAAATATATATCCATATTATATAATAGACTAGTCTTAGTTATTTAAATACTTGAAAGAAAATACAGATTTTAGGATTTTGAGTTGAGGATTTTTTTGCAGCTGGAGTCCCCGTTTCACAGAATGTGGGTTTTCATAGGAGTTGTAATCCTTATTTAGTTAATGTTCTTTACAATTAAAAGAAATTCCATATTTGACTTTGATATTTATTGCCACAACTTTTAGTGGAGAAAAATTCTGGTGATTCTAATGAATAGTAAAAGTCATAAAATGGGCTGAACACTTTTTGTATCATCTACCTGGAAACTGAGCTTACTTATTTTTAAATAACAGTACTCTATTAGGATAAGTTTACACCAATGAGATTAATTTTGTGGCAGTGAACAGAAAATGAACTACAGCAAAGTAATGGCGTGTGAAGAACTTTTCATGTTCAGATTTGACTGATGTCGCTATAGTAAGTTATGTATTTGTGCAAATGAGCTCCACCAATAATGAGATCAGTTTGAAAATATATTGCTGTATAACTGAATTAAATCAAAATGAAAAATTTTACAGTGGTTGTTAAATGCCAAATTGAACTGATCTCATTAAATGTGAAATTCAAGTATATTTATACTATGGCCTAAATTTTAATACATGAAAATAATGAGATATGACCAGAATAGTTGGGAATGTTACTTTTTTTTTTTTTTTAGCAGTTTCTCATTTCACAGTTCAGATTTATTTTCTGAGATTTGATGAAATAGCTTAGAACATGAGTATGAAGTATGTAACACTGCTCAGCTAACAGAGAAAGAGAAAACATATACTGTCCCATGTTGTTTTATGCAGGTAGTTTTCTCATGATCCTTACTTTAGGTTGTCACCTTTGTGTGTAAGTCAACGTTCACAAAGAAGAAAAAGTTCATTAAGCACTTTGAGCAAGGCGCAGCTGTATGCAGTAAACACAGATGGAGCAGTTATATATGAGGCTCCTAACTGAAAACAGACTTTAATTCTGCTCTTGGAATACCCTTAATTGAACTTTCCATCCGAGAGTGTGTGTTTCTGCTGCAGAGGCCAGCTGTCGCTTCATCGTAGGCATTCATTTATTTATTGCTGCTCTGGGTGAAGTTCAGCAAACTGTCTCCACGAAGGAAGAAGAGCAAGTCTGCCTCGCCGTTTGCTTCCTGTGGAAATACCTGTGCATGCTGAGTGTGTTACTGCTCTCTCTCCTCCTGTGGAGAATTGCAAGTGGGGCCCTCCAAGCCGAGGCAGTAAGCAGCCTCCTCACCCCCATGCGCTGTCTAGCCTAAGGCTAAAGTGTCTCAGCAGATACCACAGGTGCTAATATAGTTTTCTTAACCCTGTTCATTATTATATCTTTTTTTTAAAGCCTTTATTGCGGTATAATTGATGGGCAAAAAAATGCATGTACTTAATGTATACATTTTGATGAGTTTGGACAGATGCATATACCTGTGATGCCATTACCACATCAAGGTGCTAAACTTAGCCATCACCTCCAAAATTTTCCTGTGTTCTTTTGTGTGTTTTTTTCCTACCTAGAGTTAACTTGACTGGTGATGTACTGATCACTAGTGTATAACAACAACAAATGGAAAGTTGAGGACTGTGTGTGCATTCGAAAATGCATTGTGGTGGTTGGGTGTCTAATGAGAGAATATAGAGACAGAGGTCATAAACTGCAACATTCCATGACATTTTTAAGGATGAAGGTGTGTGGCAAAGATCACAAAGTTTTATCAACAGTCATCCCTTTTGGCAGAAACATTTTAAACATTATTAAAATCTCCTATAATTAGGTGAAATTAGGTAGAATTTCACTTTCTCATCTCTAGTTGGGCTGATTGTGCTATGTACTCTTTAAAAGTTTTTTCTAAATTCAAGTGGATGTGATTTGAGAAGTTTTCCCTTTATCTTCTTTTGAGCCTTTAAAATATTATGTTCTTTTGTGGTATATTCTATGATTGGAAATATAAAGCAACCTCCCATGGGTTGGGAGGTATACTCCTTCCACTACCTTAATTTCTTTCTAATATTGAATTTAAATCTGTGGAGTTAAATCTAAGCTAATTTTTTAGATTCTGTCTTGTTCTATCTTCAGCCAACATGGAAAATAGCTGATTTCCACAACAAAAAATGCAAGATTTTGGTTTTGTTTGTTAAAACAGTAATTTCCTGCCGTGAAGAGTAAGAGATTGCTATTCTTATTTGAATCAGCAAGTAAAACTCCTTGCTTAAGCAGGAGGACAGGCTCATTGCCATGGTTGGATTGGAGAGACTCGTTTTACATGTCAGACTGTGAATACCCACATCCTGCATCATTGATTAATACCTCCAAGCCATGCTTGAGAAGATCCGTTAGAAAATCCTAAGACGACTCCCGTCACCACCCCCACACCTTCCCTTCGCAGAAAGGGGAATGGGAAACTTTGTTGGTGAAGTTCCCAGTGGAACTCTCGACGTCGACAGTTCCTAATGCAATGGGAAGAACCTAGTAACATTCCATGTAAAGTCCTCCCCGGCTAAGAAATTGGGAAGAACTGAAAAAATAAATAAATGGCACTCAACCAACCAGACAAGCATGCTACTTTTCCATGTCTGCCGTAAAGACAATTTTACTTAGGAATCTGGTTACTACTGGATCATAATCAGAACAGAAGATAGATTCCAAGAGCGATGATACCCGAGCCCGGAGAAGGGTTCTTGCAGTCGGGGGAGCTGCTGAGCGTGCTCCTGAGCTGTGCCAAGCCTCCCTCCAGCTTCCGCAGCTCCACGGACCTGTAGAGCTGAAGGGACTTTAGAGTGATGAATTTAATGTGTCATTAGAATGGTGACTTAAATGCTATTAGAAATATTGTAAAGGACTTCAATAGTAAGATGCAAAGGCATTGTTTAGCACCTGATTTCGTGTTGGGCTAGATGATGTACAAAGAGATTTAATCAGACCTTCCAAAGGAAATAGCTGCAGCTTGCTCTTGCCTTCTGCAAAATGAGGTTCCATAATCATAATAAAGTAAAATGGGCAGCAACAATACCTATCGCTAACCTCTTCTCCTTTCCCGCTATCAAAAGAATTCATGAAGTATTTTTCTGTGCTAATGTGTTAAAGCCTGTTAAAGAAGTTACAGTCAATGCAGAAGTACACACACACACACACACACACACACACACACACACACAGATTAAGCAAATGAATGTGTACAGTACATGTTCTGACTTTAAGTACAATAAATTTGAGAAAGTGGTCAACTGGTAAATTACTTCAAAAACCACACTGAAGACAGAGTTCAGATGTTATTGGTGACAGGAACATTCGAATTCCTGCAAAGTCTGAGAGGCCTCATGTTTCCCAGAGGCACAGGACAACAAACTGTCCTCTGTGAAAATGGGAAATTCTAGGTGCTGCAGGAGTCCGGGGGCTGGACATCAAAGCCTGACACCAAGGAGGACATAGTAAGGGGCATGCTATGGCAGTCCTCACAAGAACATTAGAAGGTGGTTGAGATGTTCAGTAAATACTGCCAGGAATCTGTTTCCCCAGCCCCTGATTTACTAATCTATGAATGAATTAGTCAGGCAGAGTCTGCCATGAGCTAGAGGCACTGAGATGCCTGGGTGAGGTCAGACGTGCAAACAAATAATTCAGCACAGTTTGCTAAATATGTGATAATGCATGGCTGGCAAAGGTGGAGGAAAGGTTGACTCCTCTTTCAGGAGGAGGCTGCAGGAGGGGAGTGTTTGCCTGCTTGCAGTGGAATCACTAAGGAGCTTGTGAAAATGTTCTTGGGCTCCAAGCCAGACCTACTGATTAGCTTCTTTGGGAAAGGAGCTTTATAAACTTCAGGACCACCAGCCCAGGGCCCAGGGCCCAGGGCAGGCAGAGGTGTTGGAGGTAGTAACTTCCCCTACCTCTTCTTCACTCATCCTCTATAGCTCTCTCCCTGACTTTCAAAGCACGTTTCTCAATTTCCTACTGATAATTAACTGGCAGGGATACTGTACATATAATAGAAAGCTATTATCTAAATATTGAAAATTTCATGTCCAGCAGCCTATTGCTATGGGCACGTGCCTTCATATCACATTCATGCGCCTGGTCAGTACTCTGTGGTCCCTGGGAGCGCACAGCCACTCACCTGTCACAGTGCCCTGAAGCCCCCTGCCACGCCAGATACTGATCCTCTAGTGACAGGTCTTGTGAAGGTCCTGAGGCAGAGCAGGTGGTGAGGATGGGAGGTAGGAGAGGCCCCTGGAGGACCTGGGACATCCCCTATTTACCAATCAGCATGGGAAGTATTTCCATATTTTAGTAACTGGCGTGGTACCAGAATGGCAGCTGAATGTTTCCCTGCACGTCCACGATGGAACAAAAGATAATGAGACAAAACATGAAGATATACGTGTTCTTCATAAATTGAGGATTTAAATGCATCTCAGGAGTAAAATACAGACAATGAAAAGGTGTTAGAGGCTATGTACTATCTGTGCACTTAAATTTATTATTATTTATTTTTAATTAACAAATATTAACTATTTATGGGGTACAATGCAATTGTATACATTCTAGAGTCAGGCCAGTTTACATATCCATCACCTCACCAACTTAACATTTTTTGGTGGTGAGAACATTAAAATCTATTCTTTTTTGAAATATACAATACATTATTATTGACTGTGGTCATCATGCAGTGTAATAGCTCGTTACTTATTCCTCTATTATAGCTGAAACTTTGTGCCCTTTGACCAACATCCCCTTTTTCCATCCCTTCCCCACTTCTCCAGCTTCTATGTTTTCGATTTGTATGAACTGGGCTAAAAAAATTACTTTTATTCCATGTAAAGTTGATAGTCACCATTATAGTAACCAAGTTACAGCGCTTGTATTAATCCTACCTGTACCCTTTGCATTTGGGAGCCAGCTAGAATATATTCCTAATTCTCTAGAGCCCATCCTTGGCTTGGTTTTCATTGTACAGTTGCACCTTAACATGTATTCTCTCTGAGGCATGACACTTGTTCATGCCTTCTCTTCTCAGAGCCCTGGGGCAGAATCAGACTGTGGACATCTGAGCAGCTCACTGGTGTTCTACACAGTGCTGGGTCTCCACCAGAGGCTCCTCTCACGGCCAGCGGACGTGCACACAAGCCGAACGCTGTCCTGGCTCCTTCTGCTTTCTCACTTCTTCCCTCTGAGCTAACCCAGGCCTGGCATTAGCTCTTCAGATCCTTTGAGGATGGAGGCAAGATGTATTATAAATAGATGCATAAGGTGTGACAAATATTTTGTGAAATATAATACAATACTTCTTCACACCAGTTTATTATGTATATTTTCTAGGTCAATGCTTCTGAAATTTTAAAGTGCACAGGAACCACCTGGGGATTGGTTAAAACACAGATCTGATTGGGTAGGTGAGTAGGAGGGGCTGAGATTTTCCATTTCTAACAAAGTCCAAGGTGATGCCACACTGGTGGTCCACCAACCCACTTTGGGTAGGAGGGACCAGACGACAAAATGTCTGAGGGTAGTCATAACTGATTGTTTTTTATCTACAGAGTTTTATTACATATTGCAAATTCAGAGACATTTTTAAGAGCTTTACAGCTTCTTGTTGCTTTTCAGAGGTAGTTTTTCTCTCTCTCTTTTAAAGACAGAGTCTTGCTCTGTTATCCAGGCTACAGTGCAGTGGTGCAATTGTAGTTCACTGCAGCCTCCAACTCCTGGTCTCAAGCGATCCTCCCACCTCAGCCTCCCCAGTGGCTGGGACTCCAGGTATGCATCACCATAACTGGCTAATTTTTTTACTTTCTGTAGAGTCAGAGTCTTACTATGTTGCCCAGTCTGGTCTCAAACTCCTGGCCTCAAGTGATCCTCCCACCTCCACCTCCCAAAGTGCTGGGATTACAGGCATGAACCACGGCGCCTGGCCAGAGGTAGCTTGTTTAAAGCCACCCTGCTTTGCAATATGCTTGCTGCATCCCTGTACAGGGAAAGGTGCAGAAAGGCAAACCATTAGGAGATTCAATGTTTTGCTCAGTGAGTCAAAGCTCAGATCTCTGAATGTCCCTGCAATCCACGGGACCACAAATTACCTCCCCTTAGCAAATGCTGAGTCCCACGAGAGCCTGTGCCAGCATATGCCACCACTAGGAGCCAGTCTCCTGGGAGAGGCTGAACTAAATTTACACCCAGAACAGGAGACAGGAGATGGAGTGATAAAAAAAAGGAACCTAAAATAAAAATTAAAAAGCATACCAAGAACACCATGTAAAATGAACGCTTTTAAAACTGTCTGCAGCAGTATGAAATCAAAGAGTTTTATTGGGTGATGAAAAAACACTGTAAACTTCATGTGAAAACATTCCAAGGTTTGGTCTTGTGTAGTATAAAGAGGACTTTTACTAAGTAAGATTCATTTCAAGCAAATGAACACAAGGAGCTATAATTCTATTTGAATCTGGTTTAACACATGTGTGCTCATGCTCACAATTTCTTAGTAGCCTCACTGCACGGCTTTGAAGTGCTCAGGTGCTATTCTGGTGATGGAATCCTAAGAAGACAAAAGCATGCCAGGATTTATGGTTTTCAGATAGACTTTTGTGCAAAGTGCTACAAATAATGCTATGCCCTGTAAAGTGATGTTTCTGCTCCTCAACCTTAGTCCCCCTCTCTCCTCTGCTCACCCCCATTTTAGCAGAGGACCTACATCACTTTCAATTATTAAATTTTGGCCAGGAAGCAAGGCAGATTTCAGGCAGAGGACCAGAGGCATGGTTGGGAATGTTGCCATTTTTATTTGCTGCTTCCCTGGATGCCCCATAGGTCATTTTTGGAGGGGAGGTTTTGTGGTCCCAGGGCAGTCTACCTTAGATCATTTCCATGCACATATCCCTGGGTGGGGTAAGGAAGAGGCAATGGTTTGCTGGGCAATCTATCCTTGAGAGTGGGAGAAACAATGATCCTGATGTTATTACTCTCATTCCAAATTGTGTCCAGCAGGAGCCAGGCTGGGAGGAAGCACTCAGAAAAAAGTCCTGAGTGGCCGGAGCCAACCGAGGTAGCAGCTCCTAACCCTCACAGTACATTCTAGTCAGTGGGGTTTGGGTGGGGTTAAAAAATACCAGTGTCCTGGACCCACTCAGGACCAATTTATCAGAATCCCTAATGGGAAGACTCAGGCATCAATAGTTTAAAACGCTGCCCAGGTGCTTCGAACCACGAGTTGGAGCAAAGTCTTGTCTGGGTGGGACAGGATAGGGGAAGGTGGGCGGCAGCCTGCAGGCCCTCAGCAGCTTGAGGGGGAAGCGTGGTGACCAGTGGGAGGGCTCTGGGTTCTCTGTTAGAGGAGGACAGGTCAGGTGGCAATGGGAAGGAAATAAAAAAGTACGAGTCAGTTGTAAGGTGCCTTTGGTCTGCTCAGCCACTGGGGATGGGCAGGGGACAGGGGAAAAATAAAGTCTACAGTATCGGAGCGCCCGGTGCAGCCACGTATTTAGGTGAAGATTCATGATTGGTTCATTTTAACTGTTTTTTTTTTTTTTAACTAGACAGCCTGGAGAGAAGGATGGGGCAGAGCAAGCACCTGCGGCTCTGTGGCTGTGGCCCGTGGCCTGGGCCTGATGCCGGCAGGGCAGCTTCGGGTTGGCTGCCCCTTTCTGTGTCTCTGCCATCTGCTGGTGGTCTTCTCAAGCCTCCTCAGAACTGCCACTTGCATAGCCTTTGCAATAGCAAGAAGGCTGCCAGGATAAGAACACTTGAAAATGTTTTTAAATTTAAAAGTCTGTTGTCAATGAGGAATAACCTACAAAGTAAACCGGACCCGTCCTGGGCGCTCCTCAGCCTTGCGGGAGGCTGCTGGACAGGGCAGCACACTATCGGCAAGGCTCCGCTCGCTACATATTAGAGTCAGAGAAAGTAAGACTATTTACGTATCTTCACTTGACACATGGTCCCAGTAGACTTTCTGGAATCGGCACCTTTAATTTCAGGCCCTTCTCTGCTCCGTACCCTCGAAGAGCCCGTTTTCTTGGTTTCTGAATGAAGCACCGTCCACGTGGTTGTGGACGCGTCTCGGCTTTAGTTTTCCTGGCAGGGTTACTTTCTCAGGTGACTGTTCGATTCTACTCAGTGTCGGCAGCAGCCCTGGAGGGTCCTTTTGCTGTGCTCCGAGGTCAAGGCGGACACTTTCTTTTTCCGGAATCGGCCAGCCCGAGCCCGCCCCCACACCGCCAGCCCGCGCGGCCGGGACTGCAGCGTGCTCCTCACTAAATGCACAGAGAGTTCACGTGTGTGCTGAGGATGAAGAGAAATAGATTTATTTTATAAACGGTCTCTAAAATTATTTTCTATGCTCAGGCAAGGAAACGTAGCTTTAGTATTTCTTCTGAAAATTCTCCCCTTTGTATTCTTTTACGATTTATTTATTTTTCTCTCTCCCATTAGGAGCCTAATCAAAGTTTAACAAAGTCATTATAAATTGTTATAACTTTGTTGTGATATTTCTAGGCCTTAGGTTAAAATGACCAATACGTGTTCATGCTGGCATCTCCGTGAGCAGTGACATGAGAGAGAAGTCCTTCCACAGGGCACGCAGTCTAGTCGTGCCCCGTAGGTGATGTTCTGGACAAAATTTTGTGTGGCAACTGTAATCCAAAATACAGGGCTGTGGCCATCGCCCAGTGTCAGTTACTCAAGTGCAGGGCTGTGGGTGCCAGCGGCACATCAGAGGTGGCCCCGTGGCAGCCGCAGCCTGTGCATTCTCACGCCGACAGCATCACTCCCGGGCAGGTCTTCTTTCCTTCATCACACAGTGCTTCACCAAGCACTTTTAGAGCCCTGGCCCTTTGTTCGTGCCAAGGAAACAAAGGAGAAGAGAAGGGTCTGTATTCTAGCGGGCAGGCGGACACACGGGCCGACAGCACAATGGCACGGACACTCACCATAGCGTTGCTGAGGTCCAGAGGAGGCAGCTGCTCTCTTAGCCTTTCTGTGCTTTTAAGGTTAAATCCACGTTAGGACTGAATTTTTAAAAATTGATTTTTATTGAATGGGAATGAAAGAGGGGCTTTGTCCAGTTGAATTAATTTCCCTTTAAGTTATTCCGCTGCTTTCAGGAACAGTAAGGTTTTAATGTAGCCCTGAGACAGGCTGGAGTATACAGGGCAAGAGTGAACTCATGCCCAGATAGCTGGGTGCACAACTGTGGGCTGGTGCTGCCTCCTGTTCAGGTCTGGATCCTATGTCAATCAGTCTAATTGCCAACGAAGAGAAGAGTATAAAGTGTTTACTTTCAATTGGTTAAATAGTCAAAACTGCACTTGAGCAATGAATCCTGCCCTTTGAGAAGCAGTACTTTGCAAAAGGAGAAAAAGAGTTTGCAAGAATCGCATTGATAGTTCTAATCATGTACTTGGTCTTGAATCTGCTATGTAGACTAAAGCTTCTCCAAAACATATTTCAGAAAATTAGAATGTGAGAAATAATGTTATTTAGAAGAACAGTGTCCAAACCATTTTGATTTTGTACTGCTATTGATAAGAGATTTTTAAGCATTCCCCAATATATTTACTTACAAACTTTATACATTGATAACCAGTCTAATATATTTATTTTTATAAACAACATTTAATATATCATAGATAATTATAAATTATATATGTGTCTAATTGTATTAATATATATTTTAAAACATATATAAAATATAAAATTTAAAAGAATGTTTTCTTGGTTCAAGCTGCTAGATAGCAAATTATTGTAGACTGGATGGCTTAAACAATAAACATTTATTTCTCACAGTTCTGGAGGTTGGGAAATTCCAGATCACAGTGCTGGCATATCAAGTGAGGGCCCACTTCCTAGTTCACACATGGCCTTCTTCTCCTTGTAAAGAGTGAGAAGCTGTCACGTCTTTTTTTTTTTTTTTTTTTTTTTTTTTTTTTTTACTGGCAGGATCAACCAGATATCATGTCTGTTCTTATAGGGGCACTAATCCCATTCATGAGGATGTGGCTCTCATGACCTAATCACCTCCAAAGGCCCCACCTCCTAAGATCATCACCTTGAGAATTAGGATTCCAACATATGAATTTGGGGGGGACATAAACATTTAATCCATAAGAAATGGAATAAATAGGAATGAGTTATAATGTTTCCTTTTCACTCCCCAAAGGACTACTATGGACACTTCCTGGGTAAATACAGCCCACTTTGAGACCAATCTAGGAAACCAGACAGAGTGAAGAGAACTGGCCTGTGTTTTGAATACTTGGGCATCTGGCCCATGTTGCCTTTCTTCCCTATGTCATCCTAAATCCACTAATATAATAAATTATTACAAAAGGAATTGGTAAATAGTTACAAAGTAATCCACATGCCAATTTATAAATATTTCTTAAGTGAATGAAAAAATTAGTGAACTTGAATGAAACGAAGTCCTTAGGTTCAGCTCACGCTCACTGTGAATTCAGCAGAGAAATATAACCCGATGTGACTTTTATCCCGTTAACTGGGAATAATCAGTATTGTTTCAGCAACTTTAAGCTTAGCAGCACTGGTCGGATCCTCTTGAACCAGTAAGACACATATTTTTTTGGACAACAAACAAGATATATCTATAGACTTGTGCTTCCTATTTTAGTGTCTCCTACACATAACTTGGAAATACAAAATAAAAACATTTCATTCATATTGAAGGTTCTCGAAGTTGCTATCTGGGGAAGAAAAGAAGAAATACAACTTCTGTTTATTGGAAACTCTTCAGTTCAGAGTTCCTCTAGATGTCAGTGTTACATTGGAAAATGGAAATATAATATTCTTTGGCAAGGAATAAAGGCCTTTTTACCTTATTTAAATGGTAAAATATAGATGATACATAATTACAAAGAAGAAAACAGCCCCGTTTGGAAGCTGGTTTCTTGTAGTCCTCAGGACCAGCAGCTTCTCCTGTGGCCCAGTCGGACTCTGAAGGCCGCCGGCCCGGCTCGCAGACCGTCGCCCCCGGCGCTCAGACGGCTGCAGAGGCCAGCGTCGGTCCGCCAGCGCTCCACGGAGTCTTACAGCCAAATTCTCAATTTTATATATTCTGATGGACTGAAATTGACTGATTTACACCAGTTTTCATTATTAAGGCCACGTCCACTTTTACCATTATGCTCAGGCCACACTTAATAAATCCAGAAGCACAGTGCTTATCGCTGCAGCAAGAGTTCTCGTTTCCAAGGGACAGTTGAAGGACAGTTATAAATAGATTAAACACAATTTGCTAAACTGTCTTCTTTGACTAATTTCTTTTTTTCTTTTCCTCTCTTCCATATTAATTCTTATCTTTTAACCAATAAATATTTATTTCCTTACTCTAATTTTTTTTGTTTTGTTTTATGCCCTTTCTTAATTTTCTTTCTTATCTACTGTGATATCAACTCTGTAATAGATCTTGATAAATATTAATAATGTGACTTGGCTATAATACTTGTATTTTTTTCCAGAGTGAGAGTACAGTGTAGTAGTTAGGAGCACAGCTGAGTTGGGATCCCTGCTCCGCCATTTCCAGACTTTATAACCTTGGGAAATTACCCAACTTCATTTGTAAGACGGGGTTAATAGGATCTATCCTAAAGGGTTGTTACGAGGAGCAACCGAGTTAATAGTGCTAAGTGCTTAGAAGAGAGCCTGGTACAGAGTCTGTTCAGAGTCACACAGGGCATGCCACTCCCTGTCACTGCCCCCCCATCAGTATTGCTATGTGCCATCTCTGGCTAAGCACCAAGGAATCAGAAATGACCAGGTCTTTTTGCCCATTAGAAGCCCACAGCCTAGTGTGAAATTGCCAGGAAGAAAAGCTCAGGTAAGTGCTGTGAGGGGTGCCAGGTGGGGTATGAGCTGAGCTCCATGCAGGCACAGAGGAAGCAGCACCAGCTTTGCCTGAGGAAGCCGAAGGCGTTTTCCCTGCAGAGGGAAAAGTGTGCAAATGCCAGCTCTGCACTTTCACTTAAAATAGAAACTCTGAGGCTCTAACGTCCAACCTTGATCTTCCACAGATTGACTGAGCATGCCTCTGTGTTCTAAGGTCCCATCTGAAAAATGGAGATGCTCAGAACCCGTGGAATTGCTCTTTGAATTGTTCAAAAGCACATTTGCAATTTGTCTTGATATCTATGCTCTGCACTTACTTGGTGTTTTATGTTGCAAATCACCCTAAGGCAAACTGTGTTTTCTTTCAAACGAGGGGGAAAAAGACTGACTACACATCCACACAATTTCATTAATTTATAATGAATATCTCTAGAATTTGTGATAATTTGGGTGGATCGGGCTAATGTTTTCCTTTTATATGGTATATATTAGCAAAGGATTTGCCAAACTAATTTTCAGAGAATCCAGGTTTGTGAGAAGAATGTTTATCTACTTAGGAAAAGGGCCATCTGTTCTAAGCAATGCAAAAGCTCCGTTTATAAAGCTTGCTTTCATCTCCCACTTTCTGGTTTACAGAGCTCATTCACATTTATCCTCTCATTTTTATTTGATTTATATGTGAACCATATCAAGACAACTTAAACAGAGGACAAGGGTGACATACACAGTATCAATACCCTTTAATCTACTCATGAAGGTGGGCTTTCTTCTACAAACAGTGCCAAGAGTTTTGCAGAATTCTTTGAAAATAGTGAGTTCATTTCAAATACTGTAGTCATTAATTCAGACTGTTCTGCCCTCTACATTATTATTAATTTTTGTGGTTTTCTATGTTTGAATCATAAAATAGAGTGCTTTCACCCTTGGGTGATTTTGCCCCCGGGGATGTGCAGTGATCTGGGCCATCTGCACCCTCACAACTGGGAACAGCTGGCATCTGGTGGAGAGGCCAGCGATGCTGCCAGACATCTTGTAATGCTCACGGCAGCCCCGCAGCTAGGGCTTGTCCAGTCCCAGTGTTGGCAGTGCTGAGGGTGAAACGCCCAATGCAATATGTAACCTCAGTCACTTGTGTATCCACAGGCTAGTGAGACAGTGTGGTCAAACTCCGGCCTGACAGAAAGGATGCCCATCAAAGGCAAAAGGACATCAGCCCTCACAGGTAACATCGTTAGAAAATCATGTTGTCATTCTTGTGCAAAAGAAGTTACACTTTCATAAAGCCCTGTGTAGGGAAAGGTGCTATTTGGTGAATACCTATATTTGGTTGGCTCCTACCTGTTACAAACTAGAATATCTTTTGGAAGCCAAATGTCAGTCAATTGGTCATATTTCCTTCTACTTAGCTTTTAAAAGCTTATATCTGCTAATAAAAAGAAATGTGGATAGAGGTGCCATTATATGGAGCCAAAATTATACTGATCACATGCATTCTCCATTAAAATATTTTGTGTCCTATGGTGGCTTCTAGAGAGATCTACCCAGAAGAATCAACTCTCCTCTGAGAAGGAAAATGTTAAGAAACTCAATAAGAAAAATGCTGAGAAGACCAATGCCTCTCTAGTTCAGAGAAGTTTTGCCATTTATCATATGGAAAGTCAAGATGAGGTAGAAGATTTTGCTCCAAGGAATTGCATAGAGCTGAGAGAGGATATAGTTGGAAAAGACATTTCATACACAGAGAACCTGAACAGACAAGAAGAAGATAGTGTTGGAGATGATAAACAAGCCACTGTGGGTAAAAACGAACATCCAGTGTTCAAAGAAGAGAAAAATGGGCTTCATTCTATATCTAGGGAAGATATTAGAGGAAGAGGAGCCGAGAAGAAAGGTGGATTGGCAGCTGCAAATGAGATAGAGGCTGACCGATGTCCACATAAGAAACAACTCATTGATAAAACTAATGGTGACCAATTCCATGAAAGGTAGGGTTACAGCATTACAAATCCACAATTGTTCGTAGATCTATGTGCCATTACAATTGAAGGCCATATTAAAAGGATAAATGAAGAGAGTTTTTAAAGCAATGACTTAGAACCCAGTTTCCCAACTTATGTGTATTTTTCATGGTCACATTTGCTTGCCATTATTTTTTCTTACCTATGATATTTTCAGGCATTTTATTGTTTTCCAAGTTTTCTACCAATTGGTAGACAAAGATGGTCATTAATAGTCCTCATAGGAATCAATAGTTTTTAAAGATTACATAAAAAGTTTTTATTTTTAGTAATATTGAACACATCCTTACTAAGGTCAAGAATTAAATAATGATTAGATTAATCTGTAAGTTAAAAACCTAAACCTGAAAAATGTTACTTGCTCCATTATACATGACAAATTGGCTATTTTTCCCAGATATTGTGAGGATTAAGAAGTATATTATTGAATGGCTTTCTTCCCCCACTGCAAAGTTTCACAAATTCAGGTAATTTTGTAGAACATTAAAATTAATGTGGTATCTGTTTGGAATAAAGAGCATCAAAACACCTGTGTGGTCTGTTTTAGGGACTAAGACATCATTCTTATTTCATTTTTTAATAATATGTTTGAAACCTAATCTTGGAGAAATTTAATTTCCCAAGAATTAAACATAAACACTAATGATTACTAAGAAACTCCATCATTGCAAAAATGTGCTTAGTAAAGTTGGGAGCTGCTGAGAAGCTGAAATGAGGTCAATTCTTCCACCAATAAAGGTTTGCTCTCGCTGCTGTTAATATTCAGAGAGGTTATTGCTGCTTTTATCATGCAGTCACAATTTCTTCTGTAAGGAAAGGAGGTGAAACAAGTGAAGACCAAATTAGTTGGGTACTTTTAAAATGATTGCTTTTATAAAGGGCCCGTGGAATAACTTCAGGTCACAACGAGATCGTTGTGGTGACTCTCTGGGGTCCTGGCTGTCTACACCCAGAGATTCGTTGGGGAAACATATCGCTCCATTTTATCCCCAGACACTGAAATGGTCAACTCTATCTTGGAACTTACATTCTCTTCACCAAAACATCATTTTAAGAAAGCTTTAGTTCTAAGAATTTTGACCATCTGAAAGTTTTCTCCTTGAAACTCTGAGAGCTGCAACCGGATTTTGCTTTCCAGGTGTGCCGGCAGCGCGGAGGCCGTCTCCACACCAGGATTCCTGGGGAGCCCAGCAGCAGGGCCCGCTGTCCAGAACGCTGGACAGACAGTGCACTCTGGCAGCAGCAAGCGCAGAGGGACAGAGGAGTGCCCCGTCAGTGAGGACAACAAAAAGAGCAGAGTAGATGCAGTGGGCACAAGTGAAGAGCACAAGTGTAGGAAGACACAGGGAGCCAGACACACCCAGACGAACTCACAGGGCAAAACCCGAGAGAAGACCTCCCGAGAGCAAGATCTCGGGACCCCATTGGGTAGGAAATGGCTTTTGTTTTGGCCTTCTAAGGCTTTTTAACCTTTTCCAGCAAGCATTTCCAACTGCATTTCACTTAGTCTAACAGCCTGCGGGAGACATAATGTCATATTGATGCCATTTGTGTGTTTAACTCAACCCTTCTTTTTTTAAAATCTGAAGCAATGAATGCTACCAAGAGAATTCTCACATGACTTCATTTTTTCAGCATAGTTATGGCGTGAGAGGTGAATATCAAATCAGATTCCAGGAGATTTATAGTATCTGAATTTTAAAAAATATTAACACTTGGCAGAGTGCCTGGAAGAAGATAAGTGCTCAAGAAACATATGTTAAATAAATGTAAATGTTTGAAAGCAAAGCTATTATCTACTCACCTCCCTCTGTATCCTTATTGTATGCATGCAGTAGCTGCTTAATAAATTAATCAATGAAGAATGAACAGGTTCATGGCAAGCAAATTTTAACAGCAGCAGTCATGGAAAAGTAAAAGAATATGGGGAGAAACCTTACTAAGTAATTATGCATGTTAGAACTGACACTACTGTAGACTAGAGTTTAAACACTTAAGATGGAAGGTGGAAAGTAGGAGAAATTTAATAGCTATAGAATACACACTTACCTAGTTTTATTGGGTGTTTTATTTCCAACTAGCCAGGAAAAATTCATCTTTGTGCCTTAAATGTGTCTTAAATAAACTCAAAAGCATTTTGGAAAGCAATATACAATATCAAACACTTCAATGACATGAAGCAGTGTTTCATTCCTCTCTCTCCACTTTAATTAAAATAACAGACTATACTAGTGGCTCTTTAAAACAATGGATCAAACAATTTCTCATATTTGAATTAAAATGGTCTTAGGCTTGGAAGTATTCTCTGTTTGGACTGTATTGGGGTTGGAGATTTTGAACCAGTTTGACATTTCCAAAAGTGGCCGGAAGAAGGTATGAACTATTGTTGAGTGGTTCCCACTGTCACTCTCTGAGATGTCAGATATCGTCATGAGTCACAGCTCATAATCTGAAGTGAAAATTTGTATTCCTGGATCATTTGGAATAAAACAGATGGCTCACTGTATTTTGTTATTAAATGAGCACATTTTTACTGTGGGGCACCAGCTTGCTGCTGTAAAGAGGTCAGACTGCTTGACAGATGGCCCTTCTTTTCCTCTCACCTTCTAGATGATGTCCTGGCTCCTCCTGCCCCATTTGGCCATCGTATCGTGACGGCCAAGCAAGCAGCAGTCAACAGCTTCTACACTGTGAGCCAAACAGAAATTTTAGGAGGGTAAGTAACACATCATTTAAACAGTCTTTCAACAAAAGGAGAGAGTTTCCAAAGAGACAGAGCCTGGGGACTTCATAAATGTTTGCTGATCTCAGCCTGAGAACTGGAAATGTTATAAACAAACATTTTAAGAGATTTTAACCATTACTGAAAATTGTCACCGATGCCAGAAAGGTTACTGTGGTGACTAAACTCTGTGTTTATTATCCACTTTACTTCCCATGCTGTAATGTCTGAGAGTGAGAAAAACCCAGTGTGAGCCACTGGAAGGGCTAGCCCTCTCCAAAGCCATGGCGTGGGCACAGGGACATAGAATGTGGAACTGAGTCCATACCGTAGTTTTTGTGGCATGTGCTGAATCTTTTCATCACTGTTGCATCATTGTTTCCCATTTATATTGTTCCTGTATTAATACATATTACCAATTTCAATGTATGACTCTGCTTACCAAAGAACTTATTTGAGGGACATCTAAATGCACACTCTCTCCCTAAAAAAGGAAGATTAAAGTCCATCAGGGACCATCTTCATGCTGGGGGCAATGACGTGTTTTCCTCTTCTGCTTCATTCACAATCCTCCTATGATATCTTGTAACTCGAAGCCTAAATTATAAAGATTACTGTGGTTACTATGTCTACATAAAATAGGGAGCGAAAAACAGGACATTCATCCACATGTGTACAAAATTTACCTCCCAACGAACAAATGGAAAATATATACAGCTACTATAGACCAGGTTTCTGCAATTGGTCATTGGGATGTAGTTGATATTTGTAAAATCCCTTCTTCTTCTTCCCATTCCATATTACACTGCCCTCTGCCACATGGAGCCATCGGAACATTTTCTTCCTTAGCTGGCTGATCATAGAGAATGCCCCATGTGACAATGGGGACAGTCTGAGGGAGAAATGCGAATTCCACAACAGGAACTGGTGCCAAGCAAGTCTGAGGTATTTGGGTCTGCAGGGACTTCAGTGGCAAGCCAGCAACTATTTCTCTAACAGAAAATGGTTATTTGCAGAAGAAGCTTTGAAAAAATTCCCAGGGTTTGTGCTGTTTTTCTGGTCAAGGTTTGTCAGTGGTGTCTTTAAAACTTCCTTTCTGTCTCTTTGGGCACCACTGAATCTTCTTGGCTGTTCTGCAGTCCGAACCGGCTGCTGGTCATCTCTGGTTCGAGGTTCCACCAAAACCTGGCAGCCATAATTCACTTGGCAAATAAGTTAGAGAAACAAAATCTAATGTGCGTTGTTGCCTCCAAAACGCAAAGACGTCATCAGGCTCTGTGCCTTCGTTTTAGTGGGGGGAGGTTTGAGATGCAAAGACGTCATCAGGCGCTGTGCCTTCATTTTAGTGGGGGGAGGTTCGAGATGCAGCAGCTTACCTTTTGCTTTTGGCAGAGGTGTTGCATTACAACATGCCAAGGATCACTGGATCCCCAAAACCTGCTTGCAGTGGCAGGCTCCTGAATTTTCCAGGGGCTTCCTCCTCTGCCCCATGGCCTCTCAGCCAGTTATCACCCCTGATTGCCATGTTCCCATGTTCTGTTAGCACGAGGTTGTCAGTGCGGTGGGCCGACATGAATCTTGGGAAGTGGCCTCAGCATTCAAAGCCCTTCAGAAGAAATCACCAGAGAGAGCTGGAAAGTCAGACAGCAATGGGGCACCATGCTGGGCCAGAGGTTCTGCAGGCCACTGCTAAGGAAAGGAAAAAGCACTTTCTTAACCAACAGCCACATGGGAGGTGCCTAGGGCTGTGCTCGATTGCTCTAGTAGAGACTACATCTTGAACAGTGGCTGGAATTGAAGTCACCACTTGGCTATGTTTATGGGAACCCAATGTCATTGTCCAAGATTGTCTGCTTCTGTGCCGGGTGTGTACCTGAGTTGAGTGGGAGGTGGTGGCTGCCACTGGCCCTGTGTCTGTCCAGTGTTGCTATGACCCTATCTCTGAAGTCCTCTGGAATTGCCACAGGTCTTGCCTTGGGTTCACTGTGTAGTCAGGGGTCCTCCCTCGCTCCCTGCTGTGTTGGCCACCATCGCACAGAGCAGGGACACATGTTCTAGCTTATTTCACTAAATAAGGAACCACAGTAAGCAAATCACATTTAAAAACTGTGAGTGTGCATTTCTGTAGGTAATTACATAGGTAAGAATATGCAAACAAAACTGTCAAAAATCTCATAGGCAATATGTATTTTTGATAGTATGTATTTTTGATTATATGTATTATACACAATATTATGATTACATCTTATTTATTTATATGCAGTTTCTAAAAATAATTTGATATACCTGACCACAGGCTGTATTGTTCAGATACTGACAAGGCCCAGTTTATTACACTCATATGTACTCAGAGAGATTCTGTAGGTCTATAAAGGTGGTTCTTGAATTTTAGGGTGTGTATGGATCGCCCAAGGAATGTACTGCAAATGCAGATTCTGGGGCCTTATCCTGGATTCCTGCCTCAATAGGTCTGGGGTAGGGCCCAGGAACCTGCATTCTTAACATCCCTCTAGGTGATCTTGACAAATATCCGTCTAGGAGGTCACTGGATACAGTAGAGGCACTCATAGGTTTGCTCAGTCAAACTCAGAGAGAGAAATGCCCGAGCACTGTGCACTGTCCACGTGGCAGGGACTGATGCTGGGCTGCTTCCTCTCCTTTGGCAGGGGGCGCTTCGGCCAGGTTCACAAGTGTGAAGAGACAGCCACCGGCCTGAAGCTGGCAGCCAAAATCATTAAGACCAGAGGCTCCAAGGACAAGGTAAAGGCCGTGGGGGGCAGCCCTCCCCGTCCCTGTCTTGGTGACACTAAGATGCCCTGTCCTCTTTCTCAGGAGGAAGTGAGGAACGAGATCAGCGTCATGAACCAGCTGGACCACGCCAACCTCATTCAGCTCTACGACGCCTTCGAGTCTAAGAATGATATCATCCTTGTCATGGAGTAGTACGTGTCCCCTGCTGCTCCTCCACAAGCCTCTCCCACGTCACTCCTGACAACTTGGCCTCAGCCCTGTCCCACAATAGCAGGGGCCAGGACCAAGCTCGGTGCACCAGTGATTCCGACTCATGTGAACCACACAGCACATCAATTTCAGACAGGAAACCACGTGTGATTCCACATCTCATGTGTGACATTACTGATGAGAAGTAGTGGGGCCAAGCAGACCTAGCTTTGTGTCTAAGCTATACTGCCAAAACTACCCTTAAATATTTTCCTGAGCCTCCCACAGGAACGTGGCTTTTGAGCTATATCTCAATTTCGACATAATTCGCTAATACAAAGTTCGTGCCCGACTATTAACGATTAGGGCTAAGAAGCTTCAACTCAAAATCACCTTTATAAAAACTCAATGACTGGTTCATTAGAAAATGAGTACAGTGGTCCCTCGGTATCCGCAGGGGGTTGGTTCCAGGACCCTTGGGGATACCAAAGGCCAAGGATATCCAAGTCCCTGATATAAATGGGTATAGCATCCAGATAACCTGCGCACTTTCTCCTTACACTTTCTTTACATCATCTCTAGATTACTTACAATACCTAATGCAATATAAATGCTACATAAAAAGTTGTGTTGTTTTTAAAATTTATATTTTTTATTGTCATATTGTTAATTTTTCTTGTTTTTTGTTGTTGAATATGGTTGATTCCATGAATGTGGAACCCGTGGATATGGAGGGCTGACTGCAATTCTAACTAACTCTGAATTGGTATTGTGATTCTCTTCCATTTTTTTCCATTTTGCGTTTTGTTTCTCATTGTGCAAGAGGCATTTTGGGTAATAAAGTATACCCCTTATCCATGGTTTCACTTTCCATGGTCTCAGTTACCAGGAGGTCCAAACACATTAAGTGGAAAATTCCAGAAATAAACAATTCATAAGTTTTAAATTGCTCGCTGTTCTGAGTAGTATAACAAAATCTCATACCTTCTCACTCCATCTCACCCTGAACATGAATCATCCCTTTGTCCAGAGTCTCTGTTGTATGCAGCACCCCCCCACATTTGTCTCTTAGTAGCCATCTAGGTTATCAGATTGACTGTCACTGTATCTCAGTGCTTATGTTCAAATAACCGTTATTTTACTTAATAATGGCCCCAAAGCACAAGAGTAGTGATGCTGGCATATTATTATAATTGTTCTAGTTCATTATGTTATTGTCGTTAATTTCCTACTGCACCTAATTTATAAGTTAAACTTTATCATAGTTATGTATGTATAGGAAAAATATAGCAGATATAGGGTCTGGCACTAGCTGCAGTTTCAGGCACTTAAGGTCTTGGAACCGATCCCGCAAGGAGGAAGGGGCCTCCCATACCTAGCACTGGCCACATAGAACCACTTCATGGAACCCTGGCTGAACTTCAGTCGGGGTTTGGAATACCTGCCCCATGTTCTTGGGTCCTCTGTATCTTCAGTGTGTTTAGAGAACAGTATATGTGGACCAACCCTAGAGCTCAAGCCACTGAACAAAAGGAACTTTGAAACTTTCCATTTATGAGATTGAACATGGGCTTTCAACATAAGAATCGGCTAAGTGAGATAGAAAAGAAGGCAGAGGAATAACTGTGCACACACCTTTTGGGGGAGGAAGAGGAATGGGCACACCACGCTGCCACAGCAAGGCATGTTGTGGTGGTTAAGGAATCGGCAGGGGTCTCACTCATCTTCCCTCTGCAGTGTGGATGGCGGGGAGCTGTTCGATCGCATCATCGATGAAAACTGCAACTTGACCGAGCTTGACACCATCCTGTTCATGAAGCAGATCTGTGAGGGGATACGACACATGCACCAGATGAACATTCTCCACCTGGACCTGAAGGTAGAGCACGTTTCACATTGTAGGAAATGCAAACCTTTCCCAACTCCCAATCAGTGGGCCCTGTCAGATATTCCCAGCTCAGGAAATGTGTACTATCACTGGTTACATTTTCAGGAATTAATATAATTCAGGGTTCTTACCCTCATCTCACTCCCAACATGTCTCCCCCTAATATTTTTATGCCCCATCTTCAGGAGACACTATTCAGATTCCTGTAACTTGACCATGTTAAAGAAATCTACATGGTGGGTATCCATAAACATTTAGAATTAAAATCACCACCACCAGTAGCACAATGGTCGTGGGCAATCCCTCTCATTTTCAGGATCAGCAGGTGGGAGGATTTCAGCTAACTCATAATTCCCTAGTGGCAGCCACCCTTTCCGGATCTCCAAGAATCCCCAGCACCCCAGCACTTTCCTACAGTCTTTGGAAGCTCTAGACTTTGGGCATATATTTTCCATGGGCTTGCTAGACCACAGAGTAGAAACCCATGGAGAGTGGAATAGAAGGGTGGGCTGAATGCTGCGGAGCAGGTGGGGCGGGGCCACGCTGCACATGGTGGAAAGCGCACTGGGAAGCCCACCTGCCTGCTTGCCTCCCTGTTCATTGCCTTCTCCTTCACCCCTCTCTCACCAAGTCCCTAGAATTGGACAGTACATAGTCCTGGTTACAACCAATAAAAGACTCATTCTCAGTAACTCTGACCAAGTCTCATATTGGGACAAGTATCATAAAGCACATCTTCCTGTGTGGCTCAGTCATTTTCTCATTTCCCTGTTTGCATAGCATGACAGTGACGTAAAGTAAAATATATATCCGACATAACATCCCATCTATGGCAAGTCACCAGAGGTTGCACAGTGAAATAAATTTAGCCTCCTTAAATAAGTTTCCATGGGCCTCTCTTCCTATAACTTGGCTTCTCTCACTGTCTTGATTTATGTGCCTTGTTTTCCCATTCACTTTTGAGCGGGAGGAGCGCAGGAGGAAGTGGTATATACAATGACAGAGTCAGAGGTTAGAAATCATTAGCAAGGCCCTTGGCTATGAACTGAGTTCGATACTGCACGTTTGCATGGAGCACTTTCACTGTGTGCAGATACTCTGCAGATAGCCCTGCAGGGATTTGATTGGCAACGGGAGCTAGGGGAGGACCTGTCATAAGTCGAATGACTCCGCATGTGGCTTTGTAACGTTGACTGAGGACTCGCCATAGGCAGTTTTAGTTACGGCTTGTAAGCGAAGACAATAATAAAGATGACAGCTGGATGGGTCGTTAAGGATTAGCTTTTCAGAAAGCTCCCTGTAAGGAAAAGGGCCCAAAATATTAACAGTACTTGTCATTCTGTGGAAGAGATTATAGGTGATTTTAAAATGTTCTCCTTTATATTTTTCAGTTTTGAAAATCTTATTCAATGAACATTCTTTAATTTCATAATTATAAAAAAAATTATTGTCTTTTCAAGTGCCCTCAAAACTATTTCTTTACATTCTGCAAACCAATTTTTTGATGCCATAGTATTCCTCCACAAGTGGACAGCTTTATACATGATCAATCAGTTATTTAAGCATGAAACCAAATGTTCCCACATAGTACTGCCTTCTCTACAAATGGCTTTTACTGACAGACATCCACTTTAGAGATATTTTAGAAAAGGGCTTCCGAAGATATTCTGTCCATGCTAAATGGACTATTAAATATTGATGAGGAGACACTATGTCATTTCATAAAATGTTTTTGAGTTTCTGATTACATTGGAACCTCTTTTCCACCCAGACAGGTGGGGAGGGGGGTCTGTGATCCCATCTTAAGGCTGGGCGGCTAATGGCCCCAGATTTTAAAGAAGAGTTGGGACTGGAATTGGAAAGTTCTTGACTCTTCTTTGAAAACTTTACTTCTCTTTTATGAGTATCCTTGACTTTAAATCAAATCCCTCAATTTCCCCAGTCCTCGGTTTTTCTGCCCCAGTGAACTTAGGTGCACTCATAAGATGTTCTATGAGCACCAGGCGGCAACACTACTTCCTGCTCTCTCCCCTTCACCCTGAGACTGTCAGGTTGGCAAAGTCCCGCCAGAGTCTAACTCCAGGGGAAAACTTTGTCAAGGGCTTTAGGCATTGAGGCCACTCTCAGCCAGAGCCGGAATTCCCGACACTGAAGAATGACCAGGAGAGAACATTCTTTTTTTTATGTACAACTTTTCCAAGGAGAAGCACGAGGAGAAACACTGGCGCCCATGCTCCCGTTGCGGTGCATGCTCGGTGTGGCTGTTTAAATGAATCAAGCCGTTTCTGTTGGAAGTCTTAAATCTTTGGGAAAATATTTCTCCAAGAAGGGGACATTCATACTTAATAACTTTAGGGGGGCAGATGGCAGGTCTGAGCTGTCCTCCTCCTGTCCATTTGGAAAGTTCTAAAGCAGCCTCCTTTTCTTTCTCCCCTCAAGGAGGCCTCTGCCTGAACTCATGCCTATGGTGAGCTTTGAAACCAGGGAGAGGACAGGCAGGGTAACGCAGGGTTGGCAGGAGACCCACAACCTCACCCACCGCATAATGAAAGGAGAAAACACACACACAGACGAGCCAGCCCCTAAGTGAAAGGGCTGATGTGTTTGTCCTGAGCATCGTTGTATTTTTAGTTGTGGTTCAGGGACAATTTGAGTGAATGATGGTTGTTTTCATTGCTAATGTGTCTCTTTCTCCTGGCAGCCTGAGAATATCCTGTGTGTGAATCGGGATGCTAAGCAAATAAAAATTATTGATTTTGGATTGGCCAGAAGGTATGTCTATTTGAACACAGGGGAACGAATGGATTTAAGGGACATGAGGGGTGCTGTTTCTTTGCAAAGATAAATCTGAAATGCCCCTTGGTTTCATGCCGTCATTTAGAATTAATTTAGCAAAAATTACATTCAGCCTTACCTTGCTAAGTTTGAGATTTGAGTGTTTAGAAGTTTCTAGGATGCACTCAATAAAAAATATGAAAAATTAAAACTTAATACAATAAAGTTTATTACATTAGAAGCCATTAATTTTAACTTTTGTAAGAGCTTGACTTAGTCTTTTATATTTGTTCCATCTGTACAGAGAAGAGTTACTTTTAAAAAATATTGATAGCGTAAATAAGATTGCAAAGGGTTCTGGCACATAAAAGCTGGTTCAAGGAACAAAGAGTTTATGGAGACACATTAACAATTGAACACATTAACGATGCATATACATTGTCTTGGTATCCTGTTTACTCGTTTAATACAGGCTTATTCAAGCCATCTCCATGTCAAGGACTACATCAATTTTCCTTTTGTCATCTTCTATAATTCAGATGTTCTAATTATTTGGCTTGGCTTTTCCCACAACTGTTTCAGATTATTAAGGTTTTCTAGTATGAATTTCGACTTGTAAAATTCCTAGGACCACTTTACAGCTTTTTGACACTATTGCTTAAATTTGTGATTTCCTTTAAAGTCTATCTGTTTGCTGTTCTTTGTATAGCTGAAGTTACTTTGTATTGCCGACTGCAGCTTTTCAATTTTCACTATGTGTGGCTGACACTTTCCATCCTTCCACGTTGTCTCTTAAATTCCAGTTACAAACCCAGAGAGAAGCTGAAGGTGAACTTTGGAACCCCGGAATTTCTCGCCCCTGAAGTTGTGAACTATGATTTTGTTTCCTTTCCCACTGACATGTGGAGCGTGGGAGTGATCGCCTACATGCTGTGAGCAGCTCTCCGCCTCCCTCCCACCCTCGCTCTCTAGCTCCGTGCGTCTTCCATGAGGCTTTGCAATTTTGAATAAAAGCCCCAATTTAGGTCTTTTAAAAATAAGTAACACTGAACCATACTCATTTGCTTCGGAGGCTCTGTTGAATCTTGTGGGTGAAAGGAGGGAGTTCTTTCCCTACACGCCATCTGAAAAAGTAAAGTATGTCCTCGTCACTAATCACTTTAACTGCTAAATATCACTTAATGCCCCAAAAGTATTATAATTAAAAAACAAAAACAAAAAATTCATGCCCTGATCTCCTAAATGACTCATTTGGGCCTCCCTCTTCAGAGGTGACTTGCCTGGCATTTGCTGTGTAAGTATGTGACAGCACTTTGTCATCTGTAAAACAATTTTAAAAGGAAGTTGTACTATTCTTTGAGATTCATATTTGAGTATAACTGCTGCCTCTATTGCTGTAGTTGTTTTAATTAGGACTGGGGTGGGGGTGCATTTTCTTGATTCAAAATATACAATTTTGCTTCATTATTAGGTTATTTTCCTCCTCTCACTTCCAAATGGCAGAAGCAAAAAGCAACCTGTCTGTAAAGGGTTTGAGGCTGTTTTAAAAACACTAATTCTGGATCCTATGTCCTGTAGACTTAGCGGTCTATCCCCATTCCTGGGTGACAATGACGCGGAGACGCTGAACAATATCCTGGCCTGCAGGTGGGACTTAGAGGATGAAGAATTTCAGGATATCTCGGAGGAGGCGCGGGAGTTCATCTCCAAGCTCCTGATTAAGGAGAAGAGGTAACCCAAGTTCATCTCATGCTCTGGTAGAAATAGGGACCATCAGGAAGCAGCATATACCACCAGGATTCTTAAAATTGATCTTCTTGGTGATATCTATGATGCTTGTGCAAAGCCGTAAATGGATTGAGGTTTGATCCTCCCAACCCAGTCTACTGAGATTTAGCACTGCTTTGTCATGAGGCTTGACACCTCTCTCCCTCTGCCCCTCAAGATGAGGTTCTAGCAACCATAGACTCCTGCTGGGCCTCAGTTGACTCATCCTCAAAATGAAGGGTTTGGGAGAAGTTATTTCTAGGATCCATTTCTCCTCTACAAATCATGTATATGGCTCTATGTGACTGAACGCTGAACTACCATTTCATTTGAGAACCTACGGTGGGCCAGGCTGTCCCAAGTGCTTTGTAGACGTTATCTCTTTTAACCCCCACTCCCACCCCCAACTCAAAGAGGTAGGAATGATTAATATTACTGTTTTAGGAGGAGATTCTAGTAGTTTCCCATGATCACATGACCAGTAGTGGCAGAACTGAGACTCAAATACGAGTCCGCCTTCCTGCAGGGCCACACGCTTAGCTATTATATATTACATGGCCTTCTATCTTCTCTTATGTGAAAATCACATTAATTCAAAATTCAGTGGATGAAAAAGAGTAATATTGAAATAGAGGGGCTTGTGTTTTAGAATCATAGAGAGGGAAGGGCACTGTGATTAACCCATGAAATATTACACTACTGTTTCAAATGGCTTTATACCCAAACCATATGATGATATTAATAGATAGTACTTAAGATTTTGAGGGCCAATAATACTTGCTTTATTGTTTTATTATCTTTATGGCTTGTTATCATCAATAAACAAGACCAGGAACCAATAGAAAGGAGGGTGTTGTAGGAGCAGAGCAGCGACATGGGAGCAGGTCTGGTGCGGCACCTGACGGGAGAGTCTTTCAGTCAAGCCCTTACTCTGTCAGCTGCTAGAGTCCAGGAAAGGTGTTGGGCATTCAGCATAGATGCGCAGACTCCAGTCCTGGCATTTAGTAACTCACCATCTAATAGACGGGATAGGTACTTTTAAAAATGTGGTTAAGACAAAGACAAGGCCAGAACTGAGTTCCTAAAGGAAGAGGAGGACCTAGCCAGGCGGGGGTATCAGTCTGAGAGGAGGAGGAACAATTCACAGACAGTGCTTTCTTTGTCCTTAATGGAAAGGCACAATAACAGCCAAGGGTATTATTATTTGCACGTTGCTGTACCCAGGCAGTGAACAGATGGAAACGACCCTATCAGATCTCTGGAGGGTGAGAAATCCACATGTACTAAGAACCTATTTTACATGCACACTTTTATGTGTTATCTTATTTAACCTTTGGTATCTGATGAAGAGTTTGTATTGAAGCAATCCTACAAACTGAAGCTTCATGACTGCTTGAAACTACGTCTTTGATAGTTTTCAGAAGCATACTTCAGATTGTTGCATTCACTTAAAGTTTTATTTTGAAAGGTTATCTGTTGTAATATGATACATGTTAGCACATCAAACAAGTTCATAGCGCTTAGAAACATAACATAATGTAATATAATATAATCTGTATTAATCTCCTACATATTATTTTCTAAAATTGTATAAACCTTTGTTAGCTCCAAAAGGATATTGTTTCCTCATAAAGATATCTAATGGTCTCTCTCTTAATACTTGCATTAACTCTATTTCCCCATCAAAACTTCTTAATTCAAAAGTTAGCAATACTTATTATTAAAAGTTGTGATATATAAATTGCTTCTGAATCATCAAGAATCATTGTAGCATTTTGCTTTTAAATAATGAATATACATTTATTCTTTCACTGACTGATAGGAGTTAAATTTATAAGCTCAAATGTTATATTACAAGAACGGTTACTTATATTTGAAAGTAGATGTTCAGTTTTTAACATTAACAAGAATTTCAGTTATCTGTCTTGTTGGTCTTACCATGTCATTACTTCAATTGGATTTGATGGCCTCCTGTGCCATCATGCAGAGCACAAGTTCCAGAACTGGCAGAGTTGACCATCATTTGGCATTTGGCCATCTGGTCTCCCAAAGGCAGAGGCCAGAGCTGAAGCTGAGCAGCAGCTGCAGGTCTTCTCTGACACGCCTCTACTAATCGCCCTCTGACTGTCCCCTAGCTGGAGAATGAGCGCAAGGGAAGCTCTCAAGCACCCCTGGTTGGCAGACCACAAGCTCCATGCCAGACTCAACGCACAGGTGACCAAGGCTTGTTATTCCCCTTCTTTTCCTGTTTGCCTGTCTTTAATGATCAGATGTTAGATTCTTCTTAACCTGAAATGAGACCCTTTCTAATTCCTTTTCTCACAGCTTTCAAATCTTGTGCTAGTAGTGTTAAGTCATTTAAAATGCTTTAATTGAGCAGTTTGCATTTTAAAAAAATAATGTAAATTATGTTGTTTAATAGACTATTTTCAGCATGTGTTCATTATTAAATCTCAAGCATAAATAAATCTCTGTATCCTTTATAAAATGAATCATATCATTGTACTATGCACACACATGGATACACACACGTATATAGCCCATAAGCATAACATTTTGGAGAATTTATGCTAATATTCATTTGGGAGCAATACACCTCCTTAAAACAGAATTCAGAATTCTCAGTTCTATGCTTTAGTCTGCTCTGGGCACCACATCTTAACCCTAACACTGAGCGTGGTCCAGATATCCACGTAAGTACACATGAAGGAGACACTGCCCAGAGACTAAAGAGTGAGTGTTGGGAGCAACCGAGCTCACGCTTGTCCCAATTCCCAATTATGTTCTAACTTCCTCACCTGTCTCTTTGGCACGTGTTTCTTTCCCAGGCTTCAGATCCATATGTCCGCCTGTGTCTAGATGTTTCCACCTGGATCTTCTCAGCCCCAATAGACTCATCTCCCCCCACCGTATTTATTCTCGGCTACTCCCAGGTGAAGGCTAAGGTGCTGGCTGAGGGGCCTCACTCACACCCGGGCATCTTCTTTGCTTCCGTCCTCTCCTGCAATCCCTGCCTCACATTTAATTTATCCTTCAGCTCTGCATGTTTTAGCCCCTGTCCGTCTTTCTTCACTCCCCTGCCTGTCCTGGTTTGGGCCGTCGTCACCTGAGTTACGACGACAGCCTCCTACATGGCTTCTCTGCCTCCCTCACGCTGTCCCCATCCAAACAGCTGCGACTGCACAAACGCAGAAGCAGACGTGCAGCGCCTACGGAACGCCCATGCACTTAGGGTGGTTGACTGGGCGAGCTGCACAGAGGCGACAGGCGAGCTCTGTGCCCGGCCGCCGGGCTGCCGAGTGTGCCCCGAGCAGGGGCTGCTGCCATGCCCGCACGCGCCGCCTGTGCGTCTCCTCCCTTCTCTCCCTGGGGTTTGGGAATGGAACTTTTCACTGACCAGTAAGCCTCGGAGTGACTATGCTTCAGATACTCACTTTTTCCACATCCAGTTTTTATTGAAATTAACTTTACTTCTAAATTCAGCATCGGCGCTAAGTTTTATTTGTGTCTGAATATACCTTTCCTTGATAATTGGTACCGATGCCAAATAAAAATAGACTTATTACCTAGTCAGTAGCTCACCCAGACTACATAAACTGCTTATTAGGGTCACCACCTATTTTGAGCCAATTTTCCACCAATGTATTTTTATCCAAGCTTATTGGTGTCCAAATACGGTTTGACATGGTAGGACAATATAGAAACCACAGCAGATAATTAATGACATTATACAGTTTAAAAAGTGTTTAAAATATTTTTTAAACCATATAACAACAACAACAACAACCTTTTGGTATTCTACCCACCTGCCAGTACCTGAGGTGAATAGATATTTCAAGAATGGTGACAATTTTCTTTTTTTAAAAAGAACAAATTGCATTTTATAAATCTAGGTATCAGTAAACTTATAATTATATATCACTGTGGAGGCACTGTTTTAACTGCTTTACAAAAATGTACTCACTCAATCTTCACACTGACCCTCTGAAACAGGGGCACGACCCGCATTGCGTGACTGAGGACACTGAGGACAGGGCTGAGGTCTGGAGTCCGGGGCAGAGCCTTCCCACTTTGCTGTCCTGTCAGGTGACAGGCTGCTGAGTGCAGGGGACCTAAATGATGTTTCCAGAACCATTCTTGTACCATACATTTCTGGTGTTATTGAAAGCCAATCTTCAAACTTAATATATCTTATTTTTCAATGAAATATTGAAACGAAGTTCTTCCAGAAAATTTATTTTTGGAATCATCTTGGTTCTGACATGTGCTGTTAATATAAAATCAAAATTTACCTTTATGTTGAAAATTTAATTCCAATCTAAAACTATTTGCCATTTCAACCTAAAATCTATTTTAAAGGTCTTTTATACATTTTAATTTCTCTTTTGCTTCATGCTTAAAAGCACTTACTATTTCTTAACCACTTGAGCATGCCTATAATTGTCAGTCTAAATTTAAGAAGGATTTTTTTTCTTTGAAATTAAGGCCCTGATGTTTTTTGCCTTCTGTATTATGCTCAAGGAAACATGCAGTGGTTCCCAGCCTTTCTTATGTCCCCAACCATCATACCTAACCTGTCTACCATCAGAAACAGCCCTCAGTGGGGCTAGGGCAAGGCACTCTCAAACCATGGCTCTACTACAACTCAGCAAGCACCTACTGCAGAATTAGTCAATGCTCTGGGGCCTGAGGAAGGAAAATTGGTGGCATTAGGGGCTAGGGGACTCTAAGCTGGACTCTGAGGATGGCTAGCGCATCTGCTAGGGGGTCTTTGGCAATTCAGGCTTCAGGGATTTCTCTCAAAGAGCATTTTCTACTCAGTAGCAAGTTATTGACTCTTCGTGTGTTCTCATATCATAATTCAGGAACTGATAAAAACAGTCCTAATTCTTCCAACATGTCTTCTGCTTTTCTTAGAAGAAGAAGAATCACAACTCTGATGCCCAGGACCTTGGGACCAAATAGTCTACGGGAAGCACCCATTTGAAAGGTTGGTCTCAGATCTTTTCCTGAAGAGGCATTTGTGCAAGCCCTAAGAGAGAGAGAAGAAAGAATTTGAACACTGTTCACAGACCATGTGGGAAGCAGGGCAGTGTTGTGGCTGGGGGCACAGCATGGAATCAGACGGCCGGGTTTGCACCCCGACTCTGCCACTGCCTGCTCTTACTGGAGAAAGCGCAGCTGCCTGGTTTGCGGGTTGCAGATAGTCTCACTTCCTGAGCTTGCCGAGTGGCTCCAATGAGATCACCCAGGCAAAGCCCTAAGTCTGGGTCTCGTACATACGAGGTACTCAGTAATTAGCTCAGCAGGTCTGAGCAGGCACTATCTTGGGTGGTCCTTACAATTGTGTGATATCACAAAAGAAGAAAGTCATACCCTCTTTTGTACAGGTGGGGAAACTGCGTCTCAGAGGCTCAGAGACTAAACGCCATGCGGCTAGCAAATGGTAGAGTGTGACTCTCAGTCATCTCTGAAGTCAAAGCCCATTGTTTTTCTCTCCTAAGCTGCCTCCTGCCCTTGGCCTGCTCTCTGACCCCAAGGAACACCTCTTCACATACCCCCTAAGCTCTCCTCTACCCCACTTAGGGTTTTGCCAGAATTATTAAGAGAAGGCCTTACACATAAGTACCTTCTTTTATATCAATAATCTAGCTCAATGCATGACCTAAAGGAGATGACTAAGGAAGTAACATGCACTTATTATGGAGGACTTTTGGAAGTCCCAACATTCACATCCTTAGTGGGGGCCACTGACTGACCAGCAAGTTAGCTCCCTGATCTTGGGCAGTAGGTCCACAGCCAGCGCCATGTTCACAACCGCCCAGGTGTATGAGTCGCCAGTCTGCGTTCTTGCTGCCCACTGGTCTTAACCCTTTCTTTGAATCCACATTTTTCTGGGCCTGAGGTTTTTGTTTGTCTGTTTGACTATGTGTGTATATATATGTATATATACATACATATATGTGTGTATGTATATACATATATATTTTTTCTTTCTTTCTTGTGTGTGTATGTATATATATATTTTTATTTTATTTTATTTTTTCTTTCTTTCTTGTGAGCAGCCTTGAATGTTTTGTAGAGCAAGACAGGGCAGAAGGCGGTCAGTGGTATTGCAGTGAAGGTAGCCAGCCTTTGGAGCCAGCCTTTCACATATTTAGAAATCAATGAAAAGTCAACAGGACTTTTGTGCGTTCTATTTACAAAGCTATTCTTGTTTGTCAAAAATAGCAAGGACATTAAAGTTTTGGGGCGAGCAGGGGTAGCTTTGTTTCTGTGGTGATGTGGAGAGAGAAAGGGTGCTCGCATCCCCACCTGGGCTACGGCACTCGGCGAGCTGTGCTCGCCCTGAGCTGGGAGTGCCTGGTCCATGGGCAGCCGGCAGCACCCACTCCTTCTCTGTCCCCTCCCTCGCCCTCTCCCCCACAAGCAGTTTTGTCCCCAGTGACCACAAACCCCAAGGATTTGCCACAAACCACCTTCCCACCATAGGACTGGAGCCACTTTGAGGCCTGGTGGGAATGAATTCACTGGGTGCCAGGGTTGCATTCCAAGGCGGGCCTGGGGCCAGGGTCTGGCTGGGGAAGATGAGGAGGAAGTGGCGGTGGGCGGGGGTAGAGGCCTTCCACGCCAGAGTGGGTGCTTCGAACTCACTGCGATGGAAGACAGTGGCAGCCTGAGTAGTAACAGTTGTGCAGGGGACGCAGAGAGGGCATTTAAGCTGGTCACACTGACGCAGTCGGACACAGCCCCTGCGGGCCCTGCTCGGTGAGGTGTCTGTGATTGTGTCAGGTCACACGGGCTGGCTGCCTCCCTTTTCTGGGCTTTTGTAGCCCCACTTGGCCACAGAAATGCACCTGGGTCCCACTGCAGGCCAGGGAAGAATTGTTTCAGATCCATGTGATCTGGACACTTCCTAGTTTACTTTCTTACTTTTTAAAAAAATCTAAATTAAAATTTAAGATATTAACTCAGGAGCAGCTTCACTTAAGAAGTTTTAAAAAAAAGATTATTCTGCATAATAATATTCCCTGCCAAGATGAGATGGGGTTTATGGCAAGATACTTTATGGGGGAAACCAAATTTGAGATAATATTGATTTTAAAAATCTAGTGGTTGAAGATGATTCCTGTGGAAAAAGAAGGAGTTCCAGGCCCTATGAATAAAGCATAATCCACAATGTAAATTGAGGCATAGAAATCTCCTGCAATTTGTTAGCGGGTTTTTGATGCGTCAAGGAAACACTCCCAAGATCAACCTGGTGGCGTTTTTTGTTTCCTGTTACCTCCGTTGTATCTTTTGCCAGCCGGAGACGTAGACTTAGGGCACCTCCTCAGGTCCCACAATGACAGCAGCAGACAGTGTGCCGCCGGGCAGATGTGGCTGTAATGCAAGTGGAAATAGTCCCGCATGTGACCCCAGTCCCACTGCAGGGCGGGGATCATGTTGACCAGGTGGACGGAGCGGCCGCCCATCAGAGGAAACAGAGAAGCCTTGTCCTTCGATATTGCAAACAGCACTGAAATGTCTCGCATAAACTAAAAAACCCAACTATGGTGAGCAGTGGAATCTGTCAAGAAGTTTCTTTTTTCTTCTCTCACATACACACATACTTTATAAAAAAATCATCTGTGGTTTTCCTAAGGGGCACAACCAGCTAATTATAATTTTAAAAGCCCTGCTGAATTAACAAGATTCATATTTTGTTTGCTTTGCAGGAAAACTGCTGTGGTTGCTGCTAGTTTGAGAAAATTTTTGGAAAAATCAGCAGTTCTGATGCCTTGACCCCTGTGATGACTGGCGGCTGTAGCGCGGGAGTCCTCGAACTTGAACTCAGAGCACCTCACGCCACACGCATCCCCCCACCCCGTGGGAGTGCATATTGGGAAGATGTTTTCCTGCCATCTTGAGTTTTCCATTTTTATTTTTTATTTTTTGGTCTTAGTCACTGGGGCAGGAAGTGTGTTATACCTGCTATTTCTCAGATTACTACAGCAGTCATGTGTGAGATTTATTGGCGGTTTTAAAACCTGGAGGATGCATTCAGAGGGAGAAAACAGCTCTGGTCACTAAACTATACCTTTTGAAGGGGTTCTATGTTACCAAAACAATTCTAAGTCTGGTACAGCCTTGAACATTTAGTTTGTCAGACTTCATGATTTTGATTTGGTCTAAAATCAGGTGAATTCAATGGATAACTACTTTGCTGGGTGGAACATAAGGCTTCTATGAATTCTGAGCAAGAGGCACCAAACATTGTGTCTTCCATTTATTCTGAGCTGCCCCCCAAGTGCAGCATTTTCTTCCAAGTAGCTGATTCCCTTCTCGAATTTGTACTCCCTGCTCCCTTCTGACTGACAGTTTGTCCCCATGAAACACACTGGCTTTGAGAAGTGGTACAAAAGGT